>NW_024080672.1:600000-1128353 GCF_003009895.1 Hyaena hyaena | reverse complement strand
CGGGCTCTGTGCTGACTGCCAGCTCAGAGCCTGGAGCCTGTTTCAGTCTGTGACTCCATCTCTCTCTGACCCTCCCCTGCTCACGCTGTCTCTCTCTCTCTCTCTCTCTCCTAGAAATAAATAAAAAAAAATTTAAAAAAAAATTAAAAAAATAAATAAATAAATAAATACTCGGCCCTTTCCCAAGATACATCCCAGGGCATAAAAGAAGAAAAAGAGGTTCTGTTCCCAAGTCTGCTACTACCTGAGAGTGGAGTCAGTCAAGGCCGGTTTCCTCAGGAAGAGGAAGGGATGGGAAGCTACAATCCCAAGGGCCCAGCAAAAGCCCCAACGTGACAGTCTGCAGAACTCTGCGTGGCCTCTGCTCGGAATGAAGTAACCCACAGCCAGACTCATGCACGACCAGTTGGCATGTGGAGTTTCCTCAGAATCTAAGTTTAAGCAACTCACCCTTCTTTATCACAACAGTCCTAAATCTCCAGTTACTCCTCCTGGCAACTATCATAAAGTCAACAGTGACCAAAGCTTCTGTCAGTTCCTGCAGAAGCCAAGATCTTTCCCCTCCTGCACACAGGACCGGGGAGCGGCCCCATGGCGCACTCACCTGCCGGGAGGTCTCCCTCTGAGAAGGCAGAGAAGGGGAAGGCTGGGCGCCCATGGGCGGCGTGGAGGACCTCCTCAGTGTGATTAAGGGGAAGGAAGAGCAAAGCGCTCTCAGGTGTCTCCCGGCCCATCACCCAGAAACCCAGGAGACCTGGAGCCCAGACTGCCGTGTCACCAGAAGGCCTCCATCTTGGTAAACCGAAGGCTGCCATTCTCAATCGCAGCTTGGCCCCGTCTCTCATTTGTGATCTGTCTCCGCAAGAGCAGGGCAGGCATTGCGTCTGTTCTATCACCAATTTATACCGGCTGCTTGGCGCAGTACCAGCCACGAGCTCAGTACTCGATGACTAGGGAACGGATGAGTGAACGAACAGATGGATGAGTGATAACCTGGTCACAACAGCCTTCTGAGGCAGGGCAACTATTACCATCTCTGTTTCCTAGATAAGAAGAGACACCCAGTGAAGGTGGTGACTTATCCCCGAATAGGCAGGCCTGGGCATTTTCCCACATGATCGTAATAAATTCACTCATCAGCCCCTACCTGTCGGTTGGCACAAGTTCACGTACCAGATGATGTAGTAGAGAAGAGGCTTTGAAAGACTGACACTGTAGCATCTCGATTCTCAGGAGAGAAGAGCAGGAGGGAGAGGAGGGGCAGAAAGATGCGATGAGCCACACAGAGTCCTTGGGGGATGGAGAGCCCGTATTTCAGGGACAGCTCCCTGAGAGGCCCCGGGCAAACCTGAGTCAGCAAGAGGACTGTGAGCAGCTGTGAGGAAAGAGGGATTTCCAAAAGGCTGAGGCTAAACACACGGGGACTAGGCCGCCGGGTCTGGAAAATCCAGATTCCCATTTCTGCTTACCATGCCCCACCTCGGGATCATTCTCTCCCAAACTCTGAAGGTTCTGGTGGCTCGCCTGTGCAAGAATCAGCTCTACATGTTGGGAGGACACAGACCCCCAAATGGCCAGAAGGGAGCTGGCTTCTGCAAGACAACAGGGATAGGCCCACGCTCACCACCGGGCCCAGGCATCAGCCTGTGGGGACCTGCCGAAGCCACAGAGCTCAGGTCCCTGCTCCTCTGTCTGTGGGGACACAGAAGAGGCTGAAAGCTGGCTTTGAAGAAGCAGGTGACCCTGAGTCTGTACACACATGAGAGCCAGCTACGCATACCAGAGTGTTCTGCAGACAGTGAGCCCTAGTGATGCAGTACTGACAAGAGACCAGGTCATGGCCCCGAATCCAAACCCTGTAGGGTGGCACTGGGAGCGGAGAGGGGAATGAAGAGGGACCAAGATGGTCCCTTGGTCCTTGGTCTAGAGGTCAGGCCACCAGAGTGAGGGAATGGAGTAGAGGTGAACGAGAAGAAGACCGTGGAGTCAGGGCCCGAAAACCACAGCCGCCTCCCCTCTTAGAGAGACCTGATCAGCACCCTCACTAAACTCATTGTCATCCTACCTACTGAATCCCCTAGGGCACTAAGTGGATGCTCTTCAGTCCAACTTCCAAGGCCACCATCGTCTGCCTCCATGCTCTGAAACAGTGTTAATTTCTGCTCCTTCTCCCCACCAGTGATCCCACCATTCAGCTGAGAGCCTTCCTCTCCCCAGCGGTGGGCTTGCTGTCCCCAGGTCCTCCACCACCTCTCTCTGCCTGTCTCTGCCTTACCCGTTCGTTAGGGCAAAATACCAAAAGCAAACACCTCCAACAGCCCTTAGAATGGCCAGAAACTACTCCAAGCACTTGACACACATTAACTTACTGACTTTGCACAACAGCCTTTTGAAGAGGTGTTATTAGTATCCCCACCTTACAGATGAGAAAACTGAGGCACAGAGAGATTGACTTTCTCCAGGGCCCATAAATAAGAGGCAGAGCCAATATTCAAACCCGCAGTCAGCGCCAGAGTCCCTCCTCCCAACCAGCAAGGCCACACTGCCTCTCACAGCACAACTCACCTACACCTCCTCCCCAAGCCTTCCCTGACTCCTTCGAGGAGAGCTCCATGCAAATCTTCCTGCCACTTCATGTTTGCTTGGCATGGTAATTGACCAATTTCTTGTCTTCTCTTCCCTCCTAAGTTAGAAAGCCCATGAGAGGGGCGCCCGGGTGGCTTAGTCGGTTAAGCGTCCGACTTTTGCTCAGGTCATGATCTCGCGGTTGGTGGGTTCAAGCCCCGCGTCAGGCTCTGTGCTGACTGCCAGCTCAAAGTCTGGAGCCTGTTTTAGTCTGTGACTCCCTCTCTCTCTGACCCTCCCCTGCTCACGCCGTCGCTCTCTCTCTCTCCTAGAAATAAATAAAACATTTAAAAAAAAAAAAAAAAGAAAGAAAGAAAGCCCATGAGAGCAAGGCTTCGGGCCCTTTCTACATCATCTTTGCATTCATTTCCTATAACTGCTGTAACAAACTGCCATCAATTTCATGGCTTAAAACAACACAAATGTAGTACTGTACAGCTCTGTTGATTGGAAATCCAACACTGATCTCTCTCGGCTAAAATCAAGGCATCTGTGGGGCTGGCGGCTTTAAGGGAGAGACTGCTCCCTTGCCTTTTCCAGTTTCTAGAGGCTGCCAGCATTCCTGGGCTCCTGGCCCCTTTCTTCATCTTCAAAGCCAGCAACCTATCGTCTCTCTGACCTTTCTTCTGGGGGCACATCTCCCCCTGACCACAGCCAAGAAAGGTTCTCTGCCTTTAGGGATCCATGTAATTGGACCGGGCCCACCTAGAAAACCCAGGATTATCTCATCTCCAGGCCCTTAATTTAATCACAGCCACCCTTGACTCCAAGGAACCATTCACGGGTTCTGGGGATTAGAACATGGACCTTTTGGGAGGCCACGAATCTACTACAATCTTTGTATATAAACCTTGGACACAGCGTTCTGACAAGTATGGAACTGACTCTCCATCAGACATCAGCTGCAGCAGCCCCTGAATGTTTGATTAGATGGTCCTTCCACTGGCCTCTGACTGTAGTGTGCATGAGTCTTATGTCCCCAGAATGGCCAACAGCTCTTTGAAGAGTATCCTCCCTTTTCATGGCCCCAAACTGTGATAGTGGTGAACACATAAAGACATTTAATAATCTGGAGATCAAACACGACGCTAAATCGATACATAGGTTCAATCCCTACCTCGACTACAGTTTTATTTTCTATTTTTTGTTCCATATTAATTTTTAAAACCTAACACTTATTTCAAAATACTAAAAAAAAATACAAAAGAGTACAGAATAAAAACTCTCCCTCTTTTCCGTACCTCTTCGTCATTTTTAATATAACTTCTAGAGCTATTTTATGCACATGCAAGTACATATACATATGATTCCCCCCCTTCCTTTTCTCTAAATGGTAGACTCACATATGGCCCTTCCTACGCCTCACTCCATACTTAACAATACAGATTGCTCCACAGCTATACATAGAGCCTTGTTCTCTTTTTGTGGCTGCATACTACTCCACGGTGCAGATGTGCCCTAATTCATGCTCACCAGCCTGCACCAATAGACACTCTTGCTATAATAAACAGTGAATACGGTGAACTTATCTGAAGGCTAAATTTCTGTACGTGGAAATTCTGAGTCAAGCATGACCACGTGAATGACTAACTCTGACAGATACTGGCAAGATGGCCCACTAGGAAACTAATACACATTCACCAAGCACATATGTGCGAGTTCTGTTTTCCCACAGCCTCCCTAACACGGATGGCTTTCAAAATGTTTTTATCTTTGTCAACCCCAGATAGGTGAAATGTTGTGTACCTCAGTGCAATTTAACTAGAATTTTAAAAATTATTTGTGAGGTCGGTACTTTTATGTGTTTAGGAGCCGCTATGTTATTTTCTATGGATTGTTTATTCATATCCTTTGACCATTTTCCTATAGTATGCTTGTTCTTTTCCTTACTGATGTGCAGCCGTTCTCTATGTATTAGGAAAATTAATCCTTAATGCGTAACATGAAATGAAATGCAAATATATTTTTCTGGTTTGTAAACATTTTTTTTTTTTTTGCTTATGGGGGCTTTGCTATGCCAATTGTTTTCAGGTAATGAATTTTATCAGTCATTTCCCTTATGGCTTTTTAATTTTTGCCCCATACTTAGAAAGCCCATTCCTACTGTAAAGTTACAAAAACATTCCCCTTTAAATTATTCCAGAAACCAATCATCTATAAGCAGTCAAAAGTTATCTTCTATGTCATAAATTATATCTTGGCCATAATGTACACAAACAAAATTTAAGTTCTTTGGGGTTTTCTGTTTGTTTTTTTAGAGACAGAGAAAGTGAGAGAGCATGAGGAGGGAAGAGGGGGAGAAAGAGACACAGAGAGAGAGAGAGAGAGAGAGAGAGAGAGAGAGAGAGAGAATCCCAAGCAGGCTCCATGCTCTGTGAGGAGCTCAATGCAGGCTTGATCCCATGAGCCTGGGATCATGACCTGAGGAGCCAAAATCAAGTTGGATGTTCCACTAACTGAGCCACCAGGTGTCCCCAGAATTTAAGCTTTTGAAAGTTAACTTTTCTTTTCTGACATTCTGCACTTTATAAATGCACTGTCCCATGACAGGTGGTGACACAGGCAACTTTATTTGTCTCATTTTACACAAGAGGATACCAGTACTCACAGGGAATACACGGCCGCTGAAAGCCACGCTCTGTGGTGCAGACTCAAACTGAGGCTCCTAAATGCCAGCAGCTTGTCTCTTTTCTCCCCTCGACCACCTCTCCTAACAAAAGGCCAACATTCACGTGCACTGAATCTTAAAGGACAGCTCCAAAGTCAGTTCTAAATAATTTCAAAAGAAAGTGAATAATTTTTCCTATTCTAAAACAGTATGTATTGAAGTGGGTCACACAGCGATCCAATTAAAAACAGTAACTCATCCTCCAATGCCCATGCCAATGTTCTCACCAGTTGACAGGATTCCACATTCTACAGCGCGCCTATACACCTCACACGTTTAATTGAAAAATAAGAGATGTAAAAAGTTCCCAGATCTCACAGCTTCTGAGTGGATCCCGAAGAGGAGAGCGCCTCCATTTGGGGAAGGGGAGAAGGAGGGATATTCCAATCACAGAGGGCTCTTTTCAAATCACACATATCCCCGGCTTCCCCATCACCAACCACCCCCCGCCCACCCCAGAAGGTCATTCCCTGACCCCCCAAGTGTACTGATGACAATTTTTGAAAGCCACTGCTTCAGTGGACAGGGTCTATACCTGCACGACTCCTGTAAAGCACATTCCTCTGGTTCTCCAACCAACCCCTTGTCTCAATTCTGCACACTCATCGTGTCCAGCTGCCCTACAGGTCAATTCTGAAACTCCCACCTCAGGCCCTTTGTGCCTCATGTTCCCTCTGAAGCCCCTCCCACCCGCACCTCCCCACCCAATCCCCCCACCCAACCCCCCACAGAGGCTCCTTCCTATCCTGCAGGTCTTGATTTCAATGCTACCTCCTCAGAGGAGCCTCCCTTGACCACCCACTAAAGCAAACTCCCCCCCACCCCACCAGTAATGTTCTACCCTTTTATTTTCTGTTTAGAATTTATCACAATCTGTATCACTTTATCTACTAATCTATTTGGTTGTTTATTATCTGTCCCCTCAAAGGTCCCACGAGGGCGGGGACCTTGTCCAAATCATTCAGGCTTTATAACCTAAGCACTTAGCAGAGTGCCTGGCATATAGTAAGTGCCCAATAAATATCGGGTCAATTCGATTTGACTGGATTAGTCCCAACTAATTTTCTCATGCAGGTCTGCATCGCCATCAAGTTTCTAAGCAGCTCAGCCACGTGGGCTGGGAGGAGGGGCATACGAACACTTTCTGCCTCTCTGGCCAGCCCTCTCCCTTCTCACTCATGGTTGTTAATCATTCACCTTGGGAGAGAAGAAAGCTTTCAGCCAGCAAGAGCCCAGAGGGGACTGTCTGAACCACCACGTGTCTTCCTCTATCGTTTTCTATCTTTCCTCCGGACCTAACTCCATGGGACTGTAAAAGAGGAGAAGGGAGAATAATGTTAAAGTTAGGCCGCTAATAATCAGAAACAGTAATCAAAGTAAAAAAGAGCAGATTGCTAACGGTGTGCCAGACCCTGTGAAGAGCTGGTAGGATGAATGATCTCATCTAAGCCCCAAGATAGCCAAGTATCAGTACTTTCATTTTACAAATAAGGAAATTGTGTCCAAGGTCGTGTAGCTAGTGAGTGGAGGAGCCAGGATCCAAAGCCAGGTGACCGGCCCTCCCCCTTACCCGCCACATGGTGCCCCCGACGTCCAGCATGGTACCTGCACCACCTCCTTAGAAATAAATGCTTAAAAGATAGCAACCAATACTCTGACTTATTAATGTCTCAAATGCTTTAGGGAGATGAGGTGGGGGCAGAGTTCTGTCTGTGAACCTGGGAAAACGTGCAGCCAAACACCCAGACATGATGTTCTCATCTTCTGAAAGAAGTAATACTTAGAGAAGTGTGCCGCATTCACATGACAGACCTCTAGTGTCCCTGGCTATAAAGGACCCTCTAACCATTACAGAGGACAAGCACAAGTCAGTTCAATATGTAATCGATGAGCATCCACTGTGTGATAGTTACAGGTCTGGTCCTGGTGACGGGTATGATTTTCAATGGTTAAGTGACACTTTCTCACTTCTACGACCTAAAGATGCCCAGGCACAAATATGAGACTGTCCACTTATAATGCAGAGCTCGCCGTATGTCACCCTCCCCCCAAAATGGCACTGACACCAGGGCCACAGGAAGAATGGAGGGGTAGAGGCTTCCTGGAGAAGACAGGGCTTGATACGGCCTCGCTGCTTGCATCAGAACAAGCACAAAACACGGGACCAGGTGATTCAGCAGTCATCCCACTTTCAGAGAGCCTGGGACCTGGCCCCCCAGGAGTGGAAGACCTGTGCTGGCAGAATACTGCAAGGAGGTAAGTCTGGAAGGGCTCCAAAGGGCATCTAGGAGGGGGGATGTCCCTGCATGATAAGAGGAGGAATTTTTTTTTATTTTATTTTTTTTACAAATAGTTTATTGTCAAGTTGGTTTCCATATAACACCCAGTGCTCATCCCCACAAGTGCCCCTCTCCGTGCCCATCCCCCCCACATCCATCAGTCCTCAGTGTGTTCGCAGCATTCAAGAGTCTCTCATGGTTTGCCTCTCTCCCTCTCCCCCGCCATTTCCTCCCTTCTTCTCCCCCATGGTCCTCTGTTAAGTTCCTCGATAAGAGGAGGAATTTGATGGGGCGCTGGGGCAGCTAAGTGGGACAAGCGTCTGGTTTCGCCTCAGGTCATGTCTCGGGGTCATGAGATGGAGCCCTGCATCAGGCTCCATGCTCAGTGTAGAGCCTGGTTAGGATTCTCCCTCTCTCCCCCTCTGCCTCTCTCTCTCTCTCTCTCAAATAAATTTTAAAAAGTTTTTAAATTATATATTTAAAAAAGAGGCAGATTGAACTTCGATCCTGCTGGAAGGCAGGGATGACTGCGTAAGTTGCCATGACATGAGAGCAACAACTCATGGGGGAAAGGTGGGGGGAGGATTGACAGGGAGAGGAATTACAGGCTGTGAGCTTCATCAGGGGCTTGCTGGCATGCTCCAGCCAGCAGAAGACAACGGGGTACTCAAGGTGGGCGGGGGATGGAAACGCCCTAGAAAATACCAAGAAGCAGAACACAGAGGGGCAGTGAAACTATTCTGTATGATACTCTAATGGTGGACACATGTCAGACTTTTGTCAAAACCCACAGAGTGTAGAACACCATGAGTGGACCTTGATGTAAAGTATGGACTTGGGTGATAATAGAGGAGAGGAAGCAGGCAGTGTATAGAATTTCTCTGTGCCTTCCCTAAATTCTGCTGTGAACCTAAAACCGCTCTTAAAAAACACACACACAGGGGTACCTGGATGGCTCAGTCGGTTAAGTGTCTGACTTTGGCTCAGGTCATGATCTCACAGTTCTCCTGAGTTCGAGCCCTGAATGGGGCTCTGGTGCTGACAGCTCAGAGCCTGGAGCCTGCTACAGATTCTGTGTCTCTTTCACTCTCTCTCTGTACCTTCCCCCACTCACACTCTGTCTCTCTCTCTCTCTGTCTCAAAAATAAACATTAAAAAGTTTTAATAAATAAATAAATATATATATATATATATATACACATCATGAAAAAAACTTGGAGAAGAGTATGATGGAGAAAAGGGAGTCAGTGGTGACTCACCAATCAGGTGACTGGAAAAAGGACTGGTCACCAGTAGAATGAAGAAGTTGGAGTGGGGGGGCATTTTGAGAGTTAAGAGAGAAAGATGAGGTCGGGTGGGAACAAGCCAGGATTATGTAGGACATCCACACAAAATGATCTTGTTTTGGAGAACAGGTTGGGACTGAGAGAAGAAAAGGGTACAGGTATGCAAATTAGAGACAGAAGTGAGCATTAAATGTTCCTCTTTTGTACGAACCATAAGTTCTCTTTCAAAAAGGAAATGCATTACAACACACTAGCATAACAATCTTTCCAACAAGCTCGAGGCCTCTGTTGTGAAGAACTGCAACTAGGAAGGCAACTTCAGTTACTTGCAAGAAGAGCAACCCAAGGAACTGTGATCTACTGGTCAAGTTCAAATTTGCCCAAAATGACATCAGTCCAGATAGGAAGAACTCACAAGTAATGTGAGGGACAAGAAAGAAGGGAGATTTCACGTTTGAGCAAGATTTCACTTTTGACTTCCCCTAAGAAGAGTAGGAAGGGCACAGTGGATGGGAAAACAGTGTAGCTGTTCAATGCCAAGCAGGCTGGCTGTGAATTCTTACTCTGCCCTTTGCCAAGAGAAAGTATTTAACCTTTCTATGCCTCAGTTTCCTCATCTGTAAAAAAAAAAACAAAAAAAAACAGGACACCTGCCTGCTTTGTGAATCTGCTGCAAAGGCTGAAGAAACAAACATGGAGGAATATGCCGAGGAGGCACTATGTCAGCCACTGTCACTGTTCATTACAGTCCTAGACTTCACCAAGACCCCAGAGTAAAAATGCTGAAGTCTCTTCCTCAATATCACGAAGCACCCGTTCCTTTAAAAAATGTTCTTTTCAAGTATCTGTTTTGTCAGATAGAACAGTAATATTGACAGAAGTAGAAAATCTTAGATCTTTATATATGCTCTGAAACTCCGCTCACGTCTGTGAAATGCATAGCTTGGCCACCGCGTGCAGCAAATCATTCACCCGGGGATGTCCAATGCCTGACTTTGATCCAAGAAGGTGAAGATAAGCCATACAGAAAGTCCTTTTAAAGTGAGTAAAATACCAAAGTTATTATTCCTTAAATTACTTGCCAGAGCACTGACTGTAATCCAAGGGCATTTGACATGTGTTTGTTTACCGACTCAGTTTAGCAAAGTTCTGCAAACAGAGGTCAGTTTTTCAAGGTTTCTCAACTGTCAGGGAAATGAGCTGACTAGAAAAAAACCAGCATCCAGTCTGCATCTCCTTGTAAATCACTGAATTGATTTCCTGGCATAGGAGTTTTCATGTGTGTTTGAGCGGGAGCCCAGATTCTCAGGGTCTGATCATCCATAGGTAGCTGATAAAAAGTCTCTGCCTCCTGCTGAGATACCAGAACCCAGAGCTATGGTGACACCATCTCCCCCAACCTAGCGGGTGATCCCAGAATGCTGCAAGGATGACTGCCTTCTCCCCTTTCCCCCCTCTCCCCAGCTCTTCCAAATGCCACTCTACAATAAGGAGAGCTGCTATGTCAATAAGAAAGAGGAAGAGGGGCGCCTGGGTGGCTCAGTTGGTTAAGTGTCTGACTTCAGCTTAGGTCATGATCTCACGATTCATGGGTTCGAGCCCCGCATTGGGCTCTGTGCTGACAGCTCAGAGCCTGGAGCTTGCTTCAGAGTCTATGTCCTCTCTCTTGCTCATACTCTGTCTCTCAAAAATGAATAAATATATTTTTTAATTTTTTTAGTGTTTATTTTTGAGACAGAAGGAGACAGAGCATGGGGCGTGGGGGGAGGGCAGAGAGAGAGGGAGACAGAATCTGAAGCAGGCTCCAGGCTCTGAAATGTCAGCACAGAGCCTGACACGGGGCTCGAACTCACAAACTGTGAAATCATGACCTGAGCAAAGTTGGATGCTTAACCAACTGAGCCACCCAGGTGTCCCGAAAAATGAATAAATGAATAAATATTTTTTAAAAAATTTTAGGGGCACCTGGATGGCTCAATTGGTTAAGTGTCTGACTTCCACTCAGATCACGATCTCACAATTTGTGAGTTCGAGTCCCATATTGGGCTCTGCGCTGAAAGCATGGAGCCTGGAGCCTGCTTCAAGTTCTGTGTCTCCCTCTCTCTCTGCCCCTACCCCGCTCACACTCTGTCTCTCCCTCAAAATAAATAAACATTAGATAAAAGATTAAAAGAATTTTTTAATTAAAAAAGGGGGGAAGAAAATTGTCATTTGATAGAAACCTCTTCTTTGCGTGTTTATATTTCTAATTTCTAAGAAGCACAGGTCTCCAACATACAAAGCTCCTTGTGCTCTGCCCTTTGAACTGTTTGGGTTTGGAAGTCTGAGGAAAGAGCTGGGAAGAATCCAGAGTCATGGAGGGAGAAGACTGCAGCTCAGACGAAAGTGGGGAGGGAGCGAAGGGCGGGCTAAGAGGAGAGGGAAGGACACAAAAGACAGTAGTCCAGGAGCCCCGCACGCTGACTTCCCCCAACCTGGTTAAGTCCACTGACCCAGCAACGCACAGGGTGGCAGACTGCTCTATCAGCGTGTCAGGGTTGCCACCAAGGTAAAACAGAGAGAGCAGCTGAGCCTTTCTCCTACTCGCACCCTAGGGAATCAGCAGAAAACCTGAGAGGGCTGTGGGCTTCCCTGGGCCATGGGCTTGTGGGTTCTCACCGAGGTTTGTTAGTTCTCTAAGGAACAGAGTGCGACCTGGGTTAAAGCAGAATGTGCCTTTCTTCCCCAAAACTAACTCAACGATCTGATTTTGCTGCCTAACATCGAATCACCACAGGAATGCGCCAAAAGGCAAAGAATGGACATCCACCCCTACTTGGCTCGCACTCCACAGGCCTTACGAGGCCCCCAAGATCTAACAGGAAAAGGCAGCAGACTGGGAGGGAAAGCGACAAGCCGTAGTGGACGATGCGGGTGTGTCTCCCCAAATGCATCCCACTTTGAAACCAGTCCCCGGGAAGGTCAGGCTCGTGCAGTGTGACCCCAGGCCAACCCTCCCCCATCCACCCCACACTATGGCCCTGCCACGGGTCTCAGGCATCCGCAGGGACAATCCGGTCTACACCACGGGGTGGCACACGTTTCAGTGTATGTTCTTAAAAAGATTGCTCTGGCCGTTTTAGGAAACGGGATCAGATGGGAGCAGAGTGGAACAAGAGATGTGATCAGGAGCTAATATGAATGTGTGTGGCAGCAGCCTGAGCTAAGGGGGTGGGGGGTGGGGGTGCTGGGGCAGGGGGTGGAGCATAGACAGATGGGAAAATCAACCAAGATGTTGAGCCGGCTCGGATGTGGGGTGGAGAATGGCCTCCCCGGTGCTAGCCTGGACGCACGAATGGAGGGCAGTAATAATTTCTTCGGATGGGCAACGGAGGAGGAAGGGTTGGGTGAGAGTGGGGAGCAGATGAAGAATCACCAAGAAGTTAAAGCAGCTCCAGTTTCTGAGCCACCATCTGCACAGACATCTTTGTGGATTTATACTGCATTTTGCATTCACAGTGCAGTGTTCCTTTTCTCAAAGAGGGCCCCCAAACTGCTTAAGCGTCGGGCCTCACCAAACCGGGGAGGGGATGATCAATACTGTTGGGCAAGTTCATTTAAAGTGTCCGTAACACATCCAAGGAGTCAGATTTGCTGTTAACCACATAATTTTGGAGCTCACAAGAGAGCCAGCCATCTGCATCAAGGAATTAGCGGTTCAAAGTCTCAGAAACAAATTAAACCAGCTTGTCCGGTGTTTGTCATTGCATCTGGATCACATGGGAATCAAAATACAGATTCCCTGGTCTTGTCCCAGACCTACTGAATTCGAATATTTGGGAGGAAGGCCCAGAGGGCTGCTTTAACAAATTTCCCAGAGAA
This sequence comes from Hyaena hyaena, assembly GCF_003009895.1. Lineage (NCBI taxonomy): Eukaryota > Metazoa > Chordata > Mammalia > Carnivora > Hyaenidae > Hyaena > Hyaena hyaena. Next base: position 1,115,634 of record NW_024080672.1, on the reverse strand, counting down.
TTCTTATGCACAGAAACATTTGAAAACCACAGACCTGCGGAGAAAGTGTGAGGAAATAAAAAAGCATCAGGACAGGCTGAGGCACCAAATGGAAGGGTCAGTGGGAGAGTGGAAGAACAGGCAAGGGAACTTATCTGATTATTATGATGATGATATCTGATATCACTTATCTGATTATGAATAAGGCTAAACAATTATACATATGTGAATTACCTATTAATAGCCTTTACCCGTATTTTTATTGGATTATTTTCTTTTTTCTATTCATTTTTAAAACTCCATGCCTCTTAGAGATATTGCAATTATTTGGTTTACTAATCTGTCATCTGCCTTTCAACTCTCTTTACGACATCTTTGTCCTTATAGAAGTATAATGTTTCATAAAGTTAAGTCAATATTTTCCTTCATGACTTCTGAGTTTCATTAAAGTTGGCAAGGTCTTTCCTACTCCAAAGTTATTTTTGAAAACCATCTCACATATGTATGTATTTTAATGTCTATAATTTGTTTTTGACATTTAATCTTTACTCTAAATGGAATGTGCTTTTATGAATGGTACAAGGCAACCATCTCAACAGACTTCACTGTAGTTGATTTGATGTCACTTTCAATTCCTGTCTTCACAACAGAACCATTTCTGGACTCCCCATCCCTGGTCCTACATGATAAATTTTGAAATCTTGGCTGGACAATACATTTCAAAATGTATTACCTATTAGGCCAACTCTATTTTTCCAGGTAAACTTTATCAGTTTGTCAAAATGAAGAGAAGTTAAAGGACTGGCCTAAGCTCATAAAGATCTCATGACCTTTTAGTCTTGCTTAGTCACTGGGGCATCAGCCTTTGGCCAGGAGGTGGCCTGACGTCCTAGTGACTCACACACGACACAGAAATCTCAGGCTTCACGGAATTCTATTTGAATTTACAAACGGCTCAGCGAAAATATTCAAACCCAACAATTCTACTAAGAGGCCTGAATGGCCTCCTTGCGACTCAACCGATGCATCTTCTGACTCTTTCCTCACCTTCTCCCCAGTGTTTATACTCCTGCTCATACCTTTCTGAGTTGCTGATGCCCATCCTGAATCACAGTAAAGCGGGTCAGCTTACAACAGGCTATGCAAAACAACGCTGTATTTTGATAGGCACCTCTAGGAAGCTTTGCTGGCCCCCACGCTGTGGGAGCCTGGCAGGTGAGGAGCAAGTCTTTTGACGTCTCAATTTATTCGCCTGGCATCACTTATTCCAAAGGGAAATACAGGAGTGTGATGGAAGAATATGAGACCAGGAGACCTGAGTTTTGGTCCCCTTTCGACTCCTAATTAGCTGTGTGATTCAGCTATGCTGCCTCTCCTCTGGGTCTCCGTTTGCCTCACTTGTAAGATGAGATTATTAGAACAGAACAGTCATTTCTAATCTTTCTTTCGGCCATGGGTGACCCTTTAAGAACTGGAAGTAAGCTTAATAATGCACTTCTGCACATGGGTATAAAATCAGACATTTTCAGGGGGTTCAGAGATCCCGAAAGCCTATGTGTGTATCCCTAGGATCAAGATCTCTGAGACCTTCCACAAGCTGTTAAATATACCAGAGAATACAATAAACATATATAGAATCACAAAACCTTACGCCAAGTTGAATCCTTTGCAGAATTAAAAGCATCTCCTCTGTAGGTAACTGGGAGGAGGAAGTAAGTAGTTACTTAGGGAAGAATAAATGAAAGTGCAAATAAGACTTGCCCTTGAATGAGACCTGCCTCAGCCCTTCGCATACTATCACATGTTCTCACAATGGGTGAGAGCATCCGTTTCAAAGCCAGGCTGCCCAGGTCAAATCTTGTCTCCATCATTTACTAGTTATCTGCCCTGGGCTCTGTGCCACAATTTCTCCATCTGTAACAACAAAAAAAAAGGGCGCGGGGCACCTGGGTGGTGCAGTTGGTTAAGCGATCGACTCTTGGTTTTGGCTCAGGCCATGATCTCACAGTTCCAGAGTTGGAGCCCCACACTGGGCCCCATATAGGGCTAATGGTATGGAGCTTGCTTGGGATTCTGTCTCTCCTTCTCTCTGCCCCTCCCCTGCTTGTGTCTTCTCTATTTCTCTCTAAATAAATAAATAAATAAAACTTTAAAAAAAAAGGGAAAGGACTATTCATATGTATATATATATAAACATATACACATATAAATATATATATTTATGTGCACGTGCGTGCGTGGGCGCGCGCGCGCGCGCGCACACACACACACACACACACACACACACTGGGTATTTGAAACAGGCCTGGCGTACAGTAAGCCCTAAATTATTATCAGCTATTATAGAAAGATGGGATCCATTTGCAGAGTGGCTAAAATTGTGAGCTGTGAAGTTTAGGGAAGTCTTAAATGCCTTGTTGCCTTAGTCTCTCCAGATATAAAAAGGATCGATTCATAAGTTTGTTGTGACGATTAATGAGGCTGCCACATAAAAACTCTCTCACAATGCCTAGCACATAGTGAGTGCTCAATAAATGTCAGCTGCTGTTATTTACAATTCTGGGAGGCAAGGATGACCATTCCTTTTTTTTTAAATTTCTGAATAAAGGATAAGTCAGACCGGTTAAGTGGCCTGCTGACTGTGCTTCAGCTAGCAAATGACTGTGCCAAGACTTCAACGCAGGTGAGTCTGAAACCAGAATCTGTAACCACTATCCCATACTTTTACTTGAACAGGGCTAAGAGAGCATAAATGCTGATTCATACTGCGTTAACTAAGAGAAAGAAAAGAGGTGGGTGCTAAAAGTCTAAAATTTGGGCTATTCTCCATGGAGGTCAGCCCTGACTTTGGCAAAAAGCCTTTCTTTGCCACTCTTAGAACTAAAAGGCTCGAGAGGCTGGCCTTTCATCTCAACCAGTCCTAAGCCTTTCGCAAACTTGGTTCTCAAACCACAGCAGTGACACCAAAAGAGGGGGTAGAAAAAGAAGCCATTTCACAAAGTAGCTTCACTAACAAAGTGAACCCTTTAAAATGAAAGCAGAGACCCGAAAGCTGAAAGGAGATACCCAAGAGGGTTCCAAAGCCACGGAAAATTGCGTCTAGGACACAAACGTCGGCCATTAATGAATACATTTTTTATTTAGGAAAGAATGACAATTTATATCTATTTTTTGGATACCAAGCTGCAGGAGGCCTTCCCCTAAAGTAAAATAAGAGGAAGTTCTCACCACAGCCCAGAGCGGTGGGGAGAGAAGTGGAGTGCTAGTCAAGAGACCCCTGGTGCAGAGCAGTGTCACCTGAGCTCGCCCCAACTCTTTCAGCACCAACTTGCTCACGGCTGAAACCAGTAACTGGTAACGTGGGAAGCGAGAATGAAATGCACTGGCAGAAGAAACAGGACGATGAGTTAAGTACTGATCAGGGCTTGTAATCACGTTCTTCACATCTTCCCCTATTTACTTCTAAATGTATTTTATTTTTGTACCTTTCTCCAAAACATCCCCGTAATCAACCTGAAATCTACCAATCCTTAGAACAAAAAAGGCCTCAGGAATAGCCATCCCTGGAAGTGATGGCAGACAGGGCCAGAGCGCTCACCTCACGTGCCTGGTACCTCCCATACACGGATCGCGGAGCCGGAGGTTCTCACTGGCTCTCTCCCGGGCGTCCACCTTACACCGCGGCCCAGCTCCCCCTCCTCCTCCCTCCCCCCCCAAAGGAGGACAGGGAGTTCTGCATTCCAAGCCCGCCCCTGCCCCCCTCCACGTCCCCTGAGAGTCAGAATCAGAAGCCCACTAGAATCTAGGCCTGTTTCAGCTTCCTTCTGGCTGAAGGGCTCCGCTCTCCGGGCCTTAGTTTCCCCGTCCCTAAAATGAAAGGTTTGAAGGCGATCACGTGAAAGCCTCGTTCCTGCTCTAAACTTCTAATTCCATCATTCTTACAAGTAAACGTTTCCTGCAGAAATAGACGCCCTTCCTTTCAGGCAGGACACGTTGCCTTGCGTCCCCGTGACCATTCCCCTCAATAACCCGTGTAATCTCACAGAAGTATGATGCATCAGAACTGAAAAACAGGCTGTTGCTTTCTCGTGGTACCAAACCTGGTCATCAGGTCACCGTGGATTTTTCTCTCGGCCTCTTCCCTCAATCCCGCAATCCCACGAAGACCCCTGCCCACCCCCCACCCCCAATTTTTAAACTCAAAGCTACCCTTTCATGGGTTAAAAAAATATATATACCCACCCAAACCGGGCCTCGAGTAAGATGCCACAGCACTTTTTCGGGCAACCAGGATTCCATCTCCGCCCCACCCTCTCGCTGGGGTGTCTGTTTAGCCCTGAACCCCGGGATCGATACATAATACGCTCCATGCCCTTCCCTGGCAAAGAAGCCGACCATTTCTTCCTCCCCTGCACATCCCGGCTGGAAAGGTGGCAGCTCCCCGCTCCAATCCCGGGAGACCCAGGCAAGCTCTTCCCGGCCCGCAGGGAACGGCACCTGGGCGCATGGGGCCCCCCAGGAAAGAATAGGGTGGCCGGCTCGCCCGCGGCCGCGGTCCCCACCCCGGCGGCTCGGGGAAGCCTCCCCCGCAGGGCTCCTGTCACTTACAGACTGTTCCTCCCGGCAGGGCCAAGCGAGCGGGCTGGCAGGCGGCGGAGTTTGCTGACTCAAAGGCACGGCGGCGGCGGCGGCGAGCGCCCAGGAGCGCACCCGAGCGCAGCCCCGCGCGCCCCGCGCACGTAGCGGCCCGCGCCCGCGCTCAGCATCCGCAGACCTCGTGGGGCCGCCCGGCCTCCCGCTTCCGCCGCCCTGGGGCGCCACCGCACAGCCCAGCCCAGGTGCAGCCCGCAGCCGCCGGGGAGCCCCGCCCCGCCGCCGCGGAAGATGAGACGCACCCTCCTCCCGCTGGGCTGCAGCGAACGGTACGGCCACCCGGGTGCGCCACGGCGCCCCGGGGCCCGGGTTCTGCTTCTGCTTCCCCTGTCCGCCAGATCCGGCTAGGAAGGCAACACCCGCGCCTGCCGGGGCTCCGGAGCTGAAGGTGTGCAAGCGGCACCCTTTGGAATCACCACGTGAAAGCCACCTGGGGTTTGCCAATCCTGCCCCGTTAGTGATAGGAGGATTGATGAATGGGGAGAGAGGGGATAGCTGGTGTGACCGACAAGAAAGGTAAATTGTTAGTGGTAGAATCTAGGGGATGGGCACATGGAGTGTTTACTGGAAAATTCTTTCAAGTTTGCTGTATGTTTGAAATTTTTCATAATAAAACTTCTGGGAAAGCGAAATGAGATCGGCCAAGGGGCCTGAATCCTGTCTCCAATGGCACCTTGGGCTGCGTCTCACCCACCTGTTTACATGGAAAACCCCAAGATTCGCTGAAACAGCTCCTGGATGACTACAGGCCAGAATAATAAACGTAGCCTAACACTTCATTTTTCCAGCATGAATTTTCCCATTAGACACAGCCAGCTGCAGATTATCATTCAGGGCCATTCCGGGCCCACCTGAAAATGTGAATGTCTGTCTGCTACACCTAAACTAACTTTGCTAACAAAACGTCTAAATCCACAATGTAATGTCTTAGCTTGCATCCTGAACTTGGAGCTCTGAGCCTTGAAACAACTGGTGTTAAGCAAAATTTAACAGAATCAAATTTAAAAGATCTCATTGGCTTTATTCAGCTATTCATGAATCTGGCAGTATGATTTCTACGTAGCAGATAGAAAGGAGCTCTGAGGAGCTGGACAATGTGAAGGATTTTATAGGCAGAAGAGAGTCGAACAAGTGATACTAGCAAAAAGCAGGTTGGTTGTGGCCAGGTTCTTTTCCTGGAGGGTTCAGCAGGGGTCTATCAGGCAGATTACCCGGTCTGTGCTGACCAGGTTATTCCTGATTGACTGGTTTAAGATTCCATTTCTGGGAGATCCTGAAACTGTAATGAAGTCTCAGTTTGGTGAGGTAGGGCCCATTTGGGGCCCTTTGTCTTGTTTTTAATGTTGCTATTTAATCCTTAAAACTGCACCCAGGTCCTAATACACAAGTAATGTAAACACGATCACTTTTGAAAATCAAACTGAAGTTTATTTTTCAGATTCTTGTTCCTTTGCCCCACAAAGAGAGTGTTGACTGGAAAACAAAATGCTGCGTACATCTAGATCCCAAAAGATTCTGGAAAATTAAAATCTTTCTAAACTTATTGTTGTCAAAGCACAACTTTACAACTGTAGACAGCAGCAAAACAAAAATAAAAACAAAAACAAAAAAATTCACAACTTTGGAGAGTCTACAGGAGGTCATTTAAATATCTGTTAGAAGTATGGTCCTAACAAAGAGGAAGACTGTGGAAAGAATTCAGAATAGAATGAAGCAATAATGGGGTATTTCAGTCCACTCCCATGGATGTAGCACCTGGGTGGTGTCACCAGTTTAAGAATTATGTGTAGCCTGGGGCGCCTGGGTGGCTTAGTCGGTTAAGCGTCCGACTTTCGCTTAGGTCATGATCTCGCGGTTCGTGGGTTCGAGCCCCGTGTCGGGCCCTGTGCTGACTGCCAGCTCAGAGCCTGGAGCCTGTTTCAGTCTGTGACTCCCTCTCTCTCTGACCCTCCCCTGCTCTCGCTGTCTCTCTCTCTCTCTCCTGGAAATAAATAAAACATTTAAAAAATAAAAAAAAATAAAAAAGAATTATGTGTAGCCTGAATCTAGGGGACTGAGCTAAGTGACTCCACCTTTTTAGGTTCTGACTTTTTGTTATACCATCAGTAGGCAGCTAAAAAACTTAGGACTTTCCGGTGCTTAAGAAATTCTAGCCAGCTGAGAAAGTTACCATAAAATTGCTTTAAAAAATGTTTTTTATTTATATACTTTAGACAAGAAGAGTGAGCAGGGGAGTGACACAGAGAAGGAGAGAGAGTCCCAAGCAGGCTCTGCATTGTCAACGTGGCTCACGAACCCACAAACTGTGAGATCACGACCTGAGCTGAAGTCACGAGTCTGACGCTTTACCCACTGAACCACCCAGGTGGCCCCATAAAATTGCTTTTAGGAAGAAATTCTTTTAACTGTCACATCCGGCCGGCCTCAATGGTGGTTACTAGGGCCCAGTTCAATGAATTCAAACCCAGCTTTATCACCTCTCATTATGTGATCTTGGGAGAATAACTTAAAGTTTCTGGGCCTCAATTTCCTATTTGAAAAAGGAGGATGGTAAGATTAGCACCAGCCACATAGGGTTGTTGTGGGGGTTAAGTGAAATAACCCAGGTATGGGGTGCCAGTTGGTATGAGACCCGGTTGGTAGAGCATGTGACTCTTGATCTTGGGGTCATGGGTTTGAGCCCCACATTGGGTATAGAGATTACTTTAAGAAAAAAAGTAAAATACTTAAAAAAAGTGTTTTTAAAGTAATACAGGTAAATGTCTTGGGACTGTGCTGGGTACATAGCAAGTGCTCAATAAATTATATTTATTATTATAACTTTATTATAACTGGTACTATAATTTGATCGTCTTCTCTAATCTCTTACATCTCCAAGCTGCCCATAAGGAAGCCACCTCCAACACACTGCCTAGATCTCAGAAGTCAGTAAGAAGACACTGAGTGCTTACTCCATTCCCTGGGAAAATTGCAAAAACTACAGACGGTACAAATGGAAGTTGCCTGGACTCCGTGTTCAGAAATTATGATTGGTTGATACTATACAGAACATTACATTAAAAGGTCTTTAAATTTATATTGAGTTGTGCTGTCTTTTTGAGAAGCACTGTGATATGATATACAGAAGATGGTTTTTGTGATGCATCCAACAATAAGACCATCAACAATAAAAAAAAATGAAACAAATTGCAAATAATTCTGATTTTGGTTTCTGACCTTACAATCATAATCTGTTTCCAATAGTATGAAGACAGATTAACATGAGTAAAAATAACCACTCCTGACCATCAATCTAACCTGTTTTTTTGAAATACCTCTCTAACGCACCCCTGTCACACTATGACTACAGGAAAGTTTTGAGCCTGATTACCTGTTTCTAAGATAAAGGGGTTTAGACTTCTCATCCATCTACCCACCGCTTCATCTTCCTACTACCTTTCTCTCAGTTAACGCCACAATCCTCCCAACTTTGGCACTGGCTTGGGCCTGGTCCCTTCCCCGATGTACAGAGACCCAAGTTCCATGCATTTCCCTGTGGTCAGATCCTGGCATCACTCACCCTCTCTCTGCTTTCCATTCTCTTACCCAGCTCTCCACTCTCTCAGAATCCTACAGCACCCTCTTTTCGGTGGTCCAAGATAGTGGTTTTCAAATGTGTTTAGCAAGGGATCCTTTCTTAAAGATGAACCCCCTTCATAAAACAGCAATAAACAGTATTGCATTGCTATACATTACTTGAAAAATTTGATTTTGTAACATTGATCTATTATAAAGAACTCGAGACCACTGGAAGCTGCTTTGGTGAACAGCAACGTTTGAAATCAGGGTTTTGTGAATGATTGTTGGAATCTACTATCAGCACCAACATATAATTTATTCCTGTATTTGATGGCTCACTATTGAAAAAAACCTAATCCACTGAGAGAGGCGTTTGCAAATAGTCACAGTTTGTAAACAGTTTGAGATTTTCCTCAATATAAACTATTCAGAAGTTTGAAAGAGGAATAATGAAAATTTTTGTTTCAAAGATAAAGCACTAAGAATATGTAACATATTCTGGTGCTTTATTGCAAATAGAAAATGTGGGTCAGGGGGGCGCCTGGCTGGCTTAGTCAGAAGAGCATGTGACTTTTGATCTCTGGGTTGTGAGTTTCAGTCCCAAGTTGGGTGTAGATTACTAAAAAAAATAAATAAACTTTTAAAAAAGGAAAGAATATGCAGGTCAGAAGACCAGTAGTTACAGTAGATGTTAACATGTATATAATGGGAATTATCGCCAGATGACAGCTGTGTGTCCACATGTCTTTATACAACAGTGTAAAAAAAAAACCCTCCTGTGTTTCTCCTTTGCTCTCACACGACTACCACGTCCACAGCACTTCTGACACCAGATGTGTGGGGTTTCCAAGCAACACCAGATGTGTGTCCTACAGTTCCATTCCATCCTGACACTATCCACCTGAAGTCAGTGTCAGATCCCATAGGGTAAGTATTCACTCCCATAAGACTGTCTGCACGTCAGATGCTTCTGGATAGTTCCTGATTTATGGTGATTCAGTTTAGGATTTTTCAACTTCACAACAGCATGAAAGGGATACATCTGCAGTGGAAGCTATACTTCCAATTTTGAATGTGGATCTTTTCCTGGGCTAGGGGTAAATGGTATGAACTTCTTCTGTGATGTTGGTCCCTTTCCCCTTGCTAAAGGTTAGGAGGTGCAGTGGAAATTTCCAAGCTTTCAACCACGGTTTGGTCTTTCTGGTGACCAGCTTCCATCTTGAAGCTATCCAGGAGCCCACCCGGGGTTGCATAATTAGAACAAAAGACACTCCAAAGCCTCTTGGAAATTCCAGGGGATTTAGGAGCTCTGTGTCACAAACCAGGCTCAAAACCAAGTATTAGAACAGAAGCTCCCCCAATGTTCTTATCTCTTAGGAAATTACAAGGTTCTTAGGACCGCTGTTCCAGGAACCTGGGGCATACGTGTGTGTGTGTGTGTGTGTGTGTAATTATTTTTTGTATTAGTTCACAACAACCAACAGAAGCACACACCAGGCAGAGGGGTGGGCTAGTCCTCCACAGGACCCACCCATGGATGCATTCTGCAGTGATGTTCGGTCATTCTCCTCTATCAAGATAGCCAATAGCTTCATTCCCTAAAAGGAAAGAAAAAAAAAGTTTTGCATTATTAAAAATTCCATTTTAAAAGCATCGGTTTTAATGGCAGATTTTATTATTATAAACCAAAAAGAATAAATTGGTTTGCTAAAACCGACTGAAACCGAGTAACAAAACTTAGCATCACTGAGCGTATCTTGTACTTAAATCCAGTCCCAAGACGTCTAATTTCCAGGCCTTTGCTATAAAGTGTAATACGGTATAATTAGCACCAACAATCAACCGAAGAGCAAGAGAGCAATGGAGAAGCCACCCTCTTGCATAGAGGAGCTAGTAGAGGTTCCTACTCTGCCGATGTTCTGGCCTTTATTTTGTACACACGATACTAGTTCTAGAATATGGGTGCATTACAGTCCACAGCCAGGTGGAGGTAATAGAGTGCAGTGGTTATGGTTCCTGAGCCAAAACCTCTGTTCTCTTCCCAAAGCTTTCACTTAGTAGCCTCATGACCTGGCAAATCACTTCATTTCCAAATCTCACTTTTCTTTTTTCTTTAAAATTTTTAAATTTATTTTCGAGAGAGAGAGAGCATGAGCAAGGGAGGGTCAAAGAGAGAGGGAGACACAGAATCTGAAGACAGGGATCTGGCGCTGAGCTGTCACCATAGAGCCTGACACAGGGCTTGAACCCATGAACCATGAGATCATGACCTGAGCCGAAGTCGGACGCTTAACCGACTGAGCTGCCCAGGTGCCCTTCCAAATCTCACTTTTCTTATCTATGATAGTATCTACCTAAGGGTTGGAATGAAAAGATAATAGATAAACGTAACTTAGTCCAGTACTGCAATGGAGTAAAAAAAAAAAAAAAAGCTTTATAAGCATTACTTAGATACTATTGCTTCTAATGCCCACCTCATCTTTGCTGAATAAATGGTTGCCTAATATGTAAATCTCTTTGTGATAACTCTTGCAGAAGACGATATGATTATCCTCATGTATATAGTTTTCTGTGAACAGGCATACACACCCCTACACTTTTTAAAATAACCAGTCCGTGTATATGCATGAAATATCTCTGAAAGGACACACTTGGATGAGGAGAAAGAGTGAGTTGGGGCCAAGATGGGAGGAAGATTACTCTTCACTCTATATCCTTCTGAACCTTTCAAATATTAGAGAGCACATTCACAAATGTATTAACAAAGTAAGAGACAAGGACAAGACACATGAACAGGCAATTCCACAAAACAAGTACCAACAGCTAATAGACCATAAAAGGAGAATCCATTTTATAACAGTTAGCTTAGTTAAAAAACTGCAATAGAGAATATCACATGGTGACAACAGATATTTTCATGCTCTGTTCATGAGTGGAAATAGGAAAAACAATTGTGGAGAGTGACCAGGATCCCGTCATGCATACCCTATAGGTCAGCAATACCACTCCCCAGCATCTTTCCTAGACACCCGTACTTGTGTGATTGAGAATACACACGTGCAAGAATGGGTACTTCACCATTGTAACGGCAAGACACTGGCAGCAAGTTCAATGTCCACCAATAAGGGAATGTTTAAATAATCCAGAGCACATGCACAGCAATGTCTATATGCATTGACATCAAAAGATTTTCAAGACATATTAAGTGAAAAAAGAAAAGTGAAAAATTATCTAGTGTGCTACCATTTCTGTAGAAGTTTTAAGCTTATAAAACTTCTTCTGTTGGTAGATAGATAGATAGATAGATAGATAGATAGATAGATATGTATATATGGTCTAGGAGAGCGTTAAACGTTTACAGAGGTTTCCTCTGGGGAAAGGAATGACCCAACGTGGCTGCTAGCCTTTTGTGAAATTGTATTAAAAGCTCTCTTCCATCAGGACACTTTATTGCTGTCTGCTGCAAAGCCATCATTAAAAATACGTGAAAACTTACTACCCCATGAGGATCGCCCCCTAGGGTTGTTCAAGGGTACAACGTGCATGATCCTGCTCTGTGCCTATAGAGGACATTCCCTTTATGTGTAAGAACTGAGCTTTTTTGCAGTGAGACTGAGATCAAGTTCTATTCTGAGTTCTATACAAAATACGTTAACAGTTACCTCGGCCACATAGATAAACATTAGGTCGTTTTCAATGTGTTAAAATTTAACAGGTAATGCATTTCAGTGTGCAAAGGCAGTTAAGTGGCAATGTGGTGAGGTCTGTGGGTTAATGTCATTGCCAACATCAGAGACTGACTGCTTCCAAGTGCAAGGAGGATTTGAGCAGGAGCAACCTTGGGTATCAGATGAGATAAGTTAATTACCTCTCAACTCCTTCCTTTTAGATGATAGGAGTGCACTAAATCTTGCATAGCAAAGTATCAATTCTCAGTGGCACCAGGTAGCCATTTCCTTGCTTCTCTTTATATTTCAAACATATTATATATGTTTTGGAGGCACCAGGAATTGGTAAAGTATTTGCGGCAATTGCTCATGGCAGCTTAGAATGTTTTTGCAATATGAAACAATTCAAATTACTGGTAAATTTCTATGTGGGTTTAGATACTCAAGGGTAAAATGTGTTACTGGTTATTTATAGCGGCAACAAAATTGGCACTGAACGTAAAATTGTGAAGAATTTTGTTTGCATGAAAATATTAAATAGTGTATCATTAATTTTTCAAAAAATCAAATAAAAAAGTGTTGGTTTATTTTAAGTAATTTATTTAACAAATTTTATGTTTAGTATATACACTTCACTTTTGCTTTTTTGGTTCTTCAGGTGTGTGTTATGTTTCTGGGGGCTTCTGTGGGTCAGGAATTCAAGTAGGACTCAGCTAGGTGGCTCTTCCACATGTGTTGGCATTCACTTGATTGTATTTGGCTGGTGGCTTGGCTGGTCTCTCTCTCTCTCTCTCTCATGTAGGTCTCAAGTCACTTAGCCTCTTTAAACTGGTTGCATTTCTTCCCATCTAGAGTGTTCCCCGTTGCAAGCTGCAGCACATGGGGGTCCTAGGAGTCTGCTCAGGTCATTTCCAGGAGAAACCACGGAGTCTCCCAGGAAGAACTTGTCCTTGATGTGGGGCAGACAGGTCTTAAGGCAGCCAATGTGCATCTCTGCAGCCAGGACCTGTCTGCCCATCACAGGGAACTCAGCTTTGCAAGCTGTGCTGGACATTTCTGCCACTGATCCCGCCAGCTTCTCAAGGTCTAGTTTTGCTTTTTATTTATTTTTCTTAAGTTTATTTATTTAGAGAAAGGGAGAGAGAGCACACACGAGCATGTGCGTGTGAATGGGGGAGGGGTAGAAAGACAAGGGGAGAGAGAGAGGGGGGGAGAGAGAGAGAGAGAGAGAGAGAGAGAGAGAGAGAGAGAGAGAATCCTAAGCAGGCTCTGCACAGGGCTCGAACTCCTAAACCATGAGATCATGACCTGAGCCCAAATCAAGAACTGACACTTAACTGACTGAGCCACCCATGCTCAGTGAATGTTTTAGAAGAAGAATAATTTCTGGAAAACAAATGAAACTTTCAACAAAAATATATTCAAATTTTGGCCATTTTGACTGTAGTTACAACTTTCTTTGTTTTGTTTTCCTTTTTTCTTTTTTTGACTATAGTTACATCTTATTTTTAATTCCTTAGATCATTTGTGACAATAGGAAAGTCAAATTGTGCAAAAAATTTTTATGATAGTAATAAAATTAATGATTTAGACAAAATTTAAAAAAATAACTATGGGATAAATATGCAATAATTTATGAATTGTGGATGTTTATTTTATCCTTATACAAACATCACCAGTCCATCAACAGAATACGAGACATGCCCAATAATTATTATTTGGTCATCTTGGGCATTTTATCAAATGCCAATCACATAAAAACCCAACCATGAACACATTTTTTAACTTTGACATTATAAAAGTAGATCTATCAAGGTAGAAGAATTGTATTTCATTTAACAGTTTTCCAGCATGATTTATAATTTGTAAAAATTTAGATATATGATATGTATGTCTCCATTATACACTTGGCGTGGGATCTAAAGACATAAGAGGCACATTTATGAAAAAAATATATATATTTACAGTGTATATATATAATGCATAATAAAATTAACATCACACCATATATAAATATTATTTCAAGATGCATCATAGACCTAAAGGTGAAAGGTAAAACTCTTAAGTTTGTAGATGAACATTTAGGATACTATTTGTTGGTCTTAAAACAGGACACAAAAAGCATTAACCATCAAGAACACAATTTGATAAATTGGACTACCTTAACATTAAGAAGTTCTTTTCCTCAAAGGATACCACTAAAAGAGTGGAGAAATTAACCAGAGTAGAAGATATTTGATATATGAAATCTAACAACAGATTTGTGTCCAGAATATATAAACAACTGCTTCAAACCAATTTTTTAAAGGCCAAACAGCCCAATAAGAAATTGGGCAAAGTCTGAACTTCCCAAAAGATAATATTCAAATGAACAATTAACATAAAGATATAACAAGGTGTTCAGCCTCGTAAGTTTTCAGAGAAATATACATTAAAACTACTGTTTTACTGGAGTAAAACAGACAATAGTAAAATTTTGTTGCAGATGAAAACCAGCTGCAACTCTCATGACCCATTTTGGAAAATCCTTTGGTATCATGTAATAAAGCTGAACATACACATACTATATGGCCACGCAAATGCATTCCTGGATATATGCCCAACATAAATGCACAGATGCATTCACGGAATATGTACAGGAATGTTCATAGCAACACTATTCATAATATCCCCAAACTGTCAACAACCCAGATGACCATCACCATCAGGAGAGCGAAACTGTGGCATATTCACACTATACTGACAGTGAATTCACCACTGCCATGTGCAACAATGTGGATGACTCTTATAGCATCATGTTCAGTGAAAGAAGCCAAATACAAGAGTATATAAAATACAAACCAGGCAAAAGTCAGCTGCACCATTATTAGTCATGACAGCGGGCAGTCGTGACTGGAAGGCACGTGACCTAATATTCTATTTCTTGATGTAGCTAGTGTTCACACTGGTGCATATGCAGAATGGATGTATACAGGGAGACAAAGGGTCTAATGTGACTCCCCTTGCACATCTTGTGGCTCAGCCCCTGCCCAGCCAATAGACTCTTGCTTATAATATCCCTTCTGTAAAGTCTTTTACTCCTTATAAATGTTCTTCCCAGGATTCTCTCTAGGAATGGGAAACTGCTGGCTCCTAGTGAAGCACTTTGGTAATTCTCCAGAACTAGGTCCCCAGGGAGGATCACATACCAAACAGTGGTCCGCTGTGTGAGATGTCCTCCCCTTACACCTTATAGCACCCCGGAGACATTGCTGAAGTCAAGTCTGTGGTTTTGTTGGACCTGACAGGTGACCTAGCCTCCCATTCATGAGAGTATGTTTTCATTACTTCAGTGTTTGGCAATTTTCTTTTCCCTGCCTCCTGAGTGTTCTGATAAGCATCATTGGAAGACACAGATGGTGCTTCAAGAATTTCCCTGCTCAACATCTACATAAGCATAAATTGCAACCATAAGAACTTGAGCAATAGGACTTCCATGAAGGTCTTCATTCACTGCAGGTAGAATTCTCCCCGGGCTAACATGGCCTTGCTTTCCAGTCCTGTGAAGCATGCTTGAGCCAACAGCAAATGATTTTATAATCCATCAAAGTGGAATAAATGGCTTTCGTGAGCAATCATTCTGCAATCCAAACTAGATATGACTATTGCATTAATTCCTGCGGAGTGATGCTTTTTTCCCCCTCATCTTCTCATATGTACACTTTAAATGCAGCTTCCTGGATGCTGCCAAGCCACTCTGCTCTCCTGATCCAGGGACACAATTGATAACCTACTACGGGCCATGGAGGCATCGTTATCATTATTAGTAAAAGCAGTAGCAGGAGCGGGGGCCTGGAGCAAATCAAAAGAAAAAGAATGTAGGATGGAGCAAGGCTCAGGGATGGGTGAGTTAGAGTGCAGTGTATTTTGTGAATATGACTCAATCTTTTTTTAAAAAGAAAACTCGGGGCACCTGGGGAGCTCAGTCGGTTGAGTGTCTGACTCTTGATTTCAGCTCAGGTCATGATATCATAGTTCATGAGCTCAAGCCATGCGTCGGGCTCCACGTTGATGGTGCAGAGCCTGCTTGGGATTCTCTCTCTCTCCCTCTCTCACGATAAATAAATAAACTTAAAAAAAAGTTAGCTCAAATTTAATGGTTTGTTATTTTATCTGTATGAACACATGTTATGTCAAAACATCAGCATCGGCTTCAACTAGTTTGCTTCAAGATAATTATGTCAACAAGGTCACATACTATATTAAAGAGCCTGATTTCTTTTCTTTTCTTTTCTTTTCTTTTCTTTTCTTTTCTTTTCTTTTCTTTTCCTTTCCTTTCCTTTTCTTTTCTTTTCTTTTCTTTTGTTATGTTTTCTGATAGCTTTTAAGTCCCATACCTTGCTCTCCCCCTTGCCACATCCTGGCAAGCTGATAAGAAAGTATGGTGCTCCCCCTCTTTTGGCACCAACAGGAAGTTCAGACACACACGGAATCCTTACTTGGCCTTACCCCAAACATAATACCCTCAAGCCAATCTCTTTTCTCTGCTCTCTCAAACCATTTTGACACCTGCTAGGGAGACACCCTACTCTGCCCAGTAAGTAGCAAACCTTTCCATACCCTTTTGGGGGAACGTGTGCCACAATCAGTCTCTACATCCCAACCAGATTCTTAGGTAATTAATTTGTACAGATGTGCTACAGATACACTAGGGTTTAAAATATCCCCAGGAGGGGCCCCTGGGTGGCTCAGTAGATAGAGCAGTTGATTCGATTTCAGTTCATGTCATGATCTCAGGGTCATGAAATTGAGCCCTGTCGCACTCTCCATGTGTGAAGACTGCTTAAGATTCTCTCTGTCTCAGGGCGCCTGGGTGGCTCAGTTGGTTAAGCATTGAACTTTGGCTCAGATCATGATCTTGTGATTCTTGATTCTGAGTTCGAGCCCCGCATCGGGCTGTCTGCTCTCAACACAGACCCCACTTTGGATCCTCGGTCTCCCTCTCTGCCACTCCCCAGCTTGTTCTTTGTCTCTCTCTCTCTCTCTCTCTTTCTCTCTGTCTCTCTCTCTCTCAAAATAAATAAACTTAAAAAAAAAGATTCTCTCTCTCTCCCTCCCTTTCCCCTGCTCATGCTGTCTTTCTCTCTCTCTAATAAAAAATAAATAAACAATAATAAAACAACCCCAAGATGAAGGTCCTCAAAGGAGCTCCATCTATAAGTATAAAAAATGGTGCACCTATATTATGCCCACATCATAATGCTTTGGTTTGTCCCCTACTTGAGAGCAGAACTTCAGCTCCTCCCTTCCCAGACCCCACCCCCGCCCCGGCTGTCTTTGGAAGCCCCCTAACAGGTCCTTATGTGCAACTAAAAACCTTCCAAGCCTCAGTCTCCACCTGGATTTGCCCGTTCTTTCTCTCCTGCTCCAACACTCTCATGTTGCTGCGCTCCGTCCATAAAGTTACTTCCAGGAAGTTCCTGTTGGTTGCTGTGGTAGAGGCAAATTGGGAGAGAAGCTTTATCTCTTTCTTTCTCATGTGAACTTGAGCCCTGACCCAGCCCAGATGTTCTGCCACGTTGCTCTCCAGGGGAGGAGACAGATTACCCCAATCAAACCCACCCGCTGCTGTGTCACTGCTCAGGAGAAAGTCCTTTCCTCAATACAAGCATTTCAGGGACTCAGACAACTTAACAGCTTCAGAATGGTTTCCAGTGAGCTTTACCCCCCGCCCATGGTTTCCTCTCCATACCCTGGCGGCAGGAGCAGTACTTGACAGACTTTCTGCCAGCACACCTGGTCGTCTCCATGGCAACAGGCAGGTCTGAAGGAGGCCACTCTCCTGCTTCCCTCCAGAGGACAAAATTAGGGTGCTCACGTGTAAGTGCACCACGGAAACAAAGATAATTAGATAAAGAGAAAATGGAGTAAACGAAGGAGCAATTAATCTGGGCAGTGAACAAAATGAAGTTAACAAAAGTAAGAGAAAATACGTCAGGATGGGAAGAAGTTCATGATATAAAAGCTAGTGAAAAAAGGCAGGTTATAAAGGGTATGTGAATTATACTTTTATTTTTATTTCCCTAAAGGAGGCACATACAGGTAGATATAAAGTGGCAGCCACAACCTCATTTTTTTCAAGAAATGACCCATTTCTATATTTCGTCTATGACAATAAATCAGACCCTAAATTCTACTGCACTGGGTCAGTGAGAAAGTCTAGTTCAGGCATTTACTAAAGGCTGCTTAATGCCCTTTCCCACAACCCAAATCCTGCTACCATAACAGGCTAAAAAGGAACAAGAGGTCTTACTCTGAGCTCAGTATTTAAAGAAGCTTCAAATCTTCAGTCTCCACTGAGATGCCATTGCCCAAACTTGCAGTCTTTTAATGTTACTTCTATCCCATGGAAACTTGAGGAAGCTCTCTGGAAAAGGTGTTGCATGTACTTAGGAAGCTAAAAGAGACAAATGAACAATATCCATTGAAGGAAAAAATTATAAATCCAAAATAGGCAGAAGAGAAATGAGAATACTTGGTTATACAAAATTACCAATTGACACTCTTAGGAAGAAAAATTAGAGTCAATGAAATCTAAGACTCAACATATAAGATAAACTCTAGTCTGGACACAGGTGAAGAGAGGGCTGCTAAACTGGAAAACGTCATTGCAGCATTTGCCCAGAATGTATCACAGGGACAGTTAAGAGAGGCGGATAAGAGATCAAGAGACTCCAAAATACATACAAGTGGTGCTGGATTGAATGGCACAGAAGCAATGTTTAAGGCAATGACTTGAAAATTAACCAGAATTATTGAAAGGCATGATTCTTGAGATATAAACTGTGCTTTAAAATACAAGAAGGAAAAATAAAAATAAACCTACACTTCGACTTATATAAGTGATATTGCAGAACATCCGAGACAAACGATGATCTGTGAAGCTACCAGAGAGAAGAAGCAGATGGTGGGAATGATCTATAATGGCTGTAGGCTTCTCAGAGGCAGCAGATACCAGACATGCTTAGGGAAAACAACGGACAACCTAAAAGTTTGTATTTAGCTAAGCTGCCATTCAAGAGTGAGGTCAAAATTTGAGGCACACATGGGGTGCCTGGGTGGCTCAGTCGGTTGAGTGTCCGACTTCGGCTCAGGTCACAATCTCATGGATTGTGGGTTCAATCCCGGCGTCGGGCTCTGTGCTGACAGCTAGCTCAGAGCCTGGAGCCTGTTTCGGATTCTGTGTCTCCCTCTTTCTCTGACCCTCCCCTGCTCATGCTGTCTCTCTCTCTCTCAGAAATAGATAAAATATTAATTTTTTTAAATTGAGGCACATAAAGACTCAGAGATTTTACTGCCCCCCCCAGACAAAAATACCAGGGCTCTCCAGGCAAGTCCAGCTCTGACCCACAGTGAGATCAGGTGTTGCTGAGAAAGTGCACTGATTTTTTTTTAATTTTTAAATTTTTTTTTATTTCAATTTTGAGAGACAGAGAGAGAGAGGGAGAAAGAGTGCAAGCAGGGGAGGGGCATAGAGAGAAGGGGGGGACACAGAATCCAAAGCAGGCTTCAGGCTCTGAGCCTGTCAGCACAGAGGCTGACACGGGACTTGAACTCACAGACTGTGAGATCATGACCTGAGCCGAAATTGGACGCTCAACCAACTAAGCCACCCAGGCGCCCCAAAAGTGCGCTGATTCTGAAAACAGTTGCCATAACTCAGTATCCCGGGTGCCAGGCATCCTTGTAAACAATCTTACTTAATCCTTTAACATGCGTGCGTGTCGTGCAAGTGGTCAAAGTACATGAATGTCAAATAGGGGGAAATACAGGTATTCCCTGTTTTATGTTACTTTGCCTCTATAATAACTCCTTTGCTTGACATCTTCGGAGAAAAACGTGTTACATGTTTTCCAGATGAGGTGGAATAAGAGAGAATCACACCCCTCTCACCTAGAGGATTCTGGCCAGCACAATTGTCTGCAATAAAGCCCCACTGTTATTATAAAGGAAGTACAAGCCCTATTACTAAAGCCCAACACCTCACAGGTAGGAGACCCTTAAAACTCAGTCAGACTCCTTTTTCTTTTATTTACTGTAATTCTTGACTAAATAGTAGCCCAGACAACAGAAGGGCAGGAAATGGCAGAGGAAGATATGAGAACATGAGAAAGGAGAGAGAAAAACATTAGATTTTGTTAAAAATATTAAAAATATGGGGCGCTTGGGTGGCTCAGTCGGTTAAGCCTCTGACTTCAGCTCAGGTCATGAACTCACTGTCGTGGGTTCGAGCCCCGCATCGGGCTCTGTGCTGACAGCTAGCTCAGAGCCAGGAGCCTGCTTCGGATTCTTTGTCTCCCTCTCTCTGACCCTCCACTGCTCACACTGCCTCTCTCTCTCTCTCTCTCTCTCTCTCTCAGAAATAAATAAATTTTAAAAAATATTAAAAATGCTTATTTGCTTTTGAGAGAGAGAGACAGAGGCACAAAGAGGGAAGGGCAGAGAGAGAGAGAGAGAGGGAGACACAGAATCTGAAGCAGGGTCCAGGCTCTGAGCTGTCAGCACAGAGCCTGATGCAAACCTCAGACTCACGGACTGTGAGATCATGACCTGAGCCAAAGTCAGACGTTTAACCAACTGAGCCACATGGTGCCCCAAGAGAAAACATTTTAAAAGCAAGTCTGACAAGGTCCCTAAGGTTCCAACACCACCACAAGGCTGATGCCCACCTTTTCCCATGGACTGTGAGCTTCCTGAGGGCAGGGACAGTGCTTGTACACAGTAGACTTCGCTAATTCCAGACAGTGCCTGACACACAGGCACTAGGTCCTCAATGAATAATCATTAGGATAAAAGGGCAAGGAGACAAGGAAGGAGAAGAAAGGAGCAAGCAAGCTGAAGGAAACACCTTGAAGAATCCCAAGAAAGTCCCAGTTGGCTCCTCCCAAAGTGTGTTGACTACATTTTCTTATTTTCTGTATTCTTGATGCTAGAGAGACTGCTCCTCGCAGGGCTAGCTCGTTCCCACAGATAGGAAAGGACTTCCCTGCAAGCGTGCCTTTGATACATGAACCAACCAATCCAGAGCTCACGCCCTCAACCCTCTCGTTTATCAAACTCTCCCACACTAAGCTGTATTCTTCTAGCCCTAAATCAGCTCAGGGCTGGGTGCTGGACAACTAAAGACCAGCCCTATAGCCCAGAGTCTGCCCAAATTATTCAAACCATCCAATCCTAAGCCTACTCATTGTATCTACCCTCCCTTGCCGGTTCTTTCCCAAGAGAACACCAAGAAAGGTTCTGGGCCATACTCTGCCCTCTCCCACTCTTCTGCGTCCTGACCATCCCTGGTCCTTCCCCATGTGGCCCTGCATGGCATGGTGTGCCTCCTGTTTCTAGGGACCTGTGAGTATAAACTTGTTCCTTCATGACAGCCATGTCCATGTCTGCTGACCTTTTTAACATAGCAAGGCAACCCTTTTTTCACAGAAATATATCTCCAGCTACATAACAGAATTGTATGGAGAAGACAGGTAGGTTATATCCATTTTTATTCTATTCCATAAAGCAAAGGGAAACTTGAGGGGGAAAACTCCACAAATTTTATGAGATGAAGACAAACAGAGCCATATCCTTTGCATCCAGCCAAAGATAGAGTCATTCAAAGAGAGCATCTCTTCTTTTCTTCCTCAGATATGCCTTGGTCAAGCCCTAAAAAATTTTTAGCTTGATTCTGGAATTTTATTTTATTTTCTGGAATTAAAAAAAAACAAAAACAACCCTTTACTATCCAGCAAGCCTGTTTCAGTTTCCAGTTGCGAGGAAAAGAAATTAACAATAGAAACGATTGTTCCTTTTGTGATCAATACAAGTAGCATTTAATTGTGTGAGGCAGCAATGAGACAAAGTTAATTACAGTTTGTACTGTTCCAGGAGCTCATTTGGAATATTTCTCTTTCTTTAGTCTCACTGTTTGTGATTCAGTTTTCCTGGAAATGAGTGTGGACCAGATGAAGCCAGTTACAAGCTGTCCTAGAGTCATTTTCCTATTCAGACGTTAATATATTTCAGCTATATATCAAAACCATAGTTAGAAAACACTACTTCCCTACCTAATTTTTAATATGATATTGAAATTTCTTTTTTCTGTTTTCTACAATTCCCTCTGTGTAAGAAAGGCCATCAGAGTAAACCCAGAAACACAGATGATCAAAACTCTCTTCTTTGCCCCTGCTTTGGTTTCTGCTTATCTTCTTAAAGTTAGTTCATTCATTCAACAGGTATTTATTGAGCACCTACCATGTGTCAGTCCAGAAGGTAGCTTATTCATTAGGTATTGTCCCTCTCATCATGGAGCTAACAGTCTAATAACAGAGATGGTCATTATTAATCTATTATTAACAAATATTGATAATTAAGTATAACCTGTGTTAAGTGCTGTGAAGTTAAAGTGCTAAATGTTACAATAGTAAAAACCAACAGAACTGACCTGGAGGAATCACAGAAGTTTTCTGAGAAAATGGAATTTGACACAAAATCTGGAAGGATAGGGAAAAAATGCAGGAGATTGTTCCCGAGTGTTTGGAACAGCATGTGCAAAGGCACCGTGGCTAAAGCACAGGGCCTCGAATGACAACAGAAGAGGAAGTTGCAAAGATGCAGAGATAGGTAAGCAGGTTTGGGATTTGGGGTCAAACACTAAAACATCATAAAGCCAGTGAGGAGCTTAAGATAGAACAAAAATACAATCTGCTTTCTACTTTGAGAAGATCACTCTGGATTATATTTAGAATAGGAATGGGAGTGGGAAGGAGAAGAGTGAATGCAAGGAGACTAGTTAAGAAACGATTACGAATGTTTAGGTAAGAGATAATGGCCTAGATTCTTGGCAATAACTGTGGAGAGCACAGAAAGTGTTGAGAAGTATTTAGAAAGCAAAATTGGCAGTCTTGGTTAACTGTATGTAGACTGCTTGGCAGTAATTTCAGAAAGGAAGAATAGTTTCTACTCGTCAGAACAAAGTTCTGATGGTCCTTCTCAGAGGACTGACAAGCCTTTCATCTGAGGAAACCTTCCTGTCCATTGCATGACATCCCAAAGGCACCTCCTTCTGTCTATGGCCATAACACCCTGAACACTCTCGACCTCGTCAAAGGCACCTCCTTCTTTCGATCCTTCTGGAACACTCCAATAGTCTCTCCATAAATGATCTCGCAATGAGGAGAACACCATCTCAGGGATGAAGGGAGGGTGACATGAGTAAATCCAGCTAGAAATCTGACACACTGTCACTTCCCTTAAGATTCTGGAAAGGTGATATGTTTCAAAACTCAGGAAAAAAAAGTGTTCAAGGCAGAACAATGTCCTGCAGATAGGATCTAGAAGGTGCAGAGGGAAGTTATATCTCTGCCAACCTCAGCTGAACACAATGGCCACGTGGACCCAGTATTGTGGGAGAGAACCACGAGAACTGAGTGGAAAGGATCCTGTTAAGGCTGAGGTTCATTTCTAACAGTTGGTGAGGGAGCAGTTGTTAAGAGAGGAAGTGCAATAAGGCCTGAGTCAGGCAAACTTAAGGTGAATCCTGACAGAGAAATCCAAGAAGCCAAGGTAGGGGTAAGGAAGAAAAAAGCACATCTGTGTAATTTCTTTCCAGTAAGTACCACTCCGCCCTTGGGTCTCCGAGTGTCCCTTCCTACACTCCAATATCTAGTCAGTTTGCTTCACGGCAGTTTGAACCCAACATGTATAGTTAGGGAAACAAACATTTTTTTCAAGACTGGTTTTGAATTCTGGATGTTCTGGTCAGTTCTCAGTTCTCTCCGTGGCGGGGGAAGTGGGGGGGGGGTGGTGGCGGAGAGAGAACAGCCGGGGAGGCAATGGAACTGCACACTGGGTGAGGACCCGGCCTGGGAATTAAGGGCTGGCTTCCCAACTCGAAGCTACAGCCGTCATGAACCACTGTGGCAAGATTGTATTTTCAAGGTATTATCTTGTGTTCTTCCTTTCCCTCTCTCTCTCTCTCTTTCCCTCAATCAAACAAAAATCAGAAATATCACAGGGCTCCTGGGTGGCTCAGTCGGTTAAGTGTCCGACGGCGGCTCAGGTCATGATCTCACGGTTCGTGGGTTCGAGCCCTGCGTCGAGCTCTGTGCTGACAGATAGCTCAGAGCCTGGAGCCTGCTTCCGATTCTGTGTCTCCCTCTCTCTCTCTGACCCTCCCCTGCTCACGCTGCCTGTCTCTTTCTCAGAAATAAATAAAACATTTAAAAAATTTTTTTTTAAAAATCAGAAATATCACTAAGTCTCCTGGCTTTGGTTTCCAAAACTCTAAGCCCACGGAGATTAAGCTAAATAAATGTCCCTGAGCAAAGCATCAAGAGAAAGATTATACGGGTTTTTAAAATGCATTTATCTCAACAATCAGTGGTTTAATAAAGAGGAGTTTCTCTTTTTTTCGCACAGCAGGTCCTGGGGTAGGACTTTGTTCTTTGGGTTCAGTGGCTCTCTGATGCCCAAGTTCTAGGGCCTGGACTCAGTTTTCTCTGCCTTCCCATCACAGCTGCAGCCGCCCCCCCCCCCCCCCCCCCCCCCCCCCCCCCCCCCCCCCCCCCCCCCCCCCCCCCCCCCTGTCACGCCCTCTCACAAACATTTCAACAGGGCGAGCAAGTTGGATGTAACAAATGCCGTCAGTACCCTGCCCATACCGTCTTGGCATGTACCATTTTCATGGANCTAGGGCCTGGACTCAGTTTTCTCTGCCTTCCCATCACAGCTGAATGTGACTGGAGTCCCCCCCCCCCCCCCCCCCCCCGCCTCCGTCCCCCCATGTCACGTTCTCTCACAAACATTTCAACAGGGCGAGCAAGTTGGATGTAACAAATGCCGTCAGTACCCTGCCCATACCGTCTTGGCATGTACCATTTTCATGGATGCTGACCCAGCTTCAAACTGCTAGCAACGCATCCCACCCACACTCCTAGCTGAGGGGTCTCTGGCCACTGGAACCTCTGGGAACCAGCACTCAAGCAATAGCTGATGGCAATAGTCAAGTAAGGCCTGCTCCTCGCCCTTGGTGCGGGAGGCTCACTTTGAAGTCATGTTCCACATTGCTTCCCAGGTGGATTAGGCCTCAGTAACTCGCATGGGAACTTGCTTTGATAACTCATCTTTTATTGGCTTTTTGCCTTTTCCGGTCTCACTTTCCCACTCCCCTCCCATCTCCCAGACAAACTACTGGTGCTCGAATGCTTGTTTCAGAGCCGGCTCCTGGAGGAGCTCGAACTAGGGCAAGCAGCTCGCGAGACGCGCGCCTGAGTCTCCTCTGCCCAGCCCGAGACCGGGGATTTTCCCAGAAGCCCTTTGCGGACGCCCGTTGCAGCCTATTGGCCGAAACTGGGTCACGTGCCCCCCGTAGGCCGGGCCTGAGGAGCCAGCACCTGTGGAAGGTGAGTGAGGGATTCGGAAGCGTGGTTTTGGCAGGCGGTGGGTTAGCCAGTGTGTTTGTTTGGATTAAGCTCAGCTACGAGGGAAGGAAACCTGCAAACGCGAGTGTTTGTTTCTTTTTCTGTTTTAATATTTTTAATGTTTATTCATTTTCGAGAGATACAGAGGGTGAGTGGGGGAAGGGGTAACTGCAAACGAGTGGTTGATTTTTATTTTTATTTGTTTAATTTTGAGAGAGAAAGAGAAGACACAGTGGGGAAAGGTCGAGAGAGAGAGAGAGAAAGAGAGAGAAAGTGAGAGAGTGCGAGCGCAAGTGCATAGGCAGGGAAGGGGCAGAGAGAGAGCTAGAGAGAGGGAGACGAATCCGAAGCAGGCTCCAGGCTCTGAGCTGTCAGCACAGAGCCCGACGCGGGACTCGAATTCAGGAACAGTGAGACCATGACTTGAGCCGAACTCAGAGGCTTAATGGGCTGAGCCACCCAGGCGTCCCTTAAGCCACATTTTTAAAATAACATCTTTCTATTCAGGAACACGCTAAATGCTTGCATTTATTTAGGTCTTCTTTAATTCCTTGTACATCTTTTAGTAAACCTATTACTAGGGTCTCTATGTTGCTCTGGTTAATGGTGTCATTTTGGAAATTAAGTTTCCTTTATGGCCAGAGTATCTAAATATAATTGATTTTTTGTATACTGACTTTATATCTGGCCATCGTACTAAATTTATTAATTGATGATTAGTCTGAAGAATCTTGAGTTTTCTAGTAAACATTTGTATCATCTGTGGATAAAACCAATTTTGTTTCTGCCTTTTCACTCCTAATGCCTATATATCTTCTCTCCGTTTCTTCTCCCCAGTTCCTTTTCTTCCTTGTCTTGCTGGGCTGGCTACAACCACTCGTACAGTGTAGAATAGAGGTGATAAGGGAGCATCTTTTTTTTTTTTTTTTTTTTTTGTGGCTACTATTTATCTGGTTAAAGAAATTTCTCTCCATTCTTAGTTTGCCAAGGGTTTTTTCCACAAATGCTTTTTATACACTTCTTGAGAATATATGTTTTTTCTTTTTAAATCTATTAATGTTATGACTTACGTTTACAAAATTTAATGTTAGATGAAACTTGTATTCTAGGGATAAGCTGAACTTAGTTACAGTGTATTATCTTTTTTACACATTTCTGGGTATACTTTACTCATACTCTGGGATTTTGCATGTGTGTTCGTGCATGAGACTGTAATTTTTTCTTCTAGTATCTGTTATATCTAGTTTAGTTACTGAGTTTGCAGTAGCCTCATAGAATGAATTGAGGAGTGTTTTGTCATTTTGCATTCTTTGGAAGTCTGGTATTAAATTAGAATTATCCGTTCCTTGAAAGTTTAGTAAATTTTCTTGTAGGTATGATGATTAGTTTTATACTTAAAACATTGTCTTAACTATTTGTTTTTAAATACTTTCAGCATATAGGAAAAGGTATATATTACAAAGAACTCCCATATATACTTTACCCAGATTTTCCAGTTGTTAACATTTTATCATATTTGCCTGTTATTCTCATTACAGTACATAGTATTTTTCTGAACTTGAGAATACGTTGTAGACTTGAAGTTCCCATTACTTCTTACTACTTCAGTGTATAGCACTTAAAAACAAAAACACTCTCCTGCATGATTATATATAACCAATGAAACAAAGGAACAGATATTATATTTTCACCTATCCACAGACCCCTTTTCCACATTTTACTGTTAGCCCCAATGATGTCCTTTATTGGTCTGGGATCCAAGCCAACCTCAGAATTGTACATAGTTGTTATATCTCTTTATTCTTTTCAGTCTGGAACAGTTTGTTCGTCTTTCATGACCTTGACATTTTTGAAAAGAACAGGCCAGTTACTTTGTAGATTGTGTTGAAATTTGGGTTTGCCTGATGATCATTTATGATTAGATTCAAGCTGTGTGTTGTTGGCAAAAACCAAAAACCAAAAAAGCAAAAAAAAAAAAACAACAACCCACAAAAAACCCACAAGCAGATGTTGTGGGGTTTTTTTCAGTATAACATAACAGAAAGCACATAATGTCGATTTGTTCCATTACTGGTGATGTTAACTTTTGTCTTATGATTAAGCTAATGTCCCCCATGTTTTCCCACTGATAAGTTAATGAGTATGTAGTACTATCAATTAATAAGCAATCAATGACTATTCTTTGTGAAGAGATACTTTAGACTCTATGAATATCTTGTTCTCTAGCCAACTTTCACTCATCATTTTAGAATTTATTGATGGTCTTGTCTGAATCATTTATTACTATTATGGTGGTTCCCGATTGGTGATTTTCTTTTCTATTTTTTTTAAATTTTTAATGTTTTATTTATTTCCCAGAGAGAGTGAGAGAGACAGCGTGAGCAGGGGACGGTCAGAGAGAGAGGGAGACACAGAATCCGAAACAGGCTCCAGGCTCTGAGCTAGCTGTCGGCACAGAGCCCGACGCGGGGCTCGAACTCCCGAACCATGAGATCATGACCATAACCGAAGTTGTATGCTTAACCAACTGAGCCGCTCAGGTGCCCCCGATTGGTGATATTCTAATTCTGTCATTCCTTCTACATTTATTTGTTAGCATACTACTAAAAGATAGAGCTTTACTTTCACTCCCATTTGTTTATATATTTATTTTTATCACAATAGACTCATAGATTTTTATTTTATTCAGTAGGTTCTAATCTGATGCAATGACTTATATAAGTCAAAATTGCTTTTATAGCACTAATTATTCCATACTTGACAGTGTTTTTTAATTTTTTTTAATGTTTATTATTTTTGAGTGAGAGAGAGACAGAGCATGAGTGGGGGAGGAGCAGAGAGAGAGGGAGACAGAATCCGAAGCAGGCTCCGAGCTGTCAGCACAGAGCCCGATGCGGGACTCGAACCCACGAACTGCGAGATTTGACCTGAACCGAAGTTGGACGCTTAACCGACTGAGCCACGCAGGCACCTCAGTACTTGACAGTTTCTATGACCTCACTGACATTCCCCCATAATTCTTTGAGCACTGCATTGCACAATAGGATGTTCAAGACTCATTCTAGTTTCTCTACCGCAGCCCTGGAATCAGTCACTTCTCATGGAGAATGGAGAGGACAGAACTTCCCAGTGAAGGTTGGCATGTCCTCTATGCACTGTATTGCTTTTCTTCCCAGAGGACAGAATCACTGACCAAAGACTTCCTTGAAAAATGGAATTAGGGAATGGGTTGTAATGGTGAGGGGGTGTCAGACTGAACATGCATTTATTTAATCCGCGAAGTGGAGGCACATGTTTGGTAGGAATACAGATTGGTATGCCTTGGAGGTAAATTAAGTACAATCTAGTAAACTTTAAAATGCCCATACCTTTTGATATAATAATTTCACTACTAGGAATATAGTGTGGCTTTCACTTATGCAAAGGACTAATATCCAAAGATACTAATTGTAGTATCATTTAGAAAGAATCTATTACCAGGGGATTTGTTAAACAAATGGAATATCAGCTGATAAAAAAGAATGAGAACGAGTTAGTTATGAACCAAAAAAGAATGACTTCTGAGGTGAATTTTTAACCATTTGTTTAAAAGTAATACAGAAAAACTACCCCTGTATTTATATATCCCAGGAAGGACATCTAAGAAATGGTAGTAGTAGGCAGCCGTGGATAAACCACTTGAGTCTGCCTCTACTGCTGTGGGGGCCAGAGCAGCTCAGGAGTCAGGTGGATGAAATCTGCTTAGCATCACCTATGCTAGGAAATAATGCTGTCCTTTGGCCCTTCTCTTTATGTCTAGAGAATTCCATCCTACTACCACGGAAATTAGAGCAGCATGATTAGATTAATCAAACAGGCTGGAAAGCCAGACTGTCTGCGTTTGAATTCCAGTTCCATCGCTCATAAATCGTGCAACGTTGGGTAAGATATTGAACTTCTCTGTGATACAGTGTTGTCTAGAAATATGAGGATTGTCAGCTGAACATATTCAGAGGGTTGTAGGTGATTTGAGTGAGTAAATATATGCAGGAAATCTAGTTTCTGAGACATAGTAACCACTAAAAAAAAGTGAGCAATTATTAGTAGTAGTATTAAAACCAGCAAGGGAAGGAAAACAGTCTCTAACTTTGGCAATCTTAAGACAAGGACACTTACTTTTCACTGTATAAACACTAGTAATCTTATTGTTATTATTATCATTATGCTGAATTTAAAAAGAAAATCCAGTCATGATAGATTCAAATGAACTCTCCAGCTCCACCCATAGGTGCACTGGGGCAGATTTTCATTCATTTATGAGCATCAGGCCCGGGTTCTTTCTCCCCTCCATAGAACTGGGTGAACCACCCAAATTTATCACACTTGCAAGTCACTCCCTTTTTTAAAAATTTTTTTTTATTTTTTAATTTTTTGTTTAATGTTCTTATTTATTTCTGAGAGAGACACACACACACACACAGTGTGAGCAGATGAGGGTCAGAGAGAGAGGGAGATACAGAATCTGAAGCAGGCTTCAGGCTTTGAGCTGACTGTCAGCACAGAGCCCGACGCGGGGCTCAAACCCATGAACCGTGAGATCATGACCTGAGCTGAAGTCGGACGCTTAACTGACAGAGCCACCCAGGTGCCCCATTCTTTTGAATAATCTTAAGTGTAAATTTTTTCCTGTTTGATTTTTTTCTTGGGATACATTTCTAGAAATAGAATTGCTGAGTCAAATTTCTAGTTTAAAATTTTTTTTAACAATTTAAAATTACACTAAGTATTATATCAATAATAAAAACAATTCATGAAATAAAGAAGTCATTTTCATTCCACCACCCTAACAAACTTTTCCGATTTTTTCTTTTTAAATATTGTCCATAAGCATAAGTGATTTATATAGTTACAACATACTTACTGTTTGTCTTTTTTATTTTAACTTTTTAAAAAGTAATTTCTGTGCTCAATGTAGGGCTCTAACTTACCACCCCGAGATCAAGAGTCACATATTCTAGGGGTGCCTGGGTGGCTCAGTTGGTTAATAAGCCTCCGACTTTGGCTAAGGTCATGATCTCACGGTTCGTGGGTTTGAGTCCCACGTCTGGCTCTGTGCTGCCAGCTCAGAGCCTGGAGCCTCTTTCGGATTCTGTATCTCCCTGACCCTCCCCTGCTCATGCTGTCTCTCTTCTCTCTTTCTCAGAAATAAATAAAACATTAAAGAAATAAAAAGAGTCACATATTCTACTGACTCAGCCAGCCAGGCACTCCCATTATAACTTTCTTTATTATAAGTTATTAGCACCTACTTTTTATAATTTTGATTTTTAATGACTGTATACTAGTTTATCAACTTGAAACACTATTTACAATTTCTTATTGTTGGGCATTCAGATTGTTTTCAATTCTTTAATTTTAGAGTGCTATAAATATCTGGTACATTTAGCTTTTTTTCTTTTTTAGAATGATTTCTTTATGTGTAATTTCTCCAAGGTGATATTACTGGGTTCAGTAACATTTTTAGATCATAACACATTTCACTAAATTAATCCAAAGAAATGATCTCACTTTCCAAAATACCAATACCCTAGCAGTCTTTTCACTGACATACATGGTTGTAAGGATTCTGCTCAGCACCACCCTAGGGGGCGCCATACTATGGTATCCTATCCCTATTCTTATCACAAATCCAATCCCAAACTCAGAAACAGTCATGAACTTGGAGGTGGGGGGTGGGGGAGTCACTGCCTAGGTGGCTCAGTTGGTTGAGTGTCTGCCTTTTGCTCAGATCGTGATCTCATGGTTAAGTTTGAGTCCCCAGTTGGGCTCTTCGTTGTCAGTGCAAAGCCCTTTCAGATCCTCTGTCCCCACCCTCTCTGTATCTCCCCTGCTCACTCTCAAAATAAATCAAAACATTTAAAAAGAAAAATAGTCATGAACTCATATGTTTTCTCTATGGCCCCTACTTTGCAAAAAAAAAAAAAATACAAATCATTTGAAAGTTTAAAAAATGCAGTCATGAGTAGGAGTGTAGTAGGATAGTACTGAACTCTATATATATTTTCCTATGTATACACATCTATGATAAAGTTTAATTTATAAATTAGGCACAATAAGATTAATAACAATAGTAAAATAGAACAAGTATAATAATATGCTATAATAAAATTTATGTGAATATGGTCTTTCTCTCAGAATATGGTCTTAGAATATTAGACTTTTCTTCTTCTTGTGATGATGTGAGATGATAAAGTGCCTACATGATGAGGTGAAGTGAGATGAATAACAGGCATTGTGATGGAGTCAGGCTACTATATACGTCAGAAGGAGGATCATCTGCTTCCTGACCGCAGCTGACCATAGGTAACCGAAACCTTAGGAAGCAAACCACAGTTGAAGGGGACTGTAGTATTATAGGTTTGGCTTGTCACAGACAGCATTCTGTCAATTGTCTGTGTTTTGCCATTGTGATGACTTACTGGGCAGAGAAACATGTCTTTTTTGTTTTGTTTCTTTTTATTATAGAAGTGATATGTGCAATACAGAAGACACAACAAAACAATATAGTTATTAGCTTGTTGCTTGTTTAACATATGATGGACCCCAGTAAATATCTGTTAACTCATTTTTTTCACTTAATCTTTACATCAAGCTTATGAAGTAGGCACTAACATTATTAACATTATCCCCATTTAATAAATAAGGAAGCTATAGCATGGAATGGTAACAGTTAATTAACCTTCCAAAGTTATATGGTTATTAAGTGACACAGTTAGGATGCTTACCTCCCAAACCTACTGATGCTGCTATCCTATGAGGAACCACCTCTTACTCTATCTGCCCCAACAAAAACTTTTATTATCGCCCAACCCAGTGAGAATGATAAATTTTATTCATGCCCTTTCTCTTTTAATTGCATTTTTCCTAGTATTACATTACATCTATTATACACAAATAGTGTACTACTATGTAAGTGTAATTCTATATTGGCAATGATTCATAACATTTCCCAATTTCAGTGTTTGTCATTAGAATTCTTTCAATGGCTGCATTAAGAGTCTATAGTATATCTGTGCCCTAATTAACCATTTCCCTGGGGTTTGACATTTTGCTAGGCACGTGCCATTTTTATCCATCATTTACTAGTTTTATAGAAGTAGGCGTTCAGTAGACAATTACTGACTGAGTCACCATCCTCTTAAAGACAGATGAGAGGAGGTGCTCAAGTGTTTTCTCTCTCATCTTTCTCAACAGACATCCTCAACCTAGCATAGTGTCATGGATATAACAAAAATCTTCTGAAGATGATGTGGGTGTTACTACTTCTCTAATAAAGGGATAAGCACTGTAGGAGCTCTCTAATGAAGTACCATTCCTCCTTAAAGGATTAGTCACTTCCTTAATTCTCTCTCCTGAGTTTATTTTTCCCATGTTGGTAGTCTGTCAGATTAGTAAAACTAGTTTCATCCAGTTTTCTAAGAGTTGTCTCTGTGAAAGACAAGGAAGACATTTATATTAGTTATCTGTCACTGCAAAATATATTACTCCAAAATTTAGCCACTTAAAACAAACATTACTGAATGTCAAAGATCCAGGCTGAGAGGGGCTGAGGGTCCTTTGTGAGGTTGCTGTCAAACTGTTGGCTGGAGCGGCAATCATCTTGGGGGCCCACCATGGCCAAAGAACCCACTTCTGAGCCCACTCATGAAGTTGTTGGGAGCCCTCAGTTCCTCACTGGCTTCAGTTCCTCACCTTCAGAGAGGGTGGGCCTCTCTTAGGACAGCTCACCGCCTGGCAGCTTGCTTCTGTCCCCCAGGGCAACTGATCTGAAGTTGGGGTCAGGTGATGGAAAGCACCCAGACAGAAGTTGCCACCTTTTACAGCCCAATCTTGGAGGTGACATACCATCTTTTCTGTTGTATGCTTTTGATCACACAGACCAAGGCTAGTCGGAGGTGGAGAACTACCTAAGGGCGTGCATGCCGGGAGGTTGAGTCCTCAGAGGCCATCTTGGACGCTGGCTCAGATAGCATCTAACCAAGACCTCCTGCCTCCTGAACATCAATAGAAATAGGGGAACACAATTTCATTTTTAAACAATAAGCTTTCTACTCAGTCACTGAGAATTGTAAACTTATCCATGGTCTGCCAAACCCTACGTGGTTTACGGAGACAGTGCAGAGAGTTGTTCCTTGCTGTTTTGGTGATTTTGCATTTTACTATGTTTTCTGTTGTGCTTATTTGACATTGGGACATTGTATACGATGTACGATTGGTCTATTAGTTACTTCATTATAGGTCTCTATTTTCTTACTGTAGTAACTAACGTTATATACCAGCTCTCTACTTGTAAGATTACTGGTGTGTTTTTTTAACATCATTTTTCTTTTTCCTGAAGGTACTGTTAAATTTTTTTTGATGTTTTATTTAATTATGAGAGAGAGATAGAGACAGGGTGAGCAGGGGGTGGGTCAGAGAGAGAAGTAGATACAGAATCTGAAGACAGGCTCCAAGCTCTGAGCTAGCTGTCAGCACAGAGCCCGACATGGGGCTCGAACCCATGAACCATGAGATCATGACCTGAGCCAAAGTCAGACGCTTAACCAACAGAGCCACTCAGGTGCCCCGCTGAAGGTAATGTTAATAGGCCCTAACATTATTAATAAATATGACATCTTTTCATAGAGTCTTTGTTTTACTGTGGGCTCCAATTCACTTGCTCCAACTTGTTTTAGAAAAGAAATATACATACCATTGTGGACATTTGCATAACTATAAAAATGCAGCTGTAGAATGGACTCTTAAATTTGCCTGTGTCTAAATAAATGCATCTATGATGTAACCTACAACATAACTTAAAAATCTGTGGATGAAAAGTATTTACAACTAATATTCTATAAACAGGAATGAAAATTCATGGAAAAAATATTAACATTTTTCTTTTCACCTTGTATTCTGTAGTCCTAAGATTTTGTTTCTCCTAAAAGATACAAATGCCCTTAAATAAAGGATATTAAGTATGATGGTAATAATGCAATCTTGGGTAATTGCTCTTTATAGTTAAAAAGGAACTGAAAGTACAAACTGACATTTTATTTGTTCAATGGTGTTCAATAGTTTCTTTTGCTTACTAGAACTTAGTACAATTCAAGTATTACTGCACACTGTCCAAAGAAGTACATCCCCTGTTGCAGTACTCAGGGGACTTCTTTCTGAGCTGTTATGCAAATAGAGAAATGACTGCTACATTTTCCCCCCCAATCAGCTGTCCTCATTCTGGAGTTTTTTGGGGGGGGGTTTCTTTTTTCTTTTCTTTTTTCTTCTCTTCTTTTCCTTCCTTCCTTCCTTCCTTCCTTCCTTTTTCTTTTAAGAAAGGGAGCATACACACAAGCATGGGAAGGGCAGAGGGAGAGGGCGGGAGAGAATGTTAAGCAGGCTTCATGGTCAGCTAGTAAATGCAGAGCCTGATGTGGGGCTTGATCTCACGAACCATGAGATCATGATCTGAGCCAAAATCTAGAGTTTGACACTTAACTGACTAGGCCAACCAGGTCCCTTGGAGTTCTGTCTTATAGAGCTGAGAATGTGCTGCTTTCTGCATGGGATGTCTAGTGTGATGTTCTGAAATCTGAAACATCCTCCGAAATCTGAAAGTCCTCTGAAATCTGAAACATCCAAACTCATCATTGCGCTTTGACCTTTCTTCTGTCCCGTTTCCTACTTTTCCCATTAACAACTTCAGCTACCATAGCTCTGCCTCACCAAGTCTTCCAGGTGGGGGACACCTGCCGGCCTGTTGCTTTGGTCTTTATGTCCTCCATATCCAGTCATCAGCCCTTCTGAGTCCAATTCAGATTCTCTTTCCCTCTGCCCACAACCTCCATTTAATTCAACCACCTGCAATGCAGTGTTCTCACTGTGGAATGTTCTACCAACTCCAAACTCAGTCTGGCCCCTCATGACAGCAAGGATGACATGGGTTTATGCCTGTCTTCTGGCCACCATAGTGCTCATGTCCTCACTTACGATGACAGATACACAGCTTGGTGCTGTTTTCTGTATGTCCTCTCCCATAGACTATTCCATAGTCTCTTTAAAGTAGGAGGTATTAAGGGAATAAGAGTGGCAGAGACTGTGGCAGGCTCTTTGTATAGACCAGTGATGCTCGGCCAGGGGTGATTTGCCCCCAAGAGGAGAACTGGCAATTTGTGGAGATATCATTGGTTGCCAGACCTGGAGGCATGCTACTGGTCTCTATGCTGCCTGCAACAGGCCCTACCGAAAAGAGCTGTGAGGTCCAAGTGTCAGTAGTGCCGAGGCTGAGAAACCCTTCTACACAGTCTCATGTAGTCCTTAAAGAAGCCTCAGAAGGATATCATCCTCCTTTTCCAGAGAAGGAGACTTTTCCTTGCCCTCCTTTCCAGGAACTGAAGCTGAGAAGAGTTATTGCCCTAGTTGCGCCTTTGATGGGATGTGAGTTTGCACTCAAGTCTCTCAGCTTAGAAAAGCTATGGCCTGTTTTCTGCTCCCTCCTGTAGGGAGCAGGTCTCCACCGACTGGCAATCAGGAAGCGCTGGGGCAGGACTGAGAGGGCTCAGGCCAGTGTTGTTCAAACTGATAGGTCCCATCTGTTAGTGGGTTGTGCATAATATTAGTGGTGGTCTGGGACTAGCAAAACAATCATCACCATAGTAATAAAAGACAAAACAGATCAGAAAACACGTAGATATATTATTTTGTGACACTTCAGTTTCAGACGTGTGCAGGTGGGTGTGTATAATACTGTATCCTAATGTAAAATGTATTTCTTACTGTGAAATGTTTGATAAATCTGCTCTGTAGAGTTGCTGAGTTGTGGTTATAATCCATTAAGAAACCCTTAGCTATGATCCCTGAGGATATATGATTTTCTGTATTCTGAGGCCAACTCAATCCAAGCCACGGAGGACAGGAAGGAAAAGATAAAAATTGGGTTATGTCCTGGAGACACTGTCTCCAGTTATCATTCATTCATTAAATACTTACTAAGCATCTGCTCTACTTGGACCTATTCTAGGCAGTAAAGATTTAGTGGGGAAACAAAACAGTTAAGCTCAAATGGAGCTCACCTTCTGGTGGGGTAAGACTATAACAGGTAAGTAGACAGAGTGGAAAAGTCCCTGCCTGTTGGAGACTGTGGCCACTGTGGCTACTGTCTTCATGGGCACTTCCTCCCCCAACATTCCAGAGGGCCATCCCATTCACAGGCTACACGGGTTTCTAATTCATGTCTCCCTTCAGAATCAGTGCAGGGATCAACCTCAGCACACATGAAACTTACAAACAGGAAAAAATAAGGAAAAAAGGCTCAGAATGAGACAGAGATCAGGTAATGTAATCCCCAAACCTTACTATTTACTAGAGTTTTAAAAATATTGTTAAGGGGCACCTGGGTGGCTCAGTTGGTTAAGCGTCCGACTTCGGCTCAGGTCCTGATCTTGTGGTTCGTGGGTTCGAGCCTCGCGTCGGGCTCTGTGCTGACAGCTCAGAGCCTGGAGCCTGCTTCAGATTCTGTGTCTCCCTCTCTCTCTGCCCCTCCCCCACTCATGTTCTGTCTCTCTCTGTCTCAAAAATAAATAAACAATAAAAAAAATTTTAAAGAAATAAAAAAATATTAAGATTCTTCAGAACTGCCGTCAGAAGAGGATAAGTCAAAGACCTTTTAGCCCTCTAGTTAAAAATATAATAAATTCAAACAATTTGTCCTTTCTCCTGTTTCTTTTCTTTTCTGGATGAGTGGCTTTGTTTATAGCTTTTTGGGCATCCATCTCATGTTCATAGATGATGACTCTTCCTGAACAATGGATTCTGTATGTAGGGACAAATGAGCTATGAATTATTGATATGGAGTCAATAAATAATCAGTGTAGTGCTTCCTTTGTTGCTATGATACGGTAACACTGTGTGATATACATGTATTGTTAGAGACAGTATTTGGGATTTTACGAGATTTCATATACATACATGAACTGCATCAATCTAGGGCTGAAAGTGTGTTTTGTGAAGTCAGTCGAATTTCTGCCCCATGGCTGGCAAAGACTTTGCAAAGCATGAGCCTATAAACTTAGGCAGAACTGTTTTTAGGCTCTGGGAGCACACGGATATGTATGGTGCTGACTGAGATTTTATTCATTATCTTTGGCAAATGGTTAATCAGAACCAGTTCAGTGTATGCCAGGAATAGAGGCTCAAACAGTGAACGAGACACAGTTCTTGCCCCCTGGGGTTTGTCATATGAAGACAGGAAAACGAACTAGCAAATACAGTATTGTGAGAGGTAGGGGGTGTGATGGGGTCGAGGCAGGAAGCTCATGGCAGGAAGTCTAACTCATAAATGTATATTTAGGGGAAAAATGTAAATTAGTAGATAGAGGGCAACTGAAGGCAGAAAGAAGAAATGGGGGGAAGATTAAGTAAAAGAGGTCATAGAATGAGAGGGCATGTGCCATTCTGTCAGACTCTGGTGGGGTTATATTTATTTTAGCATCTCTAGTATCTTCTATGCTACAAGTCAGAGTACTGTGACAATCACAGTAATTTTTTTTCTTCTAAATTTAGTTGACCACTTTAGTACAAGGGTCCTTTCAGTGAGCATGAAATGGGAGGACTTTTCAAGAAAATTTCTATCAAAGTCTAAGGACTATTATGACTTACAGTCTGCTAACTAGAGTCTTTGCCTGCAAAGGAAGAAATTGGTAATGGTTATTCTTAAAATTCACCAGCTTGTTTTAGTAATTTATTTCAAGGTGTTTCTTTGGGTTAGCTTAGATGTTGCTTCGATTTTGATTTTGGGATTTGTTTTCTGGCAGGCAAGGAGAAAATCATAAAAATCAACCCATAAACAAACAGTGAAAAATGGGTTATTTTTAAATTTTCTGTTGGCAACCTGGAAAGTTTGCTAAAGTCTAGGAATTGTTTGGAAGGTGCATTTCATCTTGATTTTCTCTCTCTTGACTGGCACTCGGGTTTCTAGTCTGTAGGAAACCACTGGAGCCCCGGGATGGTCAGAACAATCTAAAGGGGGCCCCAAAAGATATAAGCTGGAAGTCGTAGTACTGAGTACTGAGTCAGTAGCCAAGCATGTGACTGTGAATGGGCAACAGAGTTGAGTCCTCTTGCCAGCAGCATACGCAGCATGTGTGTTCTCTGTGCTCTAAGCCACTGGACAGCGGACACTTCATGTCCCCACGAGTTGACTAGGGAATCTGCCTCTAAGAATTTCCCTCATCCCCAGGTCAGCTTTGTGGAGCTGAGGGCATTCCAAGATTGACGTGTTTCCTCAGTTCAGGTCACTGTGTGCCAAACACTTTCATAAGCATTTTGTTAACTCTGCAAGATAATATCATGACTTGTTTTATCATTGTGACACCAAACAAGTATGAGGATAGGATGACATGGAGGCAAGAGTAGAAGTGAACATTTCAAAGAGGTGACAGAAAATTATGGCATGATCAAATTGAAGAATTTCTGAAGAAGGAAAAATAAGAGGCATGATTTTCTTTTTAAGTGATTTTTTTTCAGACAAGAGCCTTCTGGTGCCTCAGCTTTTTCTTTTCTTTTTTTCTTTTTTTGTGAAATTTTAAATGTTTTATTTATTTCTGAGAGAGAGCGAGCGAGCGTAGGGGAGGGTCAGAGAGGGAGACTCATTGGGTTAAGTATCTGACTTTGGCTCAGGTCATGATCGCATGGATTTGTGTGCTCGAGCCCCACATCATGCTCTGTGTTGACAGTTTGGAGATTGGAGCCTGCTTTGGATTCTGTGTCTCCCTCTCTCTCTGACCCTCCCCTGTGCATACTCTGTCTCTCAAAAAAAAATTTTTTTTAAGTTTTATTGAGATATAATTTACACATTATATAACTCATTCCATTCAAAGTGTATAATTCAATGGCTTTGAATATAGTCATAGGTTTGTGTAACCAGAGGTATGGCTCTTAAATGTGGCATATTCTTTCTTTGGACTGGCTGAACAAAGGGCACACGGTCAACCCTTATTTCATAATAATTGTATCATTTTAAATTTGAGACTGTTAAAAGGAATGGTGGTAATTTCCATCATGGATTTATATAATTCATCCCTGAAAATGAACATGTGTTCACAATCTCTAGGTTCTTCTCACTTTCTCCTTCCTTTCACTCCTTTCAGGTCAAAATAGCAAAACAGGACAATTCTACTAGTCTACTTTTCCTATATACATATATGTCAAATGGGGAACACATATTTGCTACTAAAGACAACACTTTTAATAAGACAAATTGAGAATGGAAGGAGAAATTATCAACAGTTTTAGCAAACAAGGATAGGCAAAAGGGGATTATTTCAAATCATGTGCAGTAAATTGGGGGCGCCTGGGTGGCTCAGTTGGTTAAGCATCCGACTCTTGATTTCAGCACAGGTCATGAGATAAAGCCGTGCATTAGGCTCTGTGCTAGTCATGGAGCCTACTTAAGATTCTCTCTCCCTCTGCTTCTCTCCCCTACTTGCACATTCTCTCTCTCTTAAAAAAAAAAAAAAGTTTATTCCCCCATATCCCTAGGATCATGGTCTGAGCCAAAATCAAAGAGTCAGACACTCAACCAACTAAACCACCCAGGTGCCCCCCTAATCCAAATTTAAACCCAGGGCCCTTTCTTTCCTCCATTGCTCTCATCCTCAAATTGATACCAGGCCTTCTAGGTGCCAGGGATACACTACTGAAAAAGACAAATACTTGCTCCAATGACCTTACAGTCTAGAAGAGGGAGAAAACAAAGGTTCAGAGTCCTTTCCTACCCTCATTTGCATCACAAGCACCTGCAGAGAGATGGAGTGTCCTGTTTATTTATGACAAGATAAGAGGGCATTGTAATTCAAGAATCCTCTCTGATTAGATGTCAAGTCTGGTGCTACAAACTTGCTGAGCCTGACTTTCAGTGGAGAACAAGTGGGATTTCAGAGTAAAACTGAGTTTTCCCTTGTGTTGCTGCTCTAAAACTGCAAGAAAGCTACATCCCCACAGCAAAGTGTCCAAACATTTATACCTTTTCAGCACATCAGATACGTTTCTATTTCTGTATTCAGGACATTTTCCTAGTGCAGAGGAATCAGATATCCCTGAATGGGAAACAAAGCGACCCGAGGAGTGAGAAAGTATATTTTGACACTATGCTAGAAATGAATTCACTTTAAGGGAGTCCATCTTGGAATCTATCCAAAGGTGTTCAGTTCTGGAACTACCAAAAGGCCTTGTGAAGTGATGGCATGAATCCTGAATGTAATACGTGTCTTCTTTGGCTTACTAATCACTCTTGAATTCCCCAGTGCCCATTCTCATCCAGACTCACCCCCTGGATAATTGCCTCTCATTTCTCTTCCCACTTCTCTACTGTTCCCCAGCAAAATGGCTTAGGGCTTTGAGACACCAAAATTGGCTTTGGAGCTCTAAAAATATCAGCTTAATATACCAGAACAACCAATTCAGGATATTAAATTAGGGTGTTGTCAGGATCCAATAAATACATCAAGGGGAATAGGTAGAAGATGGTGGATACCATTGAGCTTGATCCTTATAGTAGGCAATGAAATATGATAAGGGAAAAGGTTACTGTGAAAGGTCACTAAGTATTAGTTTCAGTGTCATTTTTCTTTTAGGAAGCTAATAGGCAGAACTTCTGAATAAGGATAGAAGATCTCATTTTTAAAAAGTGAAAATTCTCCTACACATTCATGGTGCTACAAGAGCAGTTTTAAATATCAATGGCCTTGTTCTGCTCTTCCAAGTCATTATTTTCTCAAACACTCATATTTAAGGAAAAGGGCAGATTTCAATCTCCATTTGAAAAAAGACGAGAGTTGGTACAAAGTTCTACAATGTTTCAGGATACTGAAAATATTCACATTAGAAGTTTTCTTAAAAGCAAAGACAAAGGGTATTTTCTTTTTTTTAAGAAATTTTTTCTTTAACATTTATTCATTTCTGAGAGAGTGCAAGTGGGGGAGGGACAGACAGAGAGGGGAAGACACATTCTGAAGCAGGCTTCAGCCTCTGAGTTGTCAACACAGAGCCCGCCGTGGGGCTTGAACCCACAGACTGTGAGGTTATGACCTGAGCTGAAGTCAAGACGCTTAACCAACTGAGCCACCCAGGCGTCCCACAAAGGGTATTTTCAAGAAGGCACTTTCAGTGGTGGGGCACCTGGGTGGCTCAGTTGGTTAAGTACTGACTTCTGCTCAGGTCATGATCTCATGATTTGTGGGTTCAAGCCCTGTGTTGGGCTCTGTGCTGACAACTCAGAGCCTGGAGCCTGCCTCAGATCTCGGGTCTCCTCTCTCTGCCCCTCCCCACTCATGCTTGGTCTCTTTGTATCTCAAAAATAAACATTAAAAAAAATTTTTTTTAGAAGAATGTGCTTTCAGATTGGCTGAAATTCTTTGCATTAGTTATACATTTTGTTTAAATAGTATCCACCTTTTCTGGAAAGTTCTCTTCTGGTGATTGATCCATATTTCTCCACACATCTGTTTACAGTTGACAGTTCCAGGGAGGGCATCTGACCCAAGCCAGCTCAGGCTGATCCTGTAAAGGACTCTTGAACAGAAGAGAGAAAAAGCCCCCATGTCACTTTAGAGGCAGACTTGGGGATTCGTGTGCTGCCAGCCCCCCCTTTTTTTTTATTTTAACGTTTATTTTGAGAGCGAGCGAGTGAGCGGGAGTGCAAGCAGACAAGGGAGGGGCAGAAAGACAGAGAATCCCAAGCAGGCTCCTTGCAGCAGGCTTGGAGCCTGATGTGGGGCTGGAACTCACAAACTGTGAGATCATGATCTGAGCCAAAAACAAGAGTGGGATGCTTAACCAACTGAGCCACCCAGGTGCTCCCAGCCCTTCTGGTTTTGATCTGTGGAGACTGGCTCCAAAAGGGAGAGCCAACAACCAGAGTTGGTGAGTCTTGGGATTGTGCCAGTCCACGGTCCCAGTCATCCTGAGGCTTACATTACATTACATTACAGCTGGCAATGATTTAACTGGTTCTTACTAAGTACCAGACATTCAGCTCTAGGTATTTTTCATGTTTCTCTTTTAATCCTGAAAATCCCTTGAGATAAATACCATCACGTCCTCTCAGCTTTATAGAACATTCTGAGGCATAGGGAGGTTAAGTAACTACAAAAGCTGAGCTGGATTCAAATCCACGGGGTCAAACTCCAGAGACAGTGCTCTGAAACACATTGGTACTCTATCTCTAAGCCAGTAAGCAATTTCCCTTATCAAAGCAAGTTTGAGTTGAGTGTCTTGCACTTTCGCCAAATTATGTAGTATGTACTGTATGTATACTAATACACTAATCAAAGCAGTCAAAGGAATACCTCAATCTAACTATGTCCAAAGCCACATTATGTTCCTCCCCAAACTTGTTTCTCTTCCCTTTCTCACAAAATGACACTTTCATCCATACAAGATGAAATGAAATCTTGGGAATCATTCTGGATCCCTTTCTTCTCACCCACATCACCTCATTTCACATCCCAAGCCTCTTTATTCTACAAACACAAACTGGGCAGTTGTAATGGACAAAACCTGATCCTGAAACCAGTCCCCTTTTATTTATTTTTATTTTCATTTTTTAAAGTAGGCTATGCACCCAGCATGGAGCTTGAATTCACAGCCCTGAGATCAAGACCTGAGTTGAGAT
This sequence comes from Hyaena hyaena, assembly GCF_003009895.1. Classification (NCBI taxonomy): domain Eukaryota; kingdom Metazoa; phylum Chordata; class Mammalia; order Carnivora; family Hyaenidae; genus Hyaena; species Hyaena hyaena. Next base: position 1,072,645 of record NW_024080672.1, on the reverse strand, counting down.
CAAGAGTCAGACGCTAAACTGACTAAGCCACCCAGGCATGCCCCACTTCTTTATTCCCACATTTGATGCTCTAATTCATACAAATGGCTTTAACCTTCTTTAACGTGTTAGTGGCCTCGATGGGTAAGATGGGGTCAATCATACCTACCCCATAAGGCATTTGAGGACTAAGTAAGATAGAGTATGAGAACCACTTAGCACAGTATTCAACAACTGTTAAGGTATTTCTTTTAAGAACTAAAAAAGTTCTTATATGTGTTCATGGAGATTTTCATTGTTTGCTATTATATCAAAATATGAACTGTAATGAAAAAATTCTTCAAATGAATACGATTTCATATTTTTGCACTTCAAGTGACCTGTAAGATTGCCTGCATTTTTCAACAGAATATAAATTCTTAGCACACACACACACAAAACCCACCCCCCAAAACCCAACAACTTTCAACCCCCACTCCTTAACTATGCTCTATTAGCAGATATGTTAGGGATTGCCATGTATCTGATAAGTACAGCACACTCATCAGATATATACTACATTCAAAATCAACTTCCTTGATTATATTAAATCAACTACTAGAGCTTTAAGTTGTTCCCCTTGTTCAGTGAATATTCAAAAAATAAAATATAAATTCACACATTCATCAGAACACAGAAGGGCCTATGTGTCATACAGGTTATACACAAATTCATTATTCATATTCTACTTCATATTAGATTCTTTTGCCTGATACCCAGTTTTCAGATTGGATTAATAAAGCATAGAAATGCATACTGTAAAGATCAAATATAATTTGAGACAGCCATTTAGCCTTATCCATTAACACACACACAAATTTTTAAGTAAAATTAAGCACTTGTCTTTATTAGCTTTCTAATTAGCCAACATTTGAACCAAACTAGGAGCCTGTAGGTGGGGTGTTTAAGACAAAAGAAAAAACCAAACTTTTTTTTTTTTTTTTTACAAATAGTTTATTGTCAAATTAGTTTCTACATAACACTCAGTGCTCATCCCCAAAGTGCCCTCCTCCATGCCCATCCCCCCTCCCCCCCACATCCATCAGTCCTGTTTTTGTCAGCATTCAAGAGTCTCTCATGGTTTGCCTCTCTCCCTTTCCCCCACCATTTCCGCCCTTCTTCTCCCCCTTGTTCCTCCGTCAAGTTCCTCCTAATCCTCCTAGACGTGCAAACATATGATATTTGTCCTTCTCTGCCTGACTTATTTCGCTCAGCATAACACCCTCAAGGTCCATCCATGTTGCTACACATGGCCAGATTTCATGGTTTCTCATTGCCATGTAGTATTCCATGGTATAGATAAACCACATCTTCTTGATCCATTCATCTGTTGATGGACACTTAGGCTCTTTCCATGTTTTAGCTATTGTGGAGAGTGCTGCTATGAACATTGGGGTACATGTGCTCCTATGCCTCAGCATTTCTGTATCCCTTGGGTAAATTCCTAGCAGTGCTATTGCTGGGTCATAAGGGAGTTCTATTGTTAGTTTCCTGAGGAACCTCCACACTGTTTTCCAGAGGGGCTGTACCAGTTTACATTCCCACCAACAGTGTAGGAGGGTGCCCGTTTCTCCACATCCTCGCCAGCATCTAGAGTTCTCTGATTTGCTCATTTTAGCCACTCTGACTGGCGTGAGGTGGTATCTCAGTGTGGTTTTGATTTGTATTTCCCTGATGAGGAGGGATACTGAGCATCAGAAAAAACCAAACTTGAATTGATCTTTGTGTGAGAGCAAGAAAACATTATGATCAAGCTCAAACTCATGATTTCCTTACATTTTTCTTTCCAACATATATCTTCATTGCCTAAAGGTTCAAACCTGAAACAGAAGATAGTATTTTTAAATGTCTTTTTTTTTTTTAATTTTTTTCTTAAGGTTTTATTTATTTCTAGGAGAGAGAGAGAGACAGCGTGAGCAGGGGAGGGTCAGAGAGAGAAGGAGTGACAGACTCTGAAACAGGCTCCAGGCTCTGAGCTGGCAGTCAGCACAGAGCCCGACGCGGGGCTCCAACCCACGAACCGCGAGATCATGAACTAAGCAAAAGTCGGACGCCTAACTGACTAAGCCACCCAGGTGCCCCAGTATTTTTAAATGTCTTAATTACCCTAAAGTTAAGGTACTTTCCCTTACTGGTTTTCATACCTTTCCATCACTATCCATGTTGTTTACTACATTAAAACCTGAGCAGTATCAGGTCCTGTTAGAATTACCAGGAACCAGATTTCTGGTTTATAAACAAGAGATATATAATTTGTTTTCAAACACAAAAATAAAGCACCCAGAAGGGAAACAGTAGTGAGGAATCACAGTAACTTCAGAGGTTTTATTGGTAGCTTGTTGGTAATAAACTCCAGGTCCAAGTGTCTCCTGTTCTAAATGATATTAAACTTGGGAGATTTTGCCACACTAATACTTGTCCAGGTATTTGAACAGATTCCAGGCCCTTTATGAGAAAGAAAAACTTCAGTTTTATCTGCTAACTTTTTTCTAGTGGCATATGGTTTTCTTTGATCCACAGGACTAGGTAAACTTTGTTAGCCACACATCTCACTTCTTCAAAGGTACTGATGTCCATCTTGGGGAGCAAAAGAACCTGAAACCTGCATCACAATATCCATCAAAATCTCTAATCAAAGAAAGACCTTACTATAAAAATGACAATGTAAATGAGGAAATTTAAAAAAAATATCCATTGAACATCAACTTCAGGATTGGGAGTAGCTTCAAACAAGACAGAAAACCCAAAAGATGTTAAACCTGTAAGAGTTGGCCACATTAAAAAAAAAAATGGTACAACCAAAATATATCATAAACCATTTCAAAAAACAATGGTGAAATTTGCAATCCAAAAAACTTAATATTCTTACTATTCCTACCAATTAAAAATTTTGTAAAATTGGCAATTGATTTTAGGTGAGGAAATGGAATTCTCATTAAGCATGAAAAGAATACTCAAAAAGATCATAGACTGCCAAATTAAACCATGAAAACTATTGGACTGGCTAAAAAATTAAGATCAGTATTATTAATCTGCAGTACAAGTGAGCATAGAAGATAAAGGTGACTGATGGGAAGAGAAAATCACTGTAAGCTTGACTTCACTAATAAATGAGAATCCATCTTTCTCTACTTAAGTGCCACCATCATTTTATGTCTAAGAATGTCCACTATGTTAATAGCAAAAACTACAAATAAACTAACGTACCTATGGCAGTTGAACTGAGGAAACGTCATACAACAGCCTACTATGCTATTAAAAATAATACATAAAAGCCATTTTGATTAGTTAAGTACAAGGTACTAAGGGACTCATACGCATATATTTTATCTTTACAGAAGCCCATGATTTCTGTTTATAGGTAACTGAGGCACACAGAGAGAACTTGAGAGACTATGTTACACTGCTGGTTTTAAAGATGGAGGGGGCCAGAAATGAAGAAATATAGATGGCTTTTAGAAACAGAAAAAGACAAGGAAAACAGATTTTGTTACCAGAGCCTTGAGAAGGGAACAGCCCTGATGATACCTTTTCAGCTCAGTGAGACAAATTTCAGACTTCTGACCTCCAAAACTGATTAGTAAGTTTGTGTTGTTTCAAGCCATTAAGCCTAAATGCAATTCTTTTAAAACACCAATAAGAAACTAATACAACATGATAAAGGATAATAAAAGTACTATGTTGACAACATGGTTTCCAGAAATACCTTTACTAAAGTTTAACGGAGGGGTCATCACCTTCTGGTACAAACAGGAAGTTCCGTATCATCTACAAACCCATTGCCGAGAGCTGTGCTAGATCCATAAAGAGATGATAAACAATAGAATAAATAATAGCTTAGTATACATATGATTTTAACTTATTTTTTTATTGAGATATAATTTGACATAGAACTATCAGTCCCAGGTATACGACAGGATTAAATATTTGTATGTGTTGCAAAATGATTTCTTCTTCTCTGTATGGATTTTAGAAATTAGTAGAAATGTGTCTATCACAACAGGATCAGTCCTATCAGAGTAACTTTTTCAGATAGCAGTTTCAACATCCTAGATTTTAAGTATCAAAATTTCACTTTAATGATGCAGATTCCTCTTAAGCATCACAAGAAACTAATTTTCATTTTTGCAGAAATATACATTCTAGTATGTCTGCAACTCCTAAACTCAAAAGGTCTAAGACATGTGCTCTAATGCTATATTATAAACATGAAGGTGATTCAAAGGTATGTGAATGTTCTACTCCTACTAGAAAGACAATCAGATAAAGAAAAAGTCTAACCACATAAAGGAATATAAAACTATTTATTGACCACTGTTTACCAGTATTTACAATAAAGTAAACAATATACAGTTGGATAACATTCTGACTACAAAGTTATTATTTTTCCTGGTTTCTGCTGAACCAGTAACTCAAATACTGAGAAGATTGAGCCTACATGTAAGGAATAAGTTGGGGTCAAGAAAAAACATGCAGGTCAATAATTTAGATGACAGGTTTGTCCCCGTATCTATTTCAGCAGGTGCTAAATTGCCAACATCTCTAACCATATGATTATGATCAGGTTTCCATGAACAAATCTTCAGACACTCTATGAATCATGTCCTTTTAGTCAATGCAGCACAGGGATTTCAATTTCTTGAAAAGGAATGGTTCACCAGAAAGAACCTTCAAATGTCTATTTAGCTAAGTTTTGCTTACCTAATTAAAACACACCAGGACTTGTCTGGTTTTCTCATTTGGGTGGGGAGGTTGTTGGTAGTGATAACATTTTCCTTTCAGGGATCTTGCAAACAAATTTGCATTTGTGTGACTATAGACATGGGTTCTGATATGGCTGCTTTCAAAGAGTCCAATTTAAATTGCTTACATTATATGTAAATTGTCCAATTACTTACAAAATTTGAAAGGTTAAGGCTTCATGAAAAATTTTAAGTGATTATTTCTTAGGTTGATGAAAATGATGGCATCCCAGAAACATGGGCTTATCCATGGTTTTAAAATGCTGTTATTATTATGGGGAATGTAAAAAAAAAAAAAAAAAAAAAAAAGAGAAAGAAAAAGAAAAAGAAAAAAGAAAACCATTTAAGTATGTATTTTAAGTATATACACAAAAAACCCCCAAATAAACAAAAATCCCAGAATGGTCCTTAGGCATATAGGAGCTAAACACAAATCCTGATTGAGTAACAACTATGAAGATTTCCTCCAACATTTAGAAAACGTGTTCTCTAAAGCAGGGGAATAATATACTATGGTCTCAAATAGTCTTTTCGATGAAGGAAGCAACTACAGAAAGCTTTTATTTGTTCAAAGTAACCAGTGCTATAGATGCAAAAACCCCCAACAACTCCCCCAATACTACTTCAAAACAAACATTATCAAACTTGATTTTCATTAGAATGTTATTTCTTCACACTAATAAATCAAAAAACCAAGACCCAGATTTTATATATATATATAAATATATATAAAAAGCAACACAAACAATTATTGAGCTTCATCTTCTGGACAAGAATGCCAAGTTAGTCTCTCTTCATAAAAAGCAATTACAATCTGAGGACACTTCATATTTGCCTCTTTTGCCAGCACCAAGTCAGCCTCATCTGAATCTTTCCTGTTGTGAGGAAAAAAATGTTCAGTAAAAAGTCTCAACTGTTTTTGTCAAATGAAAATCTTTTACTTAAATCCTAATTCAACCAAAAGGTGTTCAAGTGCTTCTGAAGGATTATGTGGTACTTGTGGCTATGTTCCAAAACAGGCCACAGTTTGCCAATCTTTAATTTTTTTTAACTGTTTTTTATTTATTTCTGAGAGAGAGACACACACACAGTGTGAGCAGGGGAGGGTCAGAGACAGAGGGAGACACAGAATCCGAAGCAGGCTCCAGGCTCTGAGCTGGCTGTCAGCACACAGCCTGCCTGATGCGGGGCTCGAACCCACAAACCGCGAGATCACGACCTGAGCCTAAGTCGGACGCTTAACCAACTGAGCCACCCAGGCGCCCCTGCCAATCTTTGTTTTAAAGCATCATAGCAAAAGAAACTAGAATCATCCTTTCAGTATATATTATTATCTAATGATAAAAACTATAAAACATTTTCTAGTTAAGGCTTCACAAATTTAAAAAAATCTATTCTTACTTTAAAATATAACAGCCATCATCTGCACTCTTACCATTTCATGAGAAACATTAATTCTCCACTGCTGTCTGTGGCACCAATTATTCGTTCAGGATCAAGACCTCTGGCAAAGCCTCTTGGTTTATCAGCCTGATTAAAAAGACATTAATTGACTATATAAATGTTTCACTTACTTTTCATATAGCAAACTAATAATATAACTTTCAATGTGCTTTCATGAATATAGCTTTCAAATAAAAATCTTCCAATAGTGAAAAAGAAATGGCAAGGGTAAGCACCTTTATTTAGTACTAAAACATACTGCGATTTCCCTTAACCTTACAAGAAGCTACAACAAATCTGGATATCTAAAAGTATTCTAAATCTCAAGAAAACAAATACCTTTCTTTATCCTAATACATCAAAAGGCAGAACTGTATGGGCACACAAAAAAATCAATCCCTTTTAGTAACTCATCCATTAATAATCATAAATTCTTTAAAGTTATCACTTTTACGTAGTAGTCTAAATTACCTATATATTTTTAAACCACACACAAAATACAAATAGGAAAATAGTAAAAACTCCAAAACTCACACTAGTGAGCACTGTCATCAATCTGAATTATAGGAAACCTTATAAAATACTTAGCATAAACCAGTGCTTCTAAAAGTGTGGTCTGAGGACCCCTGGAAATTCCTGAGACCATTGGTAGGTGTCTGTTTATCTGCAAGTCCCCTCTTTTCATGTATCTCTGACTTCAGATTGTGTTCGTGTATCTCCAAACATTAAGATAGCAAATCAGATGCAGAAGTAAACTATCTTAAGCCAGACATTGAAAAGATTTGCAAAAATGTAAAATGACTCTTCTCGTTTTACGTTATTTTTCATTAAGTTATGAACATGGAATAGGTTTTGTCATTGTTAACTGAATATACAAGAATTTTAGGAATTTGCTTTAATTTCTAATATAGTTAGTATTGATAGTCCTAACACACATGAACAAAAGTTCTTGGGGATTCTCAATAATATTCTCAAGGGTTCTGAGACCGAAAATGTTTGATGACTCTAACCTTTACTGTGTGGCTTTGGGCAAGTTAACCTCTCTGTGGTTCAGGTTTTCTAGAAAATAGGAATACTCTGTCTCATAGATATTTTGCAGTATACAAAGTGCAAAATAAGTTACACAGAACACTGCTGGGCACACTGTAAGGGCTCAAAGTAGGATAACTATTGTTATTAAACAGTGCTTCTTATCAGTATATGGTTGACTTTCAATTTATGCATATGGATTCTTAACACATTTCCTTTTTGCTTTGGCTGCTAAAAGCATCCAGAACCAAATTTGTTGTCAACCTGTTTCTCATTTGGAAAATGGGGATAATACCTATAATCTTAATAAACCTGTCATGAAGATTTAACAGATTATCTGTGAAGCACTTGGCATCTAGTACAAACTTTTAACTCCAAAGACCTTATCAATGCATCTGTATTTTATGTTTAGTTCCCAAACTTGAATGCTAATTCAGAATCAAGACCTCTTCTCAAATTGATGTTAGGTCAGTAGACACAAGTCAGTATAATCTGTTTAGGAGTTGAGGAGATAAGCAAGTGGTTCCGTGTTTTGCCCAAAGCCACAGAAACATTAAAGAAGCAAAGACTGGATCAAAATACCTATGTAATGAATGAACCAACTATCTCATTTCATTCTCACCCCTCCGCCCCCCCGCCCCCCCACCAAAACCAAAACCATAAAAATTATTTCCATTACCAGTGATTATATACTTCAAAATCAAAGTGTTATTTGGCAATACTTTGACAAAACAAAGATCTCATGAGGAAGTACTTACTTTCTGGTAGTTAACGCTACTAACGGTCCCTAATCAGGATATACTATGAATTGTTTTTACTGCATTGTAAAGGGCTGCAATGATCATCTTTGTGCTCTGTTGTATTTAACACTCCCAGTCCCAGGACACAGGAAATGGTCTTATTAAGGATCAAATCCACAAATCTACTCAAAATAACACTAGCACAGCAATTTATGTGGTATAAACACTTGCTACATGTTTATATATGATGCAGGCTAAATCATGCCTATCCTTTCTGACCTAAATATTAACATTTTAAAAAAGTTTTTCACGGACTTTAAAGCATTTCTATTTTAAATATCTTAAATGTACTTTCAAAATCAAGCTTTCAACCTTTTACAAAGTCAGTCTGGTCGGCAATATTTTATACTTACAGCATCTCTTTTCTTCTTGGATTTGCTATCATCAGATTCACTGTCAGATAAAGATTTTCTTTTTGTACCATCTTTTTCTTTACCAGCTTTTTGAGAATTAAGAAATGCTTCAATTAACTCTGGACAATCTAAATTTTCTTCAGGTTCCCAAGTATTGTCAGCACTGGGTTCGGTTAAAAAAAATACAATTAAATACAATTCATCAGCATCATCCACATCCATTTAGTATTTATCTAAAAAAAAAGTCTGCTGTACTGCAGATGCTTCTTCCCTATCTCCACATTCTTTTGAGAAAATCTACTTATATTTCCTGTGTCTACTTTCTCAGCACCTACTAAGTGGGCAATCTGCTGTATTACTCAAGTTAACTGTACCTGACTCTAGCAGAATAATTAGAGCTAATATTTTTCTAAGTTACACCAGTACCCACTTCAGAATTTCTTTGAAAAGGCTTTAAAAATGTGGATTTCTTATTCCCACCTCAAATTACTTTACCAGATCAATCAGACTATGCCTCAAGTTGGGATCTCCAACACGGTGTTTGAAAACACAATTCTAAGGCATTCTCAAATGTGAGACACAATTTTCAATTTCTGCTGGGTCCTCAAATTGGGGAATGATGAAGAATAGGGGTTGGCAACCCAAAAGTCAAATCCAGCTTTTTTTATGTTGGGCAAACTAAGAATGGTTTTCACATTTTTAATTGGTTAGGAAAAAATTTCAAAATGACAGTTAAACGAAATTCAAACTTTAGGGCCCATAAAGTGTCATTAAAACACAGCCATGCTCATTTGTTCAATGTAGTGTCTACTGCTGCTTTGTACTATATTTGCAGAGTTGTGTAATTGTGAGACCTATGACTCACAACGCCTCAAGTATTTACTATATGATTCTTTAAGGAAGAAAAATGAATACCAATTACCAAATGTGAAAGTTAGATAATACTAGTGATAGCCTTGCTAACTTTTGTTTTTTTGCGTGTGTTTTTCTTTTTGGTAAATACTATCCCCAATGTGGAGGTGGAACTCAAAACTGTGAGATCATGAGTAGTATGCTTTACAAACTGAACCAGCCAGGCACCCCCCCCTAGTCTTGCTAACTAGTCTTGTGTGCTCTGATCCAAAAAGCCTTTACAGAACAAGATAGGATGAAATTATCATTTTGGAGATGTTGGAAAACAAAGGTAATGTTAACTTTTTTTTTTTTAAACATTATTTGTTTTTGAAACAGAGAGAAACAGTGCGAGCAGGGGAGAGGCAGAGAGAGAGGGAGACAGAATGCGAAGCAGGCTCCAGGCTCTGAGCTGTCCAGCACAGAGCCTGATGTGGGCTCAAAGTCACAAACCATGAGATCATGACCTGAGCCAAAGTTGGATGCTTAACCGACTGAGCCACCCAGGTATCCCAAGTAATTGTTAACTTCTGATTGTAACTTGGGTTTTTTGATATGCTGAGACTCTAAAATTGGCAAACCTGAATCTGAAAACAGAGAAGGACAAAAGTTGTAGCAGAGCCTCCATTTAATACAGATATATATAACCCTAACCCTTTCTGTATATACGTATGTAGATATTATAGACTTCTATATTACCTAATTAAATTGTACACATTTAGCAAGTCTCAGTTATACTAATGGCCTTAAGTTTCAGAGAAAGAAGGAAAAAAGGAGTTAAATTTCTTAACATTTTAATGAGCTGGACAGAAACAAACAGTACTTAATGTCTCACAATATTCCAAAACAAACAACAAAAAACCTACCACATGAAGGTAATCAGTTTTTTGGCACACTGGTTAAAATCTAATTTTAAAATAGTTCGGACTTGGGCACTTTGGTAGCTCAGTCATTTAAGCATTCGGCTCTTGATTTTGGCTCAGGTCATGATCTCACGCTTTGTAAGAACAAGCTCCAAGTTGGGCTCGATGGATGGCAGCTCCCTCTCTACACCTCACCCCCACTCTATACACGTTCTCTCAAAAAATAACGTAACAAATAACAGCATAACCTAACATAATGTAAAAAGTTCAGACTTATTTTACTTTGTTCTCCTACCTGCTGGAAATTTTTCTAGTGGCAAATTACAACTTTATGACATATACTTTAAAGGTAAATGGTGGGGCATGTAGTTGGTAATGGATACCTGAAGCCTAATTATTTGACTAGCACACTCCCCCATATCCACCATGTTCAGAAAATTGTTGACTATCTTCACCTATCCATTTTTTATGAGTTACTGGCCATGGAACCTTGCTGGTTTTGTGGTCTTCGGCAGAAGATTCCAAGTAGATTTAGCAGGAGATAAATTTAAGAGTCGAATTTCTGCATGAGTTATTCACACTACAACTAACATTATAAAAATGATTAGTAACAGGGAATATAAAGAACTAAGGAGCTTAAAAAATGCCCCAACTGCTTCTTAGAGATTAGAATACAGTAAACCTAGTTTATGATTCAGGTCCTGGATTATGATAAGCACTTCTGTTCAACACCCACCAGTCCACCTTATATACAGCTTCAATGTTTTAGTGTCCTCTTTATATAAGGAAACTATATCAACTAGATGTTCTAATTGATACACTACCTAACTTCATTAAAATGCATTACAGGGTGAACGGCACTCCTGTAAATGGGACTCTTTAAGGCAATCAACTAGTTTCAAATATGCTTGGTTATTACTGTAGGCTAAAACTTGGCTTGTTTTAAACAGATCTCCAGCAAGGTACCCTGGATTAAAGGTGTCTTTACATTTAAAGAAATCTATGGGGAAACTGATTTTAAAAACTTCAGACCAAAAGCAGATTTTAAATGTCACTTAAATGCAGTTAAACATCTAATAAAAGCACCAGGTTTCTTACTCTGTAAATCCCTTCCACTTCAAGAAATACTCCACCTTCCCATTCACTACACGTCGGTCCAGTACTTTCTCCACCACAAATTCTTCAGGCTCTGCCTCTTCTACTTTTTTACTCTTTCCATTCTGTTTCTTTCCCATTTTTTGCTAAAATAAAACAAAACAGAGATTTAAGAGACATCTCTTCTTTTTAAATTTTTGCGTACACTGTAAAAACTAAATTGTTTATATTATTGTTGCATTCAACACCTAGATTTTTACTTCTATATCCCAGAGGAGACCCTTCTGAAAAGATCAAAGTCAACAAAAGGAATACTTAATTCCATTTTAGTTCAAACCTATCACCCACTCCCTTCACTGAAATAATACAATAAAAACACTGGAAAATACTGTTATCTTTTCCAAATCTAATGTCTCATCTAGTCTACAAGACCAAGTTTACTAGAGTTTGCACTTATTTTAACTGCAATAGGCAACAGACAACTAGAAAGTATTAGAAGATGACACAAAGAAGAGAGTAACTACTATTAACAGGTCTTATTGAGCCACAGTCCCATTAAAACTATAGCCCCCAAACCCTAAAATCCTCTTTATCAAAGCAAACACCGAAGTTAAAAGCCTTGATTATACAGAAAAGAGGTAACCGAAGAATGAAAACATGGTTCAAAATCCTGGTATCAATTACAGACTCAACTAAGGAGATCTTGAAGAAGTTAAAAGGGATGCTAATATTTTCCCATAAATTCTATAGATGATTATTACAGATCATGTGGCACAAAGCTCTAATGTTGTCACATGAAGTTGCCGAAATGCTGGGTCATTTTAATTCTCCAATGTGAAAAAATCCTTTCATTCTTGATTTCTCAAGAGTCCAAACTGGTATCCAACAAAATTTACATAGAGAAATTTTTAGGTTAGTTTTTTTCTTTACATAATGCTACAACAGAAGCCGAGACACCATGCTAAACCCCACACTATTTCCCAAGAACTCAGAGATATTAGTATTGAAAACAAATAAAACAAAAAACTTAAATGGTTAATTAGAAGGCACTGTGGGAAAGAAACCTCAAATGTTATGTTAATTTTAAATTCATTTCAGTGTTGCTATTAAAAAAAAAAAAACCCTTAACTGCTAGTCACTGAAGTCACCCCTTATAGCATACAAGCAGAAAAGTTAACAGCAATACCTCAAGATTGCAAAAGTACACTAAAAATATGCAATTATTCAGAAATGTACACACATATAAGAATTAAAACTCCTCTGGAATTTAAAATAACCCAGCAAACACCTGATTTTGTTGGATACCATCTTCAAGTCAGGACTTAACAACTTTAGGAATGGCAGTGAGAGAAATGAACTGATGTCGACAAAAGTGATCACACAGTGATCCTAAATGATAAAATAGCCATCTTCATGAATACAAGGTTAACAGAATAAAGAGGGTAACAAAAATAAGCACAAAAAGTGAAAACAATAAACACTAATGAAATACAACCTGGCACAAAAAATGAACTATTTACTTCTATGGCACTCATAAGCTAGTTACAAGTTTTCATTTTTCTTTTCAAAAGAAAATTCAACCACTTTCCCATCAAAATTAAAAGCACACCTCATCTCTTGAAATGAAAAATTAGATTAAAATTTTTTTCAAGACTGTCAATTTATGATCCCTTAACAGAAATACAATGCTTAACTATCATTAAGTTACAGACACTGAAGACTATCAAAACTGTGCCAAAGCAACAGAAGCATCTGTGTTTGCCTTCATCCTCCAAGCCTCAGGGATAGTAGGTTCCTTCTCCTTCCAATACTTAAAAGGTCACAGGTAACCATATAGCCAATTCAATTATTTACACTTTGGTTTACTGGTTATGGAACTTGTAAAGGCAGTTCAATCCTCAGGGGACATAGTAGATGGGAATCATTTATGCCACACTTTATGTTTCAATGCTTCCCAAGATATCAGAGTTTAACATGCAACCTAATGGTAAAAATTAAAAATCACCAACTTGCCTTTGTAGTGTGAAACCCAAGGGAAGAATGTACAAACCAAAACCAAATGTTCACCTTATTTACATATTAGCACTCACCGTTAATAGGATTACAATTATTAATGCAATATGTTAGAATTACTGTGAGAACTGTAACTCTGAATTTTGAGATTTTTATGTGAATACTTCAATGTTTAAAAAAAAAACGGTAATATGACCAAACACACATCTTTACACATTCCTAGAATTTTTAATGAAGTGTTGGAATGGATGCAAACTCTGGATTTAAGAAAGTGAAGTGAAAAAATTTAATTGCTCAAAACATCCAGACGTACACTTCTCTCTTTCCTGGACATACGTATGGTTTGGTTCATTTTGTATTTAAAAAAACCACAAGGCAATGAGGTGATTTTAAGGCCTTAATATATTTTAGAATAACCAAGTTTGAAATATGACAATATGACTTAAGTAATTCCAGAGATTGACTTTTGTCCCATCCTAGGTGTATGAGGAACAAGTCCTTTAAACTAATGAACACTGAAAATACCTGCTTTCTCTAGAATACAGTATAGAGTGATTTAGGGACGTTATGCAACAAGCCAGAGCTTTACAGCATTCCCTGTCAATATTATTCCATGTTGCAAAACTTTATTTCAAGATAAAAATACTGTGTAAAATTCATGTTGCTATCCTCCCAAGATTAGGTTTCTTTCAATGGATTAAGACATTATTAAGTCAATTCTATAAGTATCTCAATACAATGATTTCGTTTCTGCCCCTCATTCTCCCGTAACACTGGGGGACATGGGACTAGGAAATACATGTGGATGTAAATATCTCAACCGCAGAGATGCAAAGTTATAATTTTCGGAGAAAAAATTTGAGTTACATCCTTATATTTTAGTTTTCATTAACTTACCAATGTAGTTTTATTGGAGGCCATTTTTTATTGCAGACTTGAAGAGCTATTACTAGAAAAATGCATGACAGTTAAAAAGAAGTTTGCACGACACAGAAAAGGTAGGTAAACACAAGTTTTGTTTGGAATCCCAAACCCCCACTTATGTACCGTATATTTAAAACTTGTACTCAAATCCTGAGACGCAGGTCTGAGCTCCTGCCTAAGTTATTAGTGACCTATGCTTGCAGAGTATATCAGTGTTGTAACCAAGTGGGTTTAGAAAACCTTACTGGGTACCCTGGTATCTGAGACAGTTTTACAAAGGAAAAAATAGTAGGCAGACAGACGTTATTTTTTCCCAATCTAAATGCCATTTGTAACAGTCATATCCAGAATTTTTTAAAAAAAGGTCAAATAACTGGTCTCAAAATTTAACATGAAAACCCTATCACAATTATTAAACTACCCTGAATTTTCCCACGTGACCTTTTAACAGTCCAAAGAGGCGTCTATATAACCCCAACTTCGTTTCTTTTCAGAAACCCTCCCCCTTTCCAATCACTAGTTTCAAATACTGAAGGAAAAAAAACATACTGAGATGCCTCAGTCCCATTTCGTGCCACTTCTGAGACAAGCCACCTCTTCTGTCCGCTCCCCACGAGCCCCACCCTGCTTACCCAGGCCTCAACGCCCGGCCCCCGCCCCCCACCCAGGAGCGCGGGCCTCGTGGTCAGCGCATCCGCGGGGAGAAACAAAGGCCGCGCGCGGCCCGGGGGCTCAAGGGCACTGCACCACCGGGCCCGTGTTCGTCCCCACCCGGCGGCAGCCACGTAACGGAACGCCCGCCGCAGCCTCAGGACGGCGCGGCCGTGCCGATGCGGGAGAACGCACCGCCCTCACGGGAGGCCCAAGTAGCCGACCGAGGCCGCGAAGGGGAGGAGGGCCCCTCATCTTGATCGCGGATGGGGGAGGGGAAAAGGAAATGCGCTTTGTCTAGAAATAAGGCGGCTTTCGCCACGGCTCTCTACCCTCTCGAGGTCTGTCTCGTTTTCCCCTCTCCCCCAACTAACTCCAGGCGGCGGGCCAGCGCCAGGCCAGGCGCGGGGTCTCCGCTCGACTCTCCGCTGCTTCCCGCCAGCTCCTGACTCGGGGTCGGGCGGGGAAGGGCGGGAAGCAAGGAACTGGGGTGCACGGTGAGAATCCCTGGGGCGCAGGTGGTGTCGTGAGCACCACCAACGAGTAGAGAAAGAGAAAGAAAGACACCGACTTCACCGCCTCCGAGCTGCTCCTGGTCCCGGGTCTGCGGCGTCTCCAGCCCTGCGCGCCTCAAGCTCCAGCCACATCCGAGGGGGAGGGGGCTGGGGAGCTGCGCGCCGGGCAGCCGCTGGGGGGTGGGGGTGGGGGTGGCACCGCCCACGCCGGGCGGCCGAGAGGGGCGGGGCGGGCGGGAGCGCGCGCCCGGCGGGGGAGGGGCCGCGCGCCGCGCCCGCTGGGAGCCCGAGCCCGGGACAGGTGGAGGGCGGCGGTGACGCGGCACTTACCGTTCGCGGCGTGGTGCCTGGTGGTCCCCGAAGGGGAGGGAAAGGGAAGCAGGGGCGAGGACAGTGGCTGATCTTCTAGACCGAGGCGTTTCTGTTTTGCAGTAGCAGCGCCTGGCGCCAAAACCGGGCTCCGCCCACTTCCTCGCCCATGGAAGTGGGTGCCTCCAAACGCTAGGGGTGAGGGATTTAAGAAAAACTTGGGCGGGGAGAATCGGCACTAGGAAGGAGCGCCCCTATCAAACCACTCTCTCCAAAGACTTCTCTTGAACCCAAGGGGCCGACTCCCAAAGACATTGGCCAGGGTTGGTGGAGTGTGAAGTGTAACGTGTTGACTAGGAGCCGCTTCGGGTGTTTCCGGAAGGGGCCGAGTCAGTGCTCAGCGCTGGAGGGGAGAGTTGGGGGAGGGAAATCGCTAGGGGGAGGCTACAAAGATTAATCTGGCGGGAGATGAAGGGCGGGGTAGTGAATAAGAGAGGCTTTGCGGCAGGGACCACCTCCCGGGTTGAGGGGGCTGGGCTTTAGGGCTGCGGATTAAGCTCCTCCCGACGGCGTTAATTTCAAACTGCGCGACCGTTTCTCACCTGCCCTGCGCTAAGGCGGGGGCTGGACCCAATTCCATTAGAGAGAGCTACGCAGGACTCGAGCCTTCCGCAATTCACTGAGCCCATTTGCGCAAGTGACGTCAAGCACTGCCACTGGCTGCAAGGAGGGGAGGAGTACGTACCTGGCGTAAGGAGGGCGTAGAGCATTCCCGCCATTGGCGGCGGTTAGGGCGTTTACGCAACGGCCTGACGTAGGGGAAGACGCGTTAGTCGGGGGGAAGGTTCTAGAAAAGCGGCGGCAGCGGCTCTAGCGGCAGTAGCAGCAGCGCCGGCTCCCGTGTGGAGGTGCTCTTAGCGGTGTTGTTTCTCGAGCAGCAGCAGCTCTCACTACAGCGCCAGGACGAGTCCGGTTCGTGTTCGTCCGCGGAGATCTCTCTCATCTCGCTCGGCTGCGGGAAATCGGGCTGAGGCGACTGAGTCCGCGATGGAGGTAACGGGTTTGAAATCAATGAGTTATTGAAAAGGGCATAGCGAGGCCGTTGGCGCCTCGGTGGAAGTCGGCCATCCGCCTCCGTGGGAGAGCGGCGGTGAAACTGGGCCACTTCACAAGCGGTTCGTTTCAGGATATTTTTGAGGAGAGGTCGTTAGCCGAGGCCTGATTGAACAGCACCTTCCCCACCCTCAGCCTGCCGGCGCCATTTCCCTTTGCTGGGGGTGGGGGAGGGGGAACTTCCACATGGCGGACGCAGCCCTGCTTTGGCGAAGAGTGGGGCGCGGAGGCGGAAATTCTTAACTCCCTTTTCAAAGCACGCTGATTTGGGGGCTCCCGTGTCCCCGCGTTTGAGCTTTTCGGCGGGTTTGGGATCCTCCGGAGCGAGGCTGCGGAGCTTCCCCTCCCCCCCCTCCCGGGAACCGGATTTGGCGGCCGCCATTTTCATTCCTTTCCTTCCTCGCAGCGTTTTTCTCTTCAGTGTTTGGATACTGATAGTTTGATTCCTTTATGGGAGAACAGAAGTGGTTAACTGTTCTTCTTTGTGCTCGGGTTGTTCTCATGCCTTTTCGAGGTGGATTCCGAGGGTTTGGGGAGCTTGGATCTTTAAAGTTCTGCGCACCTCGTTAGAGGCTCTTTGCTTTCCCCTCGATGAAATGGCGCCATTGCGCTCAGAAGCCACACGGAAGAGCGGGCGGGTGGGGGAGTCGGTTCCCCGGGGCTGGCTCACACCGGGGTAAGAGGAGGGAAAACGACCTAGGGTGTCGGGCCTAGTTTTAAGGCAAACCATGCGACAAAGAGAACATTTTGTTTTCCGGCCCTCGTTTTTTGGGGTAACGGTTTTTCCGAGGCTGCAGTGACTTAAAAGCTAGTTGAATTGCAGGAAACTTTGGAAATAAAAATGGGAGCCGTCAAGTTAGGACCGACTGTGGGTGGCCGTGGGGACGGAGGTGGGGGGTGGTTTCACGATTCTTTTTCTAAGGATTCCTTGAATTTTAAAATCCCATTAAATTAACATTTTTGCTGGGAAATGTAGTCTTTATTAGGAAAGACTAGAGACTTGTGATAAACCAGAAATAAAGAGGGAAGTGAAATAAAAACTTCAGTACTTGGTTAAAACGTGGCTCAGTCTTAGACTTTTAACGGCTACATAGAAAACTTTTCAGGCTGGGCCACTATGTATTTGAACTTTGTCATTTGCTTTTCTCATTTATGTTTGCTATGATGGTTGATCATTACATTGATAAGCAAAAGGTCTCCAGCGAAGGGGGCCTGGTTGGGTATTTTCTTTGACCTTAAGCACGCTTATAAAATAACTTTGTAATCGATAGAGGACATCGGGTAAGTTTGGAAAAAACTGAGGTAAGTAATGAGTTTTTGCCTTTTGTTAGTCATGTGTAAAACTTATTGTAAATAATGCTTTTATATCTGCGTAACTTATTTGGGTTGTTAAAAAGATGGATTTATGCTAAATTAGACTAAATTAAGGAGAATTACTTTAAATGCCAATGTGTAGATAATCATCTAACTGGTTTTTTGGGTGTTCTAGGAGGCAGTTTGATAATTCGTTGAGCCTGTAAAAATTTTTACAATTCTAAGAACAGAAAAATCTCTAGTTGAATACTTAACCACTATTTTTTGAGCTGTTGGGGAATTTTCATGCTTGGAGGAAGTAAAACTTCCACAGAACTTGAGCTGTATGTAGTACTAGCTGGTAATCGTTGCATGGAAAATTATATTTGACCTTTGATTTGTATTATAAACTCAGCAGTTGTTCCTGGACATTATGAATTATTATGGTTTCTGAATATCTATTTTTTTATTCTAGTTATCTGAATGAAGCATAACGACCTATTTAATTTGAGAGCCAAAGATATGGGCTGTTAATGGAACAAATTTGCTTGGTTTATAGGATAAAAATTTTTAAGCCCAGGTTCTTCCCCCCCCCATGTAAAATTGGAGACACTTGTGCTGTGTAGTGTGCCAGATGGCCATTAAGGTCAATAACTTGACTTTTTTTTTTTTCTTTTCCTGGATTAAGTATAAATTGTGATAATATGAAATTAAGTAGTTAACAGTGGTCATCTAAGCTTTTATGGTTCTTGAAAAGGGAGATTATAGAAACATTTTACTGCATTTATGGTTCAGTAGTGTATTGTGTTGTCCTATAAATACCAAATATAAGCATGCCCCAAAAAAAGTTAAAAACTTTTGAAGCTCTAAACACTGTTGGTCATAAGATATTTCTCCTTTGGTCAGAGGAGAGGCAGATTTTATAAGGATGTGTTGGTAAATACATTGAATGTTTAAGGTTTTTGTTACTCATGGAGAGTTGGTGTGTGGGGAAAGAAGAATTTTTAAAAGTGGTTTTTTTTTAACTGAAGTTCGGAAGAACCACCACCAGAGGGAGCAGTAAAGGGAAAACAAATGTCACAGTTCTAGAGAACTGAATCCTGAAACTGAATTTTGAGTTTTAGGTAAAGAATCAACAGTTTTTGTGTTTTTTTTAAAAGAAACTATTTACAGTGAGTATTTAAAAGGAAATTTATTTGTTCTGGACAATAGGGTTGAATCTAAATTTGGTAACAATTGTTTAAAGTTGCAATGACTTAGGTTTAGGTTTGCTCCTCTTTTCAGAAAGTTTTTTTTCTTTTAAGGTTAAGGCATGTTAAAGTAATTAAATGTCAAGTAAATTTGGATCAAGCATTAATGACTTTGAAACTTGTGTAGTTCAGCTGACGAAATTTTTTTTGGTGTAACACAACTAATATGCAGTTTAACATATGGTTTAAATTTGATGTAAGTTTTTTTTTTCCCCCCCCAGAAAACTTTAGAAACTGTTCCTTTGGAGAGGAAAAAGGTACTCTGCCAGCAGGTCACCTCATATTTAAGAATTTAATTTCCTGCATACAAAGAGGAAATGTAAATAAAAATTGAAATGATGTTTTCCTTTGCAGAGAGAAAAGGAACAGTTCCGTAAACTCTTTATTGGTGGCTTGAGCTTTGAAACCACAGAAGAAAGTTTGAGGAACTACTACGAACAATGGGGAAAACTTACAGACTGTGTGGTACGTTTAGATGCTAGTCTTTCAACTCTTGGGCTACAAGGTTTAACATGTTGAGTACATCATTTTTAAAACCGTGTTTATGAAAATTGCTGGTCATTCAAACTGCTAGTTCATAACGCAGGTAGTGAGAGGAAATGATTAAGCTCTCTCTTATTGTTTTTGTTTTTTTTAAGGTCATGAGAGATCCTGCAAGCAAAAGATCAAGAGGATTTGGTTTTGTAACTTTTTCATCCATGGCTGAGGTTGATGCCGCCATGGCCGCAAGACCCCATTCAATTGATGGGAGAGTGGTTGAGCCAAAACGTGCTGTTGCAAGAGAGGTGAGCAAAACAGAACTTAATAAATAAGATACTCCGGTCTCTCTGTTCTCACCGAAGTGTAGAGGAACTTTTGAAATAACATTAATATGTAACTTAAATTGTTAACTGCTTTCTTAAAGCTGTTGGTCTTCTCTTTTCCCAGATTCATCTGTTTTTGTAAAAAATAAGTTCTTAGTCCTAATCTATTGCTTTATGTGGCATTTTATCATGGGCTAGAAGTTATCTTTAGTACCTAGATGATGTGCTTTAAATCATGTTTTGGGGGGTTTTTTTTTTTTGTTTTTTTTGGTAAGTTTTTTTTTCCCCCCATTCCAGGAATCTGGAAAACCAGGGGCTCATGTAACTGTGAAGAAGCTGTTTGTTGGTGGAATTAAAGAAGATACTGAGGAGCATCATCTTAGAGATTATTTCGAGGAGTATGGAAAGATTGATACAATTGAGATAATCACTGATAGACAGTCTGGAAAGAAAAGAGGCTTTGGATTTGTTACTTTTGATGATCATGATCCTGTGGATAAGATTGTGTGTAAGTGTCTATAAGCTTTAGGTGTATGGCTCTCTTTGTATTAAATTTTGGGTTTAGTTATTAAAAGATAAAATGTGCAAATTGTTAAAGAATGTTGATATGAGTATGAACTTTTTATTCCAGTGCAGAAATATCACACCATCAATGGTCATAATGCAGAAGTAAGAAAGGCTTTGTCTAGACAAGAAATGCAGGAAGTCCAAAGTTCTAGAAGTGGAAGAGGAGGTAACTTCTAACTCATTTATTTATGTATTTTTAAGAATTATTTGATTAGATGCTTGTTACTGACCTGGTGATTTATTGCAGGCAACTTCGGTTTTGGAGATTCTCGTGGTGGTGGTGGAAATTTTGGACCAGGACCAGGAAGTAACTTTAGAGGAGGATCTGGTAAGTTCAAGTTTTAAGTGTTAGAAGGGTGAATGTGCTTGTTTAAAAAAACAAGTTTTAATTAGATTCAGGAAATCCAACTTAAGTTTTTAAAATTCTCTTTAAGGCTTAAGTAGATTGTATTATGGTAGGATATTTTGAATTCGTCAGGTAAGAGATCTCTAGAAACATAATTTTTTATATCCTAATCCAGAACAGTCCATAGCAGAGATCTTTTTTAGGGTGATCAACTTTTTTAAAAAGATAGATAACTGCAACTACTTTAAAAAGTGAGGGACCCCCTGAGTCGGCAGTGAAAGTATTGTGGAGGCTTTTGTGTATAGCTTTAAAAAGTTTTTTCAGTTGGTTTTTTTGATTTTTGGCTTTAGGTTTCAAATTCATTTATTTGAATTACTAATGTGATGAGGTGTCAACAGAAAAACAGTTGCTGCTCCCATCCAAGGTCTCTTAAATTGAGACCTGCCAGATCTGAGCCCCTTGTTTAGACCATTATTCTCCTGAGATCTCAGTACACGTTTTGTATTTTAAGAATAAACTAGTAAGCACCAGTGTTGTGCCACAAGGAGGGTTGGTTCCTAGTTTCATTCAGAGGCAATAAAGAGTAGAGGGAAGCAGGAAGAGAAATCAGATATAGTAATAATACTTTTCCTGTTTCTAACAGATGGATATGGAAGTGGTCGTGGATTTGGGGATGGCTATAATGGGTATGGAGGAGGACCTGGAGGTCAGTTTCTTTCACATTTGGTTTATGTGACTTAAAACCCTATTTACAGTTAAGTATGAACATGAAATTTTAATGTTTTGCGTTTTCTAAAGGGTTTAGGTGATAGTGTTTCAATTATTTGGCTATTCTATAATTTGCATCTTGGTTTACCTCATGGAAAGGATATTTTTGCTTGTAGGTGGTACTACAGGTTGCAAAATTATTATGTGGATTTTAAATCAGAATTTAAAGCTGCTGTCATACTGTATCTTGTTCCTCAAGTACAATAACTGGGTATATGCTATTTTCCTGAAAAACTGCAGACCACTAGATGTAAACATGATCGGTATGTAAAAGGAAGATTATGTAAGAGCAGTTGCGTTGTTTTAATTAGTCCTTTAGCAAGTTTAAGTCCCCTGGGATAATTTGTAAAAAGTTACCAAAAGAACTTCTTAAAATACAGTTTTTTTCTCGGGCCTAGCTAAAGTTGTGAGCCATTGCTACATGACAAGTGATGCATTAGATTGTTTTGTTGGAGTACGGGAATGTTCCCATTTGCTCACAAATAATCCTGTCAAGAATGAGATAGTAAAACTTTAGCTGGTAATAGACCTAATTGCTCTTTTGCCATCCCTTAAGCGTAATAGAGTACTGGAACATCTCAACTGTTTTAATTCTGCTTTGAAGTCCAAATATTAATTGCTATTATGAGAAAGAGGAGTTCTTTTAAATAATTTGAAGTCATTGTAAGTTTGTGAAATTGATGCAAATTTGCTAATTTCTGGTCCTCCCCCCATTTCTACTCAGAAGGATGTAGTGGGCATATTTAAGACACATGACAATTATTAGGAAGCATGTTTGGAACTTAGATTTTGGACCAGTGTGGCTTTTTTTTTTTTAAATCTTGCTTGCCCTGTGCCTATTGTTTGCGCCTGCTCCCACAACCCTTACACAAAATACAAATGTTTGAAAATACCTGTAAGAATTTTTAGTATCTTTAGTGTTAGGGGAGAACAGCTGTAGCATTGCAGTATTGGCCTCTATAAAGGTTTTTACCTTGTTGGTTGTGAGCAGGTGCTCCCTGCCTCTAAATATTTACTAGGCATAGTTATTCTATTCTGCCCTTGAGGCTATTAACAGAAGAGATTTCATAGAAGAAATATCTTGCTTATAAGAGTGTGTTTTGGAAAGTTGGAAATGGGTGTGATAAGACAGTTCAAATGGCATTGAAAGTATTAAGTAATTACTTAAAGGCTTATTTTATAATAGGTGGCAATTTTGGAGGTAGCCCTGGTTATGGAGGAGGAAGAGGAGGATATGGTGGTGGAGGACCTGGATATGGCAACCAGGGTGGGGGCTACGGAGGTGGTTATGACAACTATGGAGGAGGTAATAAATTCACCTGCAACCTTTATGTGGGTATTTGGATTGGAATTATAATGACTTTTAACAAGCAAGATTTTTCATTTCAATGTTGTCAATAGTTGCCTTAAATGTAGAGTTGTAGATAGGTGTTTTGCATTTATTCTGATTGTTTCTATCGGAAATTTAAAGTGTTTAGCATATATTGCTAGTTTAATGTTTGTGTTATTTTGAAAGTCATTATGCAAAGCCTACTTTCCTGATTTTTTTACCACAGGAAATTATGGAAGTGGAAATTACAATGATTTTGGAAATTATAACCAACAACCTTCTAACTATGGTCCAATGAAGAGTGGAAACTTTGGTGGTAGCAGGAACATGGGGGGACCATATGGTGGAGGTAATTTATAAGATTGTTCAAATTATTTTGTGGGATTAAAAGAGTAGTTTATCGTAATGGAAGATACTTTAATTGCTAGTTTGAGTAACATTTCCATTATTAGAGTGTTAACTAAAATGGTGGGTTGGATGTTCACTGGCATAAACTATTGAGGATATAGGGAAGTAGGTTAAACGTTGCAGGTAGGGCTTTTGTCTTTGGCTGATTACTTTGTAAAAAGCCAAATAAAATTGAGCATATTGCAAGTTACATAAAATTTTATGTCTCTTTTTGAAAGTTAAGTCACAAATCTTTATTTCACAGTATTAAGCTCTTCAGAAAGCTTTCAGTAGGACCAAACCAATTAGTTTATGCCTCTTATGCTTGATATGCCTTTTTTTTTTTAATCCCGTACTGACACCAAATGATTGTGGTAGATAGAATTATAATGACTATCTAATTATAATGACTAAGCAGCAGTATGATGTTTTCAACTATAAAGGGCAACATAAAACTACTTGAGTCTGGATAAATTGGGATAAAGTTGGCCAAATAATAGGTTGACTACAAGCAGATAACAGGTTATGAGCTGCTTGTTTCAAGAAGTATATGTCCATAAAATAGAATACAACTGCAGATAGTTATTAGGCAGATCACAGAAAATGGGAGTAAATTTGCTTTCTCTTGCTGTTTTTAACAATTCTAGGAAACTATGGTCCTGGAGGCAGTGGAGGAAGTGGGGGTTATGGAGGGAGAAGCCGATATTGAGCTTCTTCCTATTTGCCATGGGTAAGTAGTTTTTGAGTTTTATCTTATTATTGTCTTGGGAGATCTAGCTGCCAGGAGTAAAAGCTTTTTAGGATCATGTTATCTTTCCTTAAAATCTGGTTAGATGAATAATTTCATAACCTATTTTTTTTTTACTCTTTACTTCTGTTGAAACAGGCTTCACTGTATAAATAGGAGAGGATGAGAGCCCAGAGGTAACAGAACAGCTTCAGGTTATCGAAATAACAATGTTAAGGAAACTCTTATCTCAGTCATGCATAAATATGCAGTGATATGGCAGAAGACACCAGAGCAGATGCAGAGAGCCATTTTGTGAATGGATTGGATTATTTAATAACATTACCTTACTGTGGAGGAAGGATTGTAAAAAAAAATGCCTTTGAGACAGTTTCTTAGCTTTTTAATTGTTGTTTCTTTCTAGTGGTCTTTGTAAGAGTGTAGAAGCATTCCTTCTTTGATAATGTTAAATTTGTAAGTTTCAGGTGACATGTGAAACCTTTTTTAAGATTTTTCTCAAAGTTTTGAAAAGCTATTAGCCAGGATCATGGTGTAATAAGACATAACGTTTTTCCTTTAAAAAAATTTAAGTGCGTGTGTAGAGTTAAGAAGCTGTTGTACATTTATGATTTAATAAAATAATTCTAAAGGAAATTGTGTAATTATAGACTTTTTATTTTAAATAAGTTAAGGAGTGGGTAGTATAATTAAGGTCCATTGCAAAGCTGTTGTTATATTTGTGTAAGATAAATGCTGGTCAGATATAAGTGTGTTGTCTGCAATTCATCAGGATTAAATTATCTAGATAACTTAAGGGATATCTCTGCAAAGAGAAACACCTTTTTAGATCTTTTAGATGCTGCTTCTTCAATGCAAGGAAAGGAAATAACCCCAGCGAGGTACTCTTCAGGGATACAGGTCTAGTACAAGAGAACTCTTGACGGCTACTAAGTTCAGCCAGTCTTAAAAAACTGTGCTGTTTCTACAAAGCTTTAACTACAGTAGTTTATAAGGATGACAACGAAAGCTGAGGGTGTAGAGCAAAATAGTTCTAAGCATCAGTTAAACTTCTTTAGGTAAGATCTTATTTACTTTTCCTTTCTTAATTTTCCTCCCCAAAAGATAAACTAATACTGCTCTTCAATGGTCTTTCAGTATAGTGGTTCTTATGTAGTTTAACATAGCTATAAATTTGAGTTTAACAATTTATAAACTCAAGACAATAATCTTATAAACCCTGTTTTCCAATCTGTCATTTACTTAAATTATTTTGGTTGTTTTTTTCCCCCTTTTTTCCCTTCTTTCCCACCCCCTTCTCCCTCTATGAAGATTCAGGTGCTTAACATATTATTTTTTTCCCTGCTGGAATTTAGCATTGATATGAACCATGGACAAGTATATTCTGCTGCCACAAAGACTGTAAAGTGCTTCATTTCAACAGCTGAGGCGCAAGCCAAGTGATCATTAATAAAGCTTTTCTTGGTTCCTTCAGTGGTGTTGGTAGTAAAATGGTAGGTAAAAGTTAGGCTGCAAGTTCAATAAATCATGAAATTACCCATCATTACACCCATGTGTATTCACATTTCTTGGATCAAGCATTTTGAGTGAACTCTAGTGGTTTTTATTAAAAATAAAGACATTTTTATTCTTCTGTTATATGGTTGTTCCTAGTTTTACGTGCTTATCAGGATCAGGCTCAGGAGAAGGTAGGGTAAAATGGTTGAAACTTTTCAGATGATAGTTTATATTTATGAAGTGTCTACATTATAAATCCTGTATGTATCAAGTACTAAATATTTAGGTTTAAATGTAATTCTTTCCAATCCCCTACCTTATAGGAGAGATGTAGGTTGGCTGCTGAAATTCATTTCTTAAATGTCAAGAGTTTGATTTGCCTGGCTTTATTGCCTTTTCAGGAATGTGATAATCAGGGCTTATTCTACTGTATGCACCAGTGAGTCTTCTTTGATCCTAAGACCACCACTGAAGTTATTTAGGTTCTTTGGACAAACATGATAAACTTCTTCAGATACTTTTTTTTTCCTTTGGCAGGAAGGTGTCTTGCTGCAGGTAACTAATGAAGAAGTGGTCAACCACAGAGTCTTCAAGAAATAAGAAATACTGTACCATCTGAAAGTAGTTCTTGTTGGTGCCTTCATTTAAAAAAAAAAAGCACTTTAAGATTAAAGGGAAATGTTTTCTGATAAAATACAAAGTTCATTTAGCACAGGTTCTTAATACAAAACCATTATAAATTGAGTATTGTTTGTAAAAGAGTTACATCAAATAAGCTAGAGAGAGAAATGTATCATGTTTTAAATTAGGTTTTGTGAGTAGACAGATTAAAATTCTATTTTAAATATAAAGTTTATAAAATAAACACTTTTGTATTCAAATATTTGGTGTAATGTTTACACATAAAATGTGTGAATCTTGTTCTATAAACGTACAGTTGTTTAAAAGCTTGCCATCCCCTAGAGTTTTAAAGCAGTTTCACAAAGTTATGCATATTGCCATTTTTATTTCAGTATTAATAGTTACATAAGAAAAGCGTTGTGGACATTATTGGCTGTCCCTAATAAAATGCCATTCTTTTACACTGTACATTCAGCGTTTGAATACTGCTCTAGTTTTCTCGCTTTAACCTTGTATGTTTAATATTGCTGGTGGCGTTTTTACAAACATTTTAAACTAGAGTGGTCCCAAATAAGTGCAAGGCGCTGAGACAAAAATCTGTCATTCTAGCTTCTCAGATGTCAATTAGCTTTATATGCATTTTAAACTTAGTTTCAGTGGTTGTCTTTTTTAAGGGTTAAACATGGTGGATGGAATTTAACAAGCAGTGCCTTGGATATTTACCGGAAATAACAAAGATAACAGGAAAGGTACCTAGGAAGATTGGTTTAACTTTTTTTTGGTTTTGATAATGAGGTATCCCACAGGTAAGTCAAACTGATGGCCAACAGAAGATGAGCTGTTTTGTTTAAAACCGTAGCTGCGTTCATCGACTAAACTTGTCAGAATACTTCAAAATTAGGCAAATGTTTTTGAAGATTTTAGAAAAGCCCAAGTCTACCAGGAAGTGGAATTTTGAAGGTAAATCAAGTTGGTATGGTAACACAAACTTGAGTACCCAACCCTTAATCCGCTTAAGTAGGGGAAAAAATTGCACCTCAAGCTCAAACTGGCTTACTGCAACTAAGTAGGTGAAGTTGAATAATCAGTGGTCATTTCCCCCATGTTTTGTGTTGATTGAGCGGTTTACTTTTAGAAGAACCTTAAGAATTACGGCAGTTTTTGTGTAAGTTTTCTACCTAAGGGAAATCACAATCTTTCATACATGTTGTATATCATATTCCTAAATCAGGCTTCATTAACCCTTAATCTCCGTATTTTAGAGCGACAACGAACTTTACACAGTATTTGCAGGTCAACTTGGAAACTAGCTGTGACTGTCAGAAGCTCAAGGTTGCAGTTAGGAAAATTTTGATTAGGGCATAACTGACGACTGGCATGTGGATACAAGCTGTTCCCTTTCCCGGTAGTGAGTTCTCCCAAGAGCAACCAAAAGCCTCCAAATAAGATCACTGTTGGGAAGTAATGCTGCCTTGCATTTTAATGGTCATAACGTGGTTTGAAGGGTTTTATTTCTAGGGTTATGAAGAGGCTGACATTGGGAGCCAGATTGAGGGCTGGCTCCCACACTAGAGTGTTTCTCTTGACTGGAAGCTTTTGAAACTGGATTTTACTACTGTGTATAAAGTTTTTATCAACCTAGTCTGGTGTACAAAGGCAGGTTGAGTGATTTTAACATTTGTATTAAGTGGTTAGGGACTGAGTTAATTCAAGGAAGCTTTAAAAGAACCTTATAATGGTACCTTAGTAATGACAATTACTAGTTCATAAGTATGGGTTTCTTGCCAAGTAGTAAACACCTCGCGATATACCAAAAAGCACATACATACACTCTTGCCAACATTTTAGGTATGTCTGTGGTCTTTGGAATGAATGCTTAGATGGTTGATATTCCCCATCCCGTTTGAGTACCATACCACTATGATTGCATTGATAACTTACTAGCTGTAACAGGTCGTCTTTTTTGGTGACTGGTCAAACTAGTGAGGTAAGCACACTATCCCAAGTAATGAGCAAATTTAGGCAACACTGAAGACATTAAAGCACGTAAGTCCTAATAATGGGTACTGTATAGGCCAACATTCTCTATTCTGGGACTTGTGTGCATGCAAATTGTGTTCTGACTTCTGGTTACTGCCAAACAGGAGCCACCCTTGACACGGGACCCAAATCCAGACTCTCTGGTTTAGCACTATACTATTGAGAATCTAATTTCTCCTCTAAGGTGTTCAATCAATAAGGCAGCCTGTTTCTGGCTACTTTTGAAATGGGGTAGCTTTTATTCTGAAAACAAGATGAGAATCTGGTTGATAAGATTTCTTACAGCTTTATAATTGAAGGAATGACTTGAGTTTGTTTTTCTCTCATTAGGTAAAGAAGGTAACCTTACATCCAAGTCAGGCTGGGGTGTGAGCTGGGCCGTATCCAGATGTGCTTACCAAAACTTGTATTTCATAGCAGCCAAGGGTAAACCATACAAACTACCAGATGTTTAAGAGTAAATATTACTCCTCTCAACTGTGTGGGCCTTGCTGATCTCCTTAAAGTTTGCATTCATAAGCCCTGTACCAAACATTTGCAAATATGTTGAGAGGTATAACGTTCATAAACCCCCTCCCTTAAAATTTTTTCATGTAGTTTTTCAGTTTAACTGAGTTCTGTCTCCTGAGCCATAGCTTGTTAGATTTACTGGACTAATAAACAGGAAATGGATCAGATTAATTGGCTATAACTTCTTTGCATCAAGTTATACCCAGTAAACGTAGTTTGTTACAACTTGACATATTTAAGTAGGTCAGATTGCTCCTTTTCTCCAACTTTTTTTTTTTTTCTCTGAACTCCAGGTTAACCTACATTTTAAGACTAGGTAGCAGGAACATTGTAGTCAAATTTTGGGTATCCAGGTCTTAATCTACAAGGGAGTTTAGGCTGAAATCTTGGTGTAGGATTTCCATTGCTGAAACTGGCATGTTGTGGGACAGTAAGCAACTCAAAACTTACATGCTTTGAAGCCATTGTAACTTTCGTTTGAGTTGATTAGGAACCAATGAAAAATTAGATAAAACTGTCGGAAGTTTGATGCTTTTACCTTTTGGTTACAATTACCTTCCAGATCAAACTAGCATATAAAGTTTCAGTTCGGGAATACCTTGAGTCCTTTAGGTTCCTTATTTACCCACATTTGATGTTCCAGTGTAGTTTTGTCATGTTTGGTATTTTCAGTTGTTTGAGGACCATGCCCAGTCTGTTGTTAAGTGTATAATGGTACTTGTAGTTTCAAAACCCACAGGTAAATTGGTAATGTGGAAGTTCAGATTGAAGATTTGACATCATTTTTGAGGAAATGTGCCCTACAGCTGAACTCAAGGATCAAGTTACAATCAGAGGTGTGCTCCCTTGTAAAAAGCCAGTCTATAAAGAGATTTTAAGTTACTGTACAAAACTGACCAGACCTAGAAGCATTTCTGCAAACCAAGGTAGTACTCTACTTGTACTCTGGTAAATTACTAATCTTGATTTTCCTAAACCTTGAATTGAACATTTCACTGATGAAATAAGCTCATTGAGTTTTCAGTTCAAATGCCATTTAAATTTCTAGGGATGGGGGCAGCTTGGGACTCTTTATTCCAGCTCAAGTGGTGATCTCACCAGTTGTGAGTTTAAAACTCTTTCTTGGCTCTGCACTTAATTGTAGCCTGATTGGGGTTCTTGCCCTTAAAATCTGCTCTTAAAATCTATAGGATTGGTGAGAAGTTCTGTGACTCTGGTATTTCTGGTTTTTTTGGTTATGAAGCCCATACTCTATGGACTTCCCCTACATTGGATTTGAATTGTGTGACTTCATGTTTTCACACGGGAGCCTTTTGCAGGGAGACAGCCATGTTCTATGTGCAGCCATTTCTATCGGCTGGCCTCACTTGCCCAGGTAGCTCTGTTTCTCTGTATGCAGGTATAGCTCTGCTCTATGTATGCTTAAAATCTTTAGGCACTGAAGCCTAATGTAATCTAGGATTTTGAAGCTACATTTTTGTTCTTGGCATGTTGGTTTAGAGATTGTGGCTGTTAGGCTGAAGTGGTGACTTGAGAGGCCAGCTAGTATACTATACAGACTTTAATTTGGCCCGATTCTGATAAATATGTGCTAATTTCAAAAACAAAATGCTCTGTTGGCTATATATGTGGATATTGTGGAGAATATCTAAGGTAAGTTTGCTTATCTAATTTCTCATAAATTCAAGTAAGATTTTTACAACAGTTTGTCTTCATAAAAGTCAAGCAAAAGCAGCTAACTAAATGAAAACATTAAGGCTAGGTTGCATTTCAAGTCCTTTATAAAAACCAAAATACATTTAAAAAGAAACACATCCAGTGTTAGCTCCTTGAAGTGATCAGCTTACTGAAAAAGAAAAAGCAACCAAATGACTGGACAGTATTCATTACCCTGTTCTTCGTAAATAGTATTTAAGAACCTCACTTGACATA
The DNA here is from genome assembly GCF_003009895.1 of Hyaena hyaena. NCBI lineage: Eukaryota > Metazoa > Chordata > Mammalia > Carnivora > Hyaenidae > Hyaena > Hyaena hyaena. Next base: position 1,041,797 of record NW_024080672.1, on the reverse strand, counting down.
GTAGGACTTCATGAGAAGTTGGGACTTTGACAAAATTGAAGCCCTGAGTGTCAAGTAGCAGTACTTAAGATAGAACACTTGTGCTAAAATTTGTAGCAGTTTTAATGGTTTGTGACTGTATCCGTTGCTGATACTCTGTGTGTGAAGTATATTAATAGATCGCTTTCAAATTTCTTCTCTTCACTTTCTTTTTCCCTTCTGGTTTTTTTTGTGGTCTGAGGTCACCAGTTCCTTGGGTACAATCAAAACGCTTCCATCTTGGCTGCACTGAAGAGTGTATTGGTTTGGATTGACAGGTCTACCTTCATCATCTCTTAGCCTACTAAAAATATCATGGTACAGGTTATGCAGTTTCTGTTTCGTCATGTTGATAGCTTTGTTATACTGCGCTTGTTCTCTCTTAAGAATTTCCTTCTTTGCGTGCAAATTACACACATCATCTTCGAGATTCAAAATTATGTCCAGCTTGCGCTTACGACAGTTCTGAGCAGCAACTTTATTTTTCCCTCTTCTTCTTATATCACGGATGAGTGACATTTGTAAATCTGTCAGACAGTGCCTGCTGAGCATGTTGTTGAAAGACTCAACAGGCATACGAACAATTTCATCTACAGAAAAAGGGATATGCAGAGCCTTAGCACGCCTCTCATCACGGCTTAAGTTTCTCTCTGTGTCATTGAGGTATTTGCCCCGTATTTTCTGTGACTTCCCATACTGTGATAAAGATACAGGAGTGGATTCTAGACCACTTGGCTGTAAGTGGTAAGTGTGGTTATGAAATAGGTGTTGAAATGCAAGATCCCCATGAAAACCAGAAACCCTTCTATGATCCATGTGACAAATCTTACTGGATTCTGGGTAGTAGCCTCCAACAGCCCCTTCTAAGTCATGGTGGGAAAGAGAGTCAGGGTCGCTACTGGAACCTGTAGCACCTCCTTCACCCGTTGAGTGGGAGGAATTAGATTTGGTGACAGAGGTACCATTGTGGCTTGAATTTAAGGAAAGCCCAGAATCAGAATCTGGTTCTTGAAAAAGCTGAGAAACCTCCATTGGATCAAAACCTTCTGTGGCGAAAGACATTAAACTTATCTCATCAAATATGTTCATATCAAGGTCATGTAGAAGATCCTCACTTGTTAGATGAGGAATCTGGTTGCCAACAATGGGAAGAAATCCTGTCCCATTAGTCCCAGAAAGGGTCTGTTCAGAACTGGTAATATGAGAATTTAAGTGCAGAGATGATTCTTGTGGTTGTGAAGTCCTTGCTACTGGATTTCTTCTGAACGTATTGTCAGGACACAGCAACATGGCCTCATGTAGATTCACATCATGACTTATAGCCTGGCTAAAATTTACATTATGATATGTTGAATTCATGCCATCATTGATACTTACTGGAGGAATGTCTCCAAGTGAGAGGCCCTGAAAAGGGGGGAGAAAAACTTTAAACATACCACACATACCCTATATCAATAGCAGTTCTAGTACCTAACTTCTCTATAAGAAACCTGTTACTAAATCCAGGCAGATAAAAATGCAATATGAGCTCAAAAAACATGACTGATGCTATATTTGGGGAAAGATTTGCTTTTTCTAATATCTTGTAAATAGAACATTTGATTATATAGTACTAAAAGCCAGTCTTGATGTTAATTATAGTCTTAACTGTAATTTGCTGCTTTTTAGATGCAACAACCTAGCTGTTGGTAATAAATCTACACTGGGACATCATGGATGTTAACAGTGAAGTCTGGTGGGTGCTAGGTTTTATAGTTTTTAAGGTAAAGTAGACTATCCTAGTATATAGTACAATCAAGACATAAATGCTACCAGAAAAGTAATATATGCCTTGGTATGTCTGATGTTTACTGCCATTCTGATTCACTTACCCTTGTGACCATTTAGAAGGAGGAACAGCATACATGATTTAGCTAATTCTCCAAAATTGAAGTATTACTATGAAAAGTAATCCTAAATCTGCATTTAATAAAAAAGCAATAGATCCTATTGTGCTATTACTCTAAACTCTGTCATCCAGCTTAAAGAGGTTAAATGTACTCACAGATCAGTGCAGATTTTCCTACAAGGATAAAAGTCAAGTTTCCAATTACCTCCAGTGAATTTTCAGGCTGTGATGAAAGCAACTGAAAAAAGTCTTCCAGAGAGAAAGCAGTGTCTGTCCCATTTAGATATCTCTAGGAAAAAAATGAAGGTGCACCATTCATTTAAATTACAGAGCTTGAAGGAGGAGGTTGCATGGGGCTTTGGGCTCAATCTTGAAAGGATAATCAGGTCTCCTCTCCATTCTGGGTTTTGCTCCCTATTTTGGAATTTTTAGAGCGGACTCTTTCAGTACTCAGTATTTTAATATCCTTAAACAAGCACCTTGAACTCAACTTCACCGATTCTTTCCCTAACCACCTTCCATATAATCTTTTGCCTCGTATTCTTAATGTAATTTTTTACAAGTCAAATACATATTTAGACTTAATCCAAATGCTTTTGCCAACTTCACTCGTCACTGCTTCATCCTCTGCCTTCAAGTTTATAACTGAAATAACTCCTTTGACAGTTCAATTTTTGACAGTGATTTATGTTAAGATCAGGTTTAATGTTCTGCACTAAGGCATGTATTGCTACTGATAGGTTTGCTGTCTGTCATTTTGTGAAAAGATTTTTTCCCTTTAAAATTGCTGTTGTAATGCTTTTAATTCATTTATTTACTCTGCTTGGGATTTAATCTGAGTCCTAACATTTTAATTTTTAAAATATTTTGCCATAAACACTCTGAATGCTGCTTCACCTTCATGCTTCTAGTCTTTTCTGGGGCTTTTTATTTTTAAAAATAATTTTTAGGGGCGCCTGGGTGGCTCAGTCAGTTAGGTGGCCGATTTCACCTCAGACTGATTTGGATCATGGGTTCGAGCCCCACTCAGAGCCTGGAGCCTGCTTCGGATTCTGTATCTCCCTCTCTCTGACCCTCCGCTGCTCATGCTGTCTCTCGTTTAAAAATTAAGATCTTTTAAAATGTTTATCTTTGAGAGAACTGAAGAGTGGGGCAGAGAAGGAGAGACTCTCCCAAGTAGCCTGTACTGTCAGGGCAGAGCCTGATGTGGGACCCATGAACAGCGAGTCCAGTGCTTCACCAACTGAGCCTCCCCGGTACCCCTTTTATATTTATATTTATCTTTGTTGTGACTGGTTTCTGTGGGAATCCCACACACCAAGAGTTGTTACCAACTTCCTGTTAATTTTAACTTTTTTCTGCAAGGATCATTTTTGGTATCCTTTGCTTTCTTGGCTCAGTATTCCTGACAGCAATGGTAGTGCACTCAGGCTCCAAATCAAACCTTGGGGCCCATTTGGGGTTCTGATTTCTAAGGACGGATAGTCTGCTTTCTTGCTGTCTCCTTGGTGGTGGCTAGGATTGTCCTAGACCGTATCTCTTGAACATAAGAGCCTTTATAAATTCTGGGCTCTAGGTGGGGAACTTAGGTACACCCAGGTATGGACTTGAATGCATTTCCCACCTAAACAACTCTGGTCCTAAAATTTGTATCCATTTCCTCCTTGGGGGAGGCTTTGGGGTCTTACTACCTCTTAAGCTCTGGATTTGAGTCCCTTCTTTGACTGCATATATCTAGAATTTCTTTTCCTGCTTTTGAGTTCTGCTATGCACCTGAAAAATATTTACTTACAGTTTTCCCTTTTTGAGGGTTCAGACTAGTTAGACTGAAGTGTTTTAAGTCTATACAAAATACTTGGTTTCCTTTTCTACCAAATACCTTGTTTTCAAGGTCCATAACATAACAAATACAAGGCTTTGTGTCTTTCTATGGATGCTATATGACCGCTTAGGCTAAATTGGTAGAAAAGATTTCTTTTTACTATCAAATTACACATTCTTTGTGGGGAGAAGACTTTGCTAACGTGACTATTAAGATGATTCATTTCTTAAGAAATTTTAGGAGTGTCCTATTCTGTTAATGACCCCAAACTTGGGCCTTGTGTCCTGCCTAGCTACTAACCAAAATTTACAGATGGTCACGAGTGTGTGAGAAAGAGTCTTACCACAAATCTGCATTCCTGTGAAAATCCTTTATGGTTAGTAAATAATGCTATTTACTTAACAGAAAAGCCTTAATATTTAGAACAGTGAGGGAAGGGTATGAAGCCCATTCTGCTTAAAATGAATTATGGACTGACCCTTCAGGCTAGTAAGCTGTTTCTATAAACTTTTGCTTGTTCCCTCTTCTTCACTGCCCCCTGGAGATGGCACAGAGGGGTTAACCCCTCCTGGACCCACAGGAGACAAAGATCTGAGATGGAAGGAGTGACAACTGTGCCTTAGAGACAACTGAGCTCTTTCTCCCCAGGTTCCCTTCTGCCCTGATGGGGATAATGGTTTCATGTGGCTTGTCCTTAGGAGTCTCCCTGTTCTGTGGTGTTTCCCTTAAGCCTGCCCTCACCTCTAAAAATAAGACACCCTCACTTCTCTTCAGAATCGCATCAGTTGTGCTGACACATGCCTTCTATTTGAAGGCCTTAAATCCATTTGAAATCCATGCAACAGTCTTCCTGTATACAACACTTAAGAAATCATCAAGACCAATTTTGAGACATTTGGTTTCAAAGGACTTGGTTAATTTTTTTGTATAACTGCGTATAGATTTTGCACAATAGACACATTCCATACTTTAAGTGCAAGAATTCTCCTTAAATTTCCATGTTAAATACAAACATGGCTCCTTGTCTGGGGCAACACCTGGCTGAGCGGGCCATCAGAGCAAGACCCGCAAAGGTACGCCTTCTGAAAGTGCTGTGGGGTCTGAGGCCCCTCCAGGCCTGTCTTTGGAGTATTTGCCAGGCTCATGGACGAGAGCCCCAGGAGGGCTGAGCAGAAATGAGTAGGTCCCACTGCGAGGCCACAGGCTGTAGGAAGAACCCACCCTGAGGCTGGCCTCTGGGATTCATCTTTACATAAACTCAAAGCGAACGGGTATGGTTAAAAAACAGCCAGAGGCGCTCTTACTGGGCCAGGCTAGAGGTACAAAGTGGGCTTCTGAATTCAGCGTGGCATACTAGCACACCAAGTGAGGATTTGAGCCCAAGGCCCACCTGGTACTGAGGGGTGATCTGCCTTCAAGTTCTGAGTGTCCACACCTAGCCAGCTTGGGTGCCTCTGCAGATCGTTGGCCGAGGATTGCTAGATTAGCATGCTAGGCTACTGTTCCTGGCTATGGCAGACCCAAAACGTGCTGTCAACTTCCTGGACAGGTGTGTCTGTGTGTGTGTGTGTGTGTGTGTGTGTGTGTGTATACACAATCTTGAGTTTAATGAGAGAACTGATTCTACAGGCTGGTTCCTTTGTGAATCAAACAACCACTTCTACAATCATAAAAAATACATCGTTTCATATATCTGATTTGCTTATACTAGGGGGCATTACATGCAGAATTCATTATTGAGACACACTGTCAAAGCCATAAAATATACCTTACAGCCAAAACAGGCTTGGATATTCATGCTTACCTCATTTCTAGATTCAGTAGTCTTTTCTGCCTCCCAGTCAGGTTTATCTGCAAGTTCACTTGCATTCTCATTCTTATACTGTTTTTTCTCCTGGGCTGATAGTCTTTGCTCATTTTCCTCATTCTGGGAGATGTGATCTGCTTCTTGAGGTCTCTCTCTGAGTACCTCGTTTTCCTGTGAAAGTAGCCAAAAGTGTGCCAAGTAGAAATCTATTTCCCCAAATAAGTCAAACCTTTAAAACTGCATAATACTCTGATAATTAAAAAAAAAAGTAAGTTTGGCATTGCATTATTTCAGTATCAAAGAATTTATTTTTTTAAGTTTATTTTGAGAAGGGGAGGAGGGGCAGTGACAGAGGGTGGGAGAAACTCCCAAGCAGGCTACACACTGTCAGCAGCAAGCCTGACACCAGGCTCGAACCCACCAACTGTGAGATCATGACCTCAGTTTATGATTTCATGAACTGAAATCAAGACTGTGGCTCTCAAATGACTGGGCCATCCAGGTGCCCTACAATAAACATTTCTTTTAAAATTAGGGAAAAAACGGGGCACCTGGGTGGCTCAGTCGGTTGAGCGGCCGGCTTCAGCTCAGGTCATGATCTCATATCATAGTTCGTGTGTTGAAGCCCTGCATCAGGCTCTGTGCTGATAGTTCAGAGCCTAGAGCCTGTTTCAGAGTCTGTGACTTCTCTCTGCCCCTCCCTTGCTCATGCTGTGTCTCTCTCAAAAAAATAAACGTTAAGAATTTTTGGAGAAAAATTGGTAAACATTTTTATTTTGAAAAATTTAGAAGTTAACAACAAAGCTTAGACTAACATCTCCATAGATACTTCATGTTAACTCAGTGAGATATTGGCATTGTTCATTATAACATCTACCCTCACTAATACCGTAGGCACTACTACCTTTCTGTAGAACTTGCAGAGATTAAATATTTTAAATTTTTATTTTTGAGAGACACCACATGAGCAGGGGAGGGAGGGACAGAGAGAGAGGGAGAAGCAGAATCTGAATCTCCAGGCTGGTTCTGAAGTGTCAGCACAGAGCCTGCTTGACTCAGGACTTGAACCCATGAACTGTGAGATCAAGACCCAAGCTAAAACCGACTGAGCCACCCAGGCACCCCTCCATAGATATCTTCAACTACGCTTGCTTATTCACATGAGTCCTACTTTTCAATTTAACTGGAGACCGAAGAGTTAACTATTAACATGTGTACTGATACTTTTCATTATGTTAAAAGCTTACAATTTCCCCTCTTCTAACATTACATCAAAGCTTTTCAAACTCTTTCAAAGGATCCAGTCTTAAAAAACTTTCTTTTTGAGAAAGTGCGAATAGGGAAGCACCAGAAAGGGAGGGCAGGAGAATCTCGAGCAGATTCATTGCTATCAGCACAGAGCCGAAGTGGGGCTTGAGCCCATGAAACAGATTGTCCATGACCTCAGCAAAAATCAAGAGTGAGACACTTAACCAACTGAGCCACCCAGGCACTCCTATTTTTAAAGTGTATTTGAGAGAGATGGGGAGAGACAGGAGAGGATCCCAAGCAGGCTTCTGGCTCTTGGCAGCTCGATGGGCTCAATTCTTGGGGCTTGATCTACCGAGCTGGGAGATCATGACCTGAGCCAAGATCAACAACAGGACACAATGGACTGAGCCACCCAGGTGCCCCATCAAAGGATCGGTTTTTAATTTTTCTCTTTCAGCAGGCATAGTACACTGGTCTAACTCAAGGACAGCAGCACCACTCCCATACTCTAATGCACAGAAATGCTAATTTTAAAAAGCAAGCAAATAAAAACACATGAAGATCAAAGGAATGTAAGATCTACACATGCCAGAAGCAAGGAGAGAAATCAAAATGAGAAGAAAATTTTAGGAAGCTGATGTGCTAGTGGCCCACTGGTGTACTGGCTTCTCTGTTCAGTGGACTGAGCTCTGACCTTTTGAGGCTCCCCCAGTCAGTTCTCCACGCTCTCCTTACCAGACCCCATCAACATTTTCTCCTGGAAACATCAATACTTCCTCCTGGAAACAAGTTCTTCACCTGGAATCCAAGTAGCTTCTCTATTCCACACCAACTACTTCTCGTTGGCTGAGTCTTCATCTTCACCATCTCTAAACACGGCAGTACCCTGAGGCCCAGTCTCAGGCCCACTGGGTACCTTCCCATTTGCTAGCTTGTGTTTGCTGTTCCTTCTGCTTGTAGGGATCTCCCTCTGCTCCCTCCCCCACTTCCCAAACATGGCTTTGAAGTTCAGGTCTCTATTATATACATACATATATACATACATACATACTTTGTGTATATATACACATATGTATATATACACGTGTATATATGCATATAGCACCTTTCCTCTCCCATCAATATCAATTTCCCTTGCTTTATGATTTTTTTCATAGCATTTAGTACCAGTGGATACATTCCCACATTTACTTGCCATCTATCTCACCAGAATGCTAATTTCTTGAGGGCAGAGGTTGGTTTTGGTTTCTGCATGCCCACTGCCTACCTCAGAGCCTGCCACATGGCAGACCCTTAGTAGATATTTTGTTGGATGGATGAATTCCTAGACACAGAATCTGAAGAGGTTGGTAGGGATCCACTTCCAGTTGGTGAACTGTTACTGGCTTGCTCTTTCCTGCAATTACAATGCTGAGTCCTATCTAAATTTGAGGAACGAAGGAAAAGGTGATCGGTCATGATCCTTTTAATGGCTCTTGCCATTTTTTGAAATGTCTATTTTGAGGGAGAGTTAAGCCTGAAGATCATCTAATTCAAGATTATGGATTCCTAAGGCAGCTTACTTTGCTTACAAATTTGCTGTTTGGACTTAGGAACTTCTAAACTCTAAATTGCATGATCAAGGTTCTTTTCATTAATCTGTAGTATGTGAGTTAATACAACATGTATAGACACATGTGGACTTGCAAACAGAAGAATATGTTAAGTCTAAAGTTCTACAAACAAAAGAGATGCAACAGGTAGCAAATACAGGCCTGGGGGAAGCCCATAAAGAAACCAAGCCGACTTTAGTCTGTGAAGGCTTTTTTTTTAATTTTTTTTTTTTTTTTTTTGGTGGGGAAAACTCAGAGTAGTAATGGCCTGCCTAAAACCTCCAGAAGAGAAAAACTGAAGGTAGAGAAATTCTGTATGGTCACTACTCATGTTATAAGAAGCAGGAAAAAAAAAATCCTATAATAATGAATAACTCATTAAATAAAGAGTTAAATACAAGAATCAAGTCCATTTGAATATAAACAAGTAAATGAGGGGAAAAAGGACCTCTTACAGTAGAATGCAACTAATACAGGGTTAGAAAATCATCAATGGATGCTAAAATGAAAGAGTAAAACTTTGACAAGAAACAAGGTATTTAAATAGTCTCAAGTATCACTTCACAGATTACTTAATTACAAAGAGAAAAATAACACTACAGGAGAAACATGGCAGACACCACCTAAGCCAAGTGGTAGAATCCATCATCACAAGATGGAAATAAGCTGACATGACATCATATGCTTTCTGATATGATACGGAGAAGTATAAATGACCACTTCTGTGGTATTCCTGTGGTATTAAATCTCAACATGGTCATGAAGAAACATCAAATAAAAATTGGGGCCATATTACAAAATGACTGACTGATGCTCTTCCAAAATCTAGAGTTAAAGAAATCCAAGACAGGAACTTTTCCAGATGAAAGGTGCCTCAGAGACTTGGCAACTAAATACAATGTGTGACCCTGGGTGAGATGTTGATCCAGGGGGAAAAAGTATTATACAGGACATTTCTGTGATCAGAGATAAAATGTGAATATGGACAGATTAGATAATGGTCTTCGAGTTAGATTCATTTCCTGATTTTGATAAATATCCACAAGCATTTGGGTCCAGAGGGACAAAACAGCTTCAATTCACTCTTCATTGTTTCACCACAAAAAGAATTCTGTAGAGAGAGCTAGCAATAGTTATAAAACAGAGAAGTCAAATGGGGCAAAGTGCAAACAACAGGTAAATCTGAGTAAAGGATATGTGCTATTCTTGTGACTTTTTTAAAGTCTGAGATTGTATCTCACTAAAGAGTTACCCTAAAAATCCATACATGGCAAAATCACTTTGGTCAATGCAACAGCAAAGAGTTGACCCAGAATTATTCTTCCGTTAATTCTTCTGTTAGTCTGTATTTGCCTCCTGAAGTATACAGTAGCCGTATCAATTGCTTTATTATTTTCACTCCATCCTTTCCAATATTTAAATTTCATATTTTCATTTTCTTTTTTAATTAAAAAAAATTTTAATGTTTATTTTTGAGACAGAGAGAGAGAGTGCGAGCAAGGGAGGGGCAGAGAGAGAGGGAGACACAGAATCTGAAACAAGCTCCAGGCGCTGAGCTGTCGGCACAGAACCCGATGCGGGGCTCGAACCCATGAACCGAGAGATCATGACCAGAGCTGAAGTCAGACGCTAAACCAACTGAGCCACCCAGGCGCCCCCATGTTTTCATTTTCTTGCCTAATTACTTTTGTTATGCTTCTAGTATGTTTAATAATAATGGTGACAGCCGATTCAAGGAAAGCACACTCAGTGTATCTACTCTTGATACAAACTACAACACTACTTCATGTGACACTCGATGTGTGCTTCCATACATCAAGCAATTCTGCAACACAGCAGCGTGTCCTACAATTTAACTCAATTCTGATGCTACCTAACTGAAGAGAGTGCCAGATGCCACTGGTTAAAGGCTAGGTCTCACAAGACTGCCCACTCACCTTCCTTCAGATGCCAAGTGCAAGTCCTGGTTGTCACCGGTGCTTCAGAACCACCCCCAATCACCTCCTTGGGTTTGATTAATTTGCTAGAGGGGCTCACAGATCTCAGGAAAAAATTTTACTTATTAAGTGACCATTTTATTATAAAAGAATATAAGTCAGGAACCACCAGGTACACAGAGCAAGGTATGCGGGAAGGGGCACACAGGTTCCACACCCAGGGCGTGCCACTCTTCCAGCAACTCCCCATGTCCACCAACTCGGAAGGTCTCTGAATGCCATACCTCAGGGCTTTTATGCACGCTTCACTGGGTAGGCATGATAGATTAAATCATCGGTGATTGACTGAATCATTGATGACTGGTGACGGCCGAATCTCCAGTTGCTCTTGCTTCCCCAGGGGTCTGAGGGGTAGGGGGTGGTCACCTTGGCACCCCACTTTCAGGGACTTTACAAAAGCCACCTCATTATAAATCAAGAGTGGTTGCAAGGGGCTTGTGATCAATAACAAGACATTCCTTTTACCTTTATGGCTCTGGAACTATTTTAAGAACCAAGGGCAAAAGACCAAATATCGTAACAAAAGCTGCTCCCGTTGCTCTTAACTTTTAGGAAACCAAGAGTTTGGGGAGCTCTGGGCTAGAAAGGGGGGTGGAGATCAAATACACATTTAAATCAGCCCACCATACCTGACATTCTCATCCTGCTCATGACTTTAATAGGAATGCTTTTTTTTTTTTTTTTTTTTAAGTGGGCTTCATGCCCAGCATGGAGCCCAATTTGGGGCTTGAACTCACAACCCTGAGATCAAGACATGAGCGGAGATCAAGAGTCAGATGGGCACCCCTAGTGGGAATGCTTTTAATGACTCACCAGTGAGGATAACATATGGACTTTTATTTGAGACTCAGCAATCATTTTTTTTAGCCATTCATTCAATCAATACATATGGAGTGCCGAACACTGTACTAGATGCTGGCGCTACTCCCATCCTCCCATCCAGTCTCTACAGAAGCACAAGAGCAGAAGTGGGGAGACCAGGGGAGAGGTTTCCGCAATAATTTAAGGGAAAGTGGATGACAATCTGGAAGAAGGTGGTGGTGAAGAAAGAGAAAAACAATCCATGCTATATTGTGCAGAGAGAATTTGCAGGACTTGTTGATGGACTAGAAAGGGAAGATCAAGAAAAGAGAAGAATTAAGAATGACCCCTAGGGGCGCCTGGGTTAAGCATTCGACTTCAGCTCAGGTCATGATCTCAAGGTTTGGGAGTGAGCATCGGGCTCACTGCTGTCACCGTGAAACCCACTTCAGATCTTTCTGTTCTTCCTCAGCTCATGTGCACTCTCTTGCTCTCAGAAATAAACATTTAAAAAAAAAAAAAAAAGAATAACTCCTAGATTTCTGGCTTGAAAAACTTGGTGGACAGTTATGGAAAGAGCTGCGGAAACAGTGAGTTCTTGTTAAATTTGGACATGTTTAAATTTGAGACAGGAAAAGTCAGGTAGAAATGCCTCATTACAAAGGGGAGATGAGAATCTGGAATTTACAGCGAAGGTTTGAACTGGAGTTATAGAACTGGGAACACATCCACACCAGCAGCGATGACAAAACCCTACGGGAACTAGCGAGATTCCAGCAAGAGGAAGGGGTTAGGCTCTGGGTCCAGAGGAACTGCAACATCCCGAGGTCAGGCAGAGGAGCCAGCAGAGATGCTGAGCGGGACAGGAAGCGAGATGTAGGGTGCCCGAAGGACAGCAATGCCTCAGAATCTGAAAGTGCTTCAAGAAGAATGGAGTGGTTGATGGTGTTGAATGCTGCTTGCGAGCTGCACAAGGTAAGGAAGGAAAAGTCTTTAGTGGACTTAGCAATAAGAAAGTTGTTAGCGGCCTTCGAAAAATCAGTTTAGGGGATGGATGCCTGGGTGGCTCAGCATCTGACTCTTAATTTTGGCTCAGGTCATGAGCTCACGGTTCGTTGAGTTTGAGCCCTGAGTTGGGCTCTGTGTTGACAACGTGGAGCCTGCTTGAGATTCTGTCTCTCTCTGTTTCTCTGTCTCTCTCAATAAATAAATAAATCTAAATAAATCAATTTAGGGTCGAAACCAGTGATACTGTATAGAAGAGTAAATGGGAGCTGACAAATTAGAAACGGCATCCAGACAATTCTTCAGGAATGTTGGCTATGAAATGAGTGGAGAAATGGATGGAGCAGTGTTTTGTTTGGTTTTAGAGATGATAGAAACCATAGTAACTTTGTAAGGGAATGGTTTAGGAGGGAGGGTAACAGTAAATAAAGCAAGGTCCCACCGAAGGCAAGAGAGGACGGACTACAGAAGTACAAGTGGTGGGGTGGGGCTGATTCAGAAAGAAGTAAAATTAGAGCCTTTAGTTCAAGATCTGAAGGAGTAAGTAGATACAAGAACATACTTAAGGATTTAGTGGTGGGAAGATCTATCCTTATTTTTGAAGGGTATTTTTTAAAAATTTTTAAAATGTTTTATTTATTTCTGAGAGACAGAGATAGCATGAGCAGGGAAGGGTCAGAGAGAGAGACACACACACAGAATTCGAAGACAGGTTCCAGGCTCTGAGCTAGCTGTCAGCATAGAGCCTCACGCGGGGCTCGAACACATGAACCGTGAGATCATGACCTGAGCCAAAGTTGGATGCTCAACCAACTGAGCCACCCAGGCATCCCTGAAGGGTATTTTTTAAAAGGTAGAAATGGAGGGGCGCCTGGGTGGCTTAGTCGGTTAAGCGTCCGACTTTCACTTAGGTCATGATCTCGCGGTTCGTGGGTTCGGGCCCCGCGTCGGACTCTGTGCTGACCGCCAGCTCAGAGCCTGGAGCCTGTTTCAGAGTCTGTCACTCCCTCTCTCTCTGACCCTCCCCTGCTCACGCTGTCTCTCTCTCTCTTTCCTAGAAATAAATAAAACATTTAAAAAAAAAAAAGTAGAAATGGATATTGAGTATTAAAGGGATTTAAAGGCCAACTAATCTTTGATAAAGCAGGAAAGAATATCCAATGGAATAAAGACAGTCTCTTCAGCAAATGGTCCTGGGAAACCTGGACAGTAACATGCAGGAAAACGAACCTGAACCACTTTCTTACACCATACACAAAAATAAACTCAAAATGGATGAAAGACCTAAACATAAGACAGGAAGCCATCAAAATCCTTGAGAAAGCAGGCAAAAACCTCTTTGACCTTGGTTGCAGCAACTTCTTGTTCAACAAGTCTCCAGAGGCAAGGGAAACCAAAGCAAAAATGAACTATTGGGACCTCAACAAAATAAAAAGCTGCTGCACGGCGAAGGAAACAGTCAACAAAAGTAAAAGGCAACCAACAGAACAGGAGAAGATATTTGCAAATGACATATCGGGTAAAGGGCTAGTACCCAAAATCTGTAGAGAACTTATCAAACTCAAAACCCAAAAAAACAAATAACCTAGTGAAGAAATGGGCAAAAAACATGAACAGACACTTCTCCAAAGAAGACATCCAGATGGCCAACAGACACATGAAACGATGCTCAACGTCCCTCATCATAAGGGAAATACAAATCAAAATCACAATGAGATACCACCTCACACCTGTCAGAATGGCTACATTAACAACTCAGGCAACAACAGATGTTGGTGCAGATGGGGAGAAAGAGGATCCCTTTTGCACTGCTGGTGGGAATGCAAACTGGTGCAGCCACTCTGGAAGACAGTAATAGAACTACCCGCCAGGCACGGTGGCACGCGCCTGTAGTCCCAGCTATTTGGGAGGCTGAGGCAGGAGGACCGCTTGAGACGAGGAGTTCTGGGCTGTAGTGCACTATGCCAATCGGGTGTCCGCACTAAGTTCAGCGTCAATATGGTGACTTCCCGGGAGCGGGAGACCAACCAGGCTGCCTAAGGAGCGGTGAACCTGCCCAGGTCGGAAAAACAGAACTACCCTATGACCCAGCAACTGCACTTCTAGGTATTTATCCAGGGGATACAGGTGTGCTGTTTCGAAGGAGCACATGTACCCCAATGTTTATAGCAGCACTATCGACAATAGCCAAAGTATGGAAAGACCCCAAATGTCTATCAATGGATGAATGGATAAAGAAGATGTGGTACACACACACACACACACACACACACACACACACACACACAATGGAGTATTACTCAGCAATCAAAAAGGATAAAATCTTGCCATTTGCAACTACGTGGATGAAACTAGAGGGTATCATGCTAAGTAAAATCAGTTGGAGAAACACAAATATCATATGACTTCACTCATATGAGGATTTTAAGACTCTGAACAGATGAACATAAAGGGAAGAGACGCAAAAATAAAATAAAAACAGAGGGGGACAAAACATAAGAGACTCTTAAATATGGAGAACAAGCAGATGGTTACTGGAGGGGTTGTGGGAGGGGAGATGGGCTAAATGGGTGAGGGGCATTAAGGAATCTACTCCTGAAATCACTATTGCACTCTATGCTAACTTGGATGTAAATTAAAAAATAAATTATTAATTTTAAAAAATTAAGGGATTTAAAAATTGTACCCATAAATCATTGGACACTCTTTCCTCCAAGAGGTAGAGCTTAATTCCCTTCTGCTTGAATGGGGGCCGCACCTAGTGAACTGCTTCTAACAAGTACGGGGGAAGTGATGGTGAAGGCACTGGCTTTTCCTTGCCCGCTCTCTATGGCAAGCCCTATCTGGCAAAGAACTGAGGCTTCTTGCCACAGCCACAACGGACCCATCTCGGAAGTGTATCGTCCAGCTTCGATCAAGCCTCCACGTTGTAAGTACAACCCAGCCAACACCCTGATTATGACCTCATGAGATCCTGAATGTGAACCACCCAGCCAAGCGGCTCCGGAACGTCTAACCCATAGATACTGTGGGATAGTGACTCTCTGCTGTGGTAAGCCATTAAATTTGGGACAAT
Source organism: Hyaena hyaena (assembly GCF_003009895.1). Lineage (NCBI taxonomy): Eukaryota > Metazoa > Chordata > Mammalia > Carnivora > Hyaenidae > Hyaena > Hyaena hyaena. The sequence goes on along the minus strand of NW_024080672.1, from coordinate 1,026,540 downwards.
TTGTTATGCGACAATGGATAATTAATATATACATTGAAAAAAGTGCTTTTTACATCTACATTTTTTGTATCCCTTGCTAATATTTTATTCAATACTCTGCATGAACGTGCAGAAGAGTGATTCTTAGATTTCTCTGATGTATTTTTTGGGGTCTTGGTATCACTGCTGTGCTGGTTTTGAAAAAAGAATTAGGAAGCTTTATGTAACAGAATTCACTGTTGGGAAGTTGAAAAGAATTCTTGAATTTTGCCCACAGTTTATATTCTTTTACTTTTTTTAAACTTTACTTATTTTGAGAGAGAGCAAGAGAGGAAGAGAGAAAATCCCAAGCAGGGGGGCACCCCTATAGTTTTTAAGTTTTTAAAGAAATCATGCTGATGACGTCTGCAGCTTCCTTCGTGGGGTATGCCAACCAACGCTCCAAAAAGGGCTGATTTACATCATCATCAGAGGTATTTGAATGTATCCACTTCCACACCCCCCACTTACTCTGGATTTCTTTCTTAATATTTTGCTAATTAAACGGTGGGGTGCCTGAGTGGCTTGGTCGGTTAAGCATCCGATTCTGGATTTCAGCTCAGGTCATGATCTCATGGTTCAGGAGATCGAGGCCCACATCAAGCTCTGTGCTCAGAGCACAGAGCCTGCTTGGGATTCTCTCTCTCTGCTCCTCCCCTGCTTGCATTCTCACTTTCTCTCTCTCTCTCAATAAACAAACATTTAAAAAATATCTTGCTACCTAAAAGGTTAAAAATGCAGCTCATTAGCAGCAATAGTCATGGAGCTTTCAATGTCCCCATGAAGCAAGTGGTGACAGGAAGACAGTCGAGGCAGGGCTCTAGATCCAGGTTGGTGGCAGAGTCTATGTGTGAAAGGATTCCCAAGTACTCCAAGTAAGGATGGAGGCGTTTGGAGCTAGCCAGGGGAGCCATAGCAGGAAAGGTCACGGTCGGAGCCGGAATCTGAGCTGTGCTTCCTGCAGGTACTTTCTCTTCCTCTCTGGCCACAGAGGGAGGCAGGAGAGGCAGGTGGTGAGACCTGGGACGCTTCATTTCAGTGCTGAGTACCCACCTCATCTCCCAAGAGGACCCTTTCCAGTTCTGCCCCTCTGAGGGTCTATCAGTAAGTGGCTATACAATTTATCACCCAAACCAGTCCATTTTTTGAAAGGGTAAGAGGGTGCTACTAACAATTAAGCTGGACAACAGGCACCAAGACTGTCCCAAATGGCCACCCTATCTGTGAGGCCGCCAGGGACGGAGGAGACGGCTAACTATCAAGAATGTTGATGGCAAATATAACTCCAAAGACCTGGCGAAGAGAGACACTTGAACACGCACTGCCTTAGGTGCTCAGTATTTTCTTAGCTGCTCATTCACTTATACATTCAGCCATCATTTGCTGCGAGCTATTATAATAAAGTGAACGGAAACGTGTTATGAGAAGTGATGAATGAGAAGAATCTTCCCCGGGGTCGGGGTGATACACATGGGGTTGTATAACCCAGACTGCTCTCAAAAAAGGGCTGGCGGGCAGACAGTGTCCAGCTGTGCCTTTAAGAACGCCCCGACGGCTGACAGCCCCTTCCCCTAGGGTCACACCCTTCCCTGGGCGCCCACAGCCCACGACTGACCAGGGACGAATAAAGAATCTTGACCTCTGCTTGCCGCGCTTTCTTGTCCTCCCTTCCCTAGTTGTAGGGCCCAGAGTCACTCCCTTATCATCATCCTGCACACTGAACTTGGCCTCGGAGTCCCCTCCCCAGAGGTCCCAATTTGTGTCAGCACAGTTAGCAATTTTATCCTGGTGGGATCTCAAGGCAGGGAGGGGTAGAGGGTTCGATATAACATTTCTATTTAGAAAGCAAAAAGGCCTTACAGCACGTGTCCTAATTTGCACAGCCTACGAGGCACCTCAAAAGCCCGATGGAGGGCTCGGATCCAAAAATGGCCGAGTGAAAAAGGCTCATCCCACTCCTATCAGCTGCATGACCCTCAGTTTCCTTGTCTGTGAAATGGAAGGATATATACTAACTCACATTTTAAGGAGTTAGCTGAGAAAAAGCACTTTGTACATTTAAGATGTTACACTAATCCCTACTCCTTTCTACAGCTTTTTCATTCTCAAGAGTTGCCACTGATGACTAACTACTGGCAACTCCATCAGAATGTCAAGAGAAAGCAGTACCAGACCCTGGTGCCAGTAATTATGATCTTTGCTCTCTTCTCTTCCTGTTTTTCTCAACTCAGTGACATGGCGCTGAGACACAGAGCATATGTGTTTTACGAGTACTATTGTAGGTACTGGAGATTTATGGTCCGTGCTCTTCATTTAAAGAGTGGGTACGTCAAACCCGTCATTAAGTTACTTTTTATTTGTGTGCAGGTGATTTTTACTCTTGTGGGGCTGGGATTCAATTAAAAAAAAAAGAAAGAAAGAAAAAAGAAGGTTTCCACGCTTGCCTTAGGAAGCCATCGTAAACTTGTGAGCTGGAGTACTTCATCACAGCTCCAAGTCCAACGACTCGGACCAAATCGGCGCCTGCCAGAAAGGTCCTCCCCACCACAGTCCTCCGCCAGGAGATGGCTCTTCTCTTCCTCCCCCTGGGTCCACAACCATGTCACCTGGGCCTCTAAGCTAACAGTCCTCCTGTTTCTAAAATGCCATGGCTTCTGGGTTTTCTTTTTTCACACTTAACCTAGTCTTTGGGTTTTTTTCTTTCCTGATGGGCTGTAAACTTACGATACCTGTCTTCCAGCTGTAATTTACCTGCCACCCATGTTTTCTTTCTAAATTTTTTTATATTGAGAGAGAGAGAGAAAATGGGAGGGTCAAGAGAGAGAGGGAGAAGGGGCGCCTGGGTGGCTTAGTCGGTTAAGCATCCGACTTTCGCTCAGGTCATGATCTCGCGGTTCGTGGGTTCAAGCCCCGCGTCGGGCTCTGTGTTGACTGCCAGCTCAGAGCCTGGAGCCTGTTTCAGAGTCTGTGACTCCCTCCCTCTCTGACCCTCCCCTGCTCACGCTGTCTCTCTCTCTCTCTGTCCTAGAAATAAATAAAACATTAAAAAAAAAAATTTAAAAAAAAAAAAAAAAAGAGAGAGAGGGAGACACAGACTCTGAAGCAGGCTCCAGGCTCCGAGCTGTCAGCACAGAGCCCGATATGGGGCTCGAACCCACGGACTGTGAGATTATGACAGGGGGCCGAAGTAGGACGCTTAACTGACTAAACCACTGAGGAGCCCCCCTCTGCCACCAGTGTCAAGCTGCAGAGCCTTGCGTGCAGATTTTCTGAGTCAGTGCAGGCAGTGGGAAAGGGAAGAGAGGAGCAGAGCTGGGCTTTTCTCTTCTTTCTCAGTCCCTGAAATTCCTAATAACTGGCCGCGTGATCCCAAGCCCATACTTACTATAATGTATTAGGACCTCAATACTGAGATGCAGAGCCTGACCCTGAAAAAGGCCTTTGTGAACAGCTGCAGCTGGCTTTGCTGGGCCTTTCATTTATGCTTCCGGGGGAGGAACGACTGAGACCTGCTTTGACCTTTAGGGTTGGATGGACCTTCAAAGACAAAGAACAGTGTGGTGCCTATGAGAAGGATGACATCAGAGGGAGAGGGGTGAAGGCCAAAGAATTCTGAGGCCCATCTCTAGGCTGGAGGCAAGCTGGAGTCATCAGGTCTAGAGAGAATGGAGGGGCCAGATAAAGACAGGCTGTGTTCTATTTGGCCTGGGTGGTTTTTAATAGCAGTTTATGATAATAATAGTTCACATTTATTGAGCACTCGCTGTGGGCCAGGCACCACATACCTGATCTCATTTAAGTTGCTCAGAGGTGGGTACTCTTGTTATCTCCTGTTACAGAGAAGCTAAGGCCCAGAGAGGGTAACCAACTTGCTTTCAGTCACACAGCTTTTAAGTGACAGAACCAGGATGTGGCTGCAGGCATTTGTCCTTCATGGCCGGCTCGTGGCCACTTTACCAGTTCTCGTTTGTCCCCCCAGATCAGTGTGTGCCCACAGAAGCTGTCCCCTGCAAACTCTGGGCTTTGAGCAGACTGGCTGGCTTCCAGCTGGGTTCAGCAGTGGGGGCGGGGGGCGGGGTGCAGAAGTACGAGACTGGAGAGCGCAAAAAAAGGAAAGGTGAGAGCATTTCTCCCCACCTTGACCTTTGAGGATGCCCCCCTCCTCACTTGGCTTCAGCAACTCTTTCAACCCCTCTCCTTTGGAAGTCTCTGGGTCGTCTAACGTCCCCATCTGTTCCCATAAGTCATTCATTAAGTCCCTTCTTCTGAGCCACCCAGGGTAAACTGTGCTTCCTGCTGGAGCCCCGACTGCACCCCCACTGCCCATGCTGGCGTCCACTTGCTCCACACTGCGCCACGCAGAGGAGGACTCACTCCAGACCCGGAAGTGACACTCCCGTCTGTCTATCACCTTCCCCTGCACCAACACGGCTGGCTACAATGCGAGGTGTGGGAGGTGTGCGGATCTCGTTCGGATCATGAGTCCAACAAACCAACTATGGAAAAACTCCTCATGAGATGTTTGCGGGAACCTGAATACCAACTGGAAATTTGGAGACTATTAAAAATTATAGATTTTTTTTTAGGTGTGTTAATGGTCATGCACTGGTTATGTTTAGAAGGGTCCTTAGATTTTAGGGATATACGTGGAAATATTTACAGAAGGTTTTCTGAGTCAGTGACGGTAGTGGGAAGAGTCAGACAGGAACAAGGTTGGGCTTTTTCTCCTCTCTTGAGAAGTCTCTGCGGAGAACTGGCACGGGAATCACCAGACACAAAGTCGGGGGGTAGGGTGGAGGCTGAAATAGACAAAACAAGCCCAACCCGGAACTGCAACTGCTAAAGCCAGATAACAGAGACAGGAAGTCTCATCACCCTGGTCTGTGATAGCCGCTCTCTCCACGTGTCATATACGTTTGAAACTCTTCCATGAGAACATGTGATAGAATTGTGATACAATTGGCAGGAATGCTCCCCAAGGCTGAAACGAAGTTATGTGCTGCGAATGCCCACTAGGAGAAGTTGGGGGTAAAAATAACAGTGTTTCCACGCCTACGACACTGGGGTGTGAGCTCCAACTCACAAGCTGATTTTTTTTTAAATTTTTTTTAATGTTTTATTTATTTCTAGGAGAGAGAGAGAGAGAGACAGTGTGAGCAGGGGAGGGTCAGAGAGAGAGGGAGTGACAGACTCTGAAACAGGCTCCAGGCTCTGAGCTGGCAGTCAGCACAGAGCCCGACGCGGGGCTTGAACCCACGAACCGCGAGATCATGACCTAAGCGAAAGTCGGACGCTTAACCGACTAAGCCACCCAGGCGCCCCCACAAGCTGATTTTTAAGAGGAGCTGTTTCCCATGCAAGCAGCACCTCCCCCTGGGGGGAGTGGCGAGGTAGGCGGTAGAATTCATTTAGAGGCGCCTGGGCACTCACTCGGTTGAACACCCGACTCTTGATTTCGGCTCAAGTCATGATCTCATGGTTCATGGGTTTGAGCCCCACATCGGGCTCTGCGCTGGCAGCGCTAAGGCTGCTTGGGATTCTCTCTCCCTCTCTTCTGCCCCTGCCCCATGATCTCCCCCCCCAGTAAATAAACATTAGAAAAAAAAGAAATTCATTTCCGATTCATTTATTTAATGTTGGATTACCCCAGCAGACAAGACAGGCCAAGTGGGCCTCCAAATGCATGATGTTTTTGTATTTTTTTTACTATTGAAAATTTCAAACGCATAAAATAAGCAGAAAAGAGAACACAGTAAACGCTCCATGTAGCCCTCACCCAGTTTCAGCGACTGTCAGCACTCTGCCATTCTCTATCGTCAGTCCCTCCATGCCTCCATGCAGAAGTATTCTACCACAGTTTTTAGCTAGGATTTACACTGGCAGGTATGCATGAAACTTCGCTGTATAATTTGGATAAATGGAGGCACCCACTTAACTCACATCTCAACTGCCACACGAACATCTTCGCCTGCCCACTCTCGTACTTCTACCTTGGCTTTGCCTGCTTTAGAACTCAAGCACCAGCTTTAAACTGCATTCATGTGCAAGCTATATTTGCCCCTTGAACAACACAGGCTTGAATGGCACACATCCACTGATACATGGAGTTTTTAACGGGATTGTACTGTAAATACTTTCTTTTCCCCATGAGTTTCTTAACACTTTGCTCTAGCCTCCTTTCCCGTAAGAATACAGAATGTCAGGCACGTAATTTACAGAATATGTGTCATCAACCCTTCATGTTATCAATAGGCTAGCAGTAGTTAAGTTTTGGGGGAGTCAAAGTTACACGTGGAATTTCGCCTGTGAGTGGGGCGAGGACTCCTAAGCTGATTGTTCAAGGGTCCATTGTCGTTCTGCATTCATTATTAGCTTTTTGTCAAGCCAGTCCCCCATCCTCCAGCAAGGAACTAGAGATCTGGCTTCAGCTTTGAAACAGCATCCCAGGTCCTGCTGCCCATTCCTTTAGCCATTCTGGGCCTTCAATTCATAGAAAGGCAGGCTTTCGGTCAGGCACCCCTTCCACTGTGGGGGGTGGGGGGGGGATATTGGAAAGCCATGGGAGAGAAGCCCAAGAATCATCAGGAGGTCTCATGAACTGCAGATTCCCAGGCCCCACTTGAGAGGCTCTAATTCAGCCGGTCAGGTGGGCCCCCCAAATCTACATTTTAACATACAACTTAGTAAATGACACAGTCTCTGGATGGCCCTTGGAGGAACTCCACTCTAAAGAAAGGCTAAGAAAAGTGTGCTCGGTTGCCTCAGTTGGTAGAGCAGGTGACTCTTAATCTCCAGGTTGTGAGTCCAAGCCTCCCATGGGCCATGGAGCCTACCTAAAACAAACAAAAGTTCTTCCTTTATTTATTTATTTTAATTAATTAATTAATTAATTTTTGAGAGAGAGAGAGAGAGAGAGAGCAAGAGAGAGGGCACGCAAGTGAGAAGCAGAGAGAAAGGGAGAGAGAATCCCAAGCAGGCTCCACACTGTCAGCACAGAGCCCGATGCCAGGCTCAATCTCATGAACAATGAGATCATGACCTGAACCAAAACCAAGAGTAGTACGCTTAACCAACTGAGCCCCCCAGGCGCCCCCCAAAAGTTCTCCCTTTAGATGAGCCTTCAGGTTCAGGGTCTGCATCCTCAACAATTCCAAGACCTCCCTTAGAATAACAGCTCTTCAAATGTCTGAGTTGCCCATCACTGTCCTCCCTCAGTCTGATCTGCTCAGTTTGGAACATCTCCAATCCATTCAACCATTTCCAGCAGAGCAGGGTCCCCACATGTCCTAGCAGTCTGCCACTGGCCTCCAGAGGACAGGAGTTTCCTGGAGATCTGACCCCCAGCTCGGGGCAATAAGAACAAATCATCTGTTCAACATCTATTAGCATGCCAGGAACTATACTAGCCCTTTAACATACAGGGTTCTTAATCTTCATAAGAACACTCCAAGAAAGAGGTTAATATCCTCCTTCCACAATCTGGAAAGTAAGGCTCCCATAGGCTGCCCAGGAAGAGCCAGAGCTGGGATGGTGTGATGGTTAGTTTCAGGTGTCGGAGTGGCTACGCTCTTGTACTCAGTTATGCAACTATACGCTAACAGAGGTGATGCTGTCAGAGTATTCAGCACTTGTGGCTACACCTACAATCAACCAAGTGGCTTTAAGATTACCTTGATAATCTGAGTAAGCCTCACCCAACCAGCTGGAGGATGACCTTGAGAGCAAAACTGAGGTTTCCCTGAGGAAGACGACATGCTGCCTCATGTCTCGAACCTGCCGCATGAGCGCCTGCTCAAAGTTTCCAGCTACCCCAGAGCTGGGACTTGCCGGCTTCCACGACAGCATCAGCCAATTGAAACAAATCTCTAAAACATATAGAGGGGGTGGCTCAGTCGGGTAAGCATCTGACTCTTTATTTCGGCTCAGGTCATGATCTCCAGTTTGTGGGTTCAAGTCCCACATCAGGCTCTGTGCTGACAGCAGCCTGCTTGGGATTCTCTCTCTTTCTCTGTGCCCTTCCCCTTCTCAAAATAAATCAATAAACCTAAGAAACTAAAATAGATGTATACACATGGGTACACAGATATTTATCCTACTGTTTCTGTTCTCTGAAGAATGCTGATGCTGGTGGGAAGCCAGTTGTATCCAACCTCACAAGGCCATGCCTTGCCTCTGTGTCACTGTCCGTACTCCGCCAGCCACCATCTGCAACTCAAACCAACCCAACCCGGGGGTGTGCCCGAGCCTCAACCAGCTTCGGCTGCCCAGAAGTGGATTTGAGTATTAACACAGATCCTTAACAACTAGATTTTGAGAGTATTCCTATCGAAAGGCTGCTGCAAACGGGGGAAGCTTGTTTTCCCAAGTTCGAAGGTTTGTAGTGTGTGGGAGGGATGGTTTACTCAGCGCTTGACAGTTGTGACTTGTTCTATTCCGAGCAAGGTCACTAACTTGCTCTATCACTTTAGGCAATCCTAAATTTCACCACCTGATTAATTATAATGCCAACCTGAAAGTCTGCTTTCTATAGCCCCCATCCACTCAAAGTGGCATTACATGGTCAGATGGCCAACTGGGTTTTCAGATCTGACCTACTTTCTCATCAGGACTCTATCTAGCCTTGAATGGCCTGAGACCCGGTCAAGCTCACGGCCTCCTGGAAGTGCTGGAGGCTTGAACATCCAGACGCAGGCTGTACCGGCCTCTGCCCTTAACCCTGTCCTTGGTGCTACCTGCGGGTTCTAGCGAAGATTCAGTTTCCAAGCTCAAGACACTGAGGTTCCAAGGAGAGGATGCCAAGGCCCAGATGTGAAACATGGCACAGTGCAACCAGGCTCAAAGGAAAGGACAGGAAATGCTTGCAGGGGGGGTGAGGATACTTGAGAGGAGTCCAGTAAAAGACTTGGACAGGATGAAAGGCCCCAGTCTGGTCAAAGGTGACAGAGTGAGGTGCAGGAGAGCACGGGGCAGGCCGGGGCAAAGGGAGAAAGTTTTTGGTGGAAAGTAGGCCACAGGTAGAGCCTAAGTGGGAGATGAGCTCAGCCAGGGCAGTCAGGGGAGTTGGGTCACACTAGCCTAATGGGGAGCCTCGAATGACAAAAGATGGAATTGGTGGGTAGGTAATGAGAGGGTGGAGGCTTCCCCAGATGAAAGTGAAGAGATGACTGTGAGCTTTGGAAACCTGTCCCTGGCAAGAGAAGGAATAGGAATAAATTGGGACCGGGGCATTACAGCCCCAGCTGAATTAACAGCAGTAGCAGACATGACCGAAGCGTACTGTGTACCAACCCTAATTTGTATGACCTCATGTAACCCTCACAACTCCCTAAGGTACTCTCACAACCTCACTTTACAGATAAGGGGACCCCAAGGCACAGAGAGGTTAAGAAGTGTGCCCCAGATCATACAACCCGCCAGCAGTGAGCCGAGATCTACAGCCAGCCCAGCCTCAGGTCCAACTCCACAATCAAGTACACTTGACCACTAGCCCAGCCTGCCTCGGAGTCTCAACCCCAGGCCGTGCGCTCTGATTTGAGCTGAGAAGCAGAGAAATCGTACAAGGGATACTGAAGAGGTGATATTTCTATAAACCACACACTGAGGTGAAAAATTGACTAGGAAAAGTTTGAAGTAAGATTCCTGGGGGTTGGTCGCGCATGAAGCCAGCAAAAGCACCCCCGGTTTGCTTATGGGCTTCCACCAAGTCCTGCAGCAAATGATCCTATACAGAGACCAGCTGCTTCCAGGAACTGTGGCAGCCTACTTGTTTAGCAAGCTGAGCACCCCAAGAGTTGCCGGGAAAACAGGGGTGGTGACTGTGTAATGGATTGAATTGTGTCCCTCAAAATTCACATGGTGAAGTCATAACTCTGTACCTAAGAGTGTGCTTTTATTTGGAAATTGGGTCAATGCAGATGCAATTAGTTAAGGTGAGTAGGGTGGACCCCAAGCCAATGTGCCCGGTGTCCTCATAAAAGCGGAAGTCTGGCTCCAGGTGTGCATATAGGGAGACTGCCTTGTGAAGATGAATTTTTAAGATGAATTTTGCATCCTTAAGCAAAGAGCCTCCTCTGAGACTTGATTATACCGTGATGTATGAAGGTATAAGACTATTTCTGTATCATACGTGTGAGTTGAAACCAAGCCAAGTGTTTGAGATTTCATCTCTCTGCGACTGCCGAGGCACCGGAGTTTGATTAACTCTGCTTTTGAGATGAAAAACACATTTTACTTTAACAATCAAGGAGCTTCTTTCTCTTTCTTTACCCTTAAAAGCAAGGATTGATTATATCAGATTCTTCCTGTGACCCAAAGAAAGGCAGTCCAACCCACGAGGTCCCGCTGGATCCCTCACCCAGTACAGGGTCCCTATCCTGGGGGCTTGAAACCCATTATCAAGATGACCACAAGCCTCTCAAGCTTCAAAGTGGAGACAGCTCTCTGAAATACTGATGGCTGAGCATAGGCCAACTATATGCTCAATTCTGCAAAAACTGTTCCATTCTTTGCTTAACCTGTGCATTACTTTGAAAACACGTGCATCATGGGTTGTGAGTGAATGGCTGTGGTTATGAAGGGAAGCAGGTCTGCCCTGGGGAATTCCGGGTTCTGTTTTCAGATAATGATTAGCCCCACTAAGAAGTGAAACCAAAGCAGTACTTCTTCTGATACTTGGAAAACCCCCTACTCCAAAACATTTTTGCATATGTACAAAAATTATGGAAAGTTATACTGTAAGACCAGAATCTCCTACGAGTCAAATAAGCCACTGGAATTATCTACTTAAAAACAAACAAAACTGGGCACCAGGGTTGCTCAGTCGGTTGAGCATCCAACTCTTGATTTTGGCTCAAGTCATGATCTCACAGTTCGTGAGTTCAAGCCCCACATCAGGTTCTACGCACTGACCGAGGGAAGCCTGCTTGGTGTTCTCCCTTTTTCCCTGTCTCTCTCAAAAATAAGTAAACTTTAAAAAATACTGAAAACAAACAAAACAAACTTATGATGTTCCTGTAGGACAAAACACTCCCTCTTTTCGAAGTTAACAGTAGCCAACTTGCGAGGGTGGGGGAAGGGCAGAGAGGGGAGGACAGAGGATCTAAAGCGGGCTCCACACTGACAGCAGCAAGCCCGATGTGGGGCTCGATCTGATGAACCAGGGATCATGACCAGAGCCAAAGTTGGACGCTCAACCGAGGCACCCAGGCACCCCCACACGTCTAAGCCAATTACATGGAATGAATGGATTCTCCCAATCCTGTGTGGTGGGCACCTTTATTATTCCCACTGTGCAGGTGAGGAAAGTGAAGCACAGACAGGCAAAGAAGCTGGCCCAAGGTCACAGAGCTGTAAGTGGTAGAGCTGTGATTCAAAACCAGGCAGTGTGGCCGTAACACCACCACACCCTCCTAACAACAAGCCAACAAACAACCAGGTCAGACTTATAAACAAGACACAAGGAAATAAAGTGAGTGGGGACTGGCTAAGGAGGGTGGGTTGAGAACGGAGGCAGAAAGAAAAGAACAGCAATTATATTCCAGGCATGGCGCTGGCCCCTCCCACATGCTGTTCCCGTTTAATTCGCACAAACCTTGAAGTGTTACTCTCCCACTTGAGAGGGGAAACGCTGAGGCTTCGAATGATTAAAGGAACCTGGAGGAGGCCATATTAGGAAGCAATATCCCTAACCCCAGGTTTCTGACTGCGAAAACCCCACGCCGTTTTCCCAGCCCATTTTCCACAGAGTGGTGGTTTCAAAATTGTAACCTCAGTGTTATGCATGGTACAATCTGCTTTGAAAAGCCAATCTAGGGCCCCCTGGGGGGCTCAGTCGGTTAAGCATCCAACTCTTGCTCGCAGTTCAGGTCATGATCTCGAGGTACATGGGATGGAGCCCTGCATTGGGCTCTGCGCTGAGAGCAAGGAGCCTGCTTGGGATTCTCTCTCTCCCTCTCTCTTTCTGCCCTCCCCTGCTTGTGCTCTCTCTCAAAATAAATAAGTAAACATTAAAAGAAAGAAAAAAAAGTCAATCCAGCACTGGAGAGCGCTGGTGCTGAGGTCAGGAGTGGGCGGCACCACCCCATCCCAGCTGTGTGCTTGTTCGGAGAACCTGGGTGCAGACACACAGGTGCTTAAGTAAAATGCTAGTCTGGGGGCCAGGGAGCTCAGGCTCTGGTTGCACTCCTGGCACCAATTAACCGTGTGGCTTTACCCAAGTCCCCTAACATTGCTGGACCTCTATTTTCCTTTAGAACAAATCATTTAGAAGGATGCCCCGCCTGCCTGCCTCACAAGGTTGATTAAAAAAAAATAATAATAATAGGGGCAGCCTGGGTGGCTCAGTCAGTTGAGCGTCCGACCTCGGCTCAGGTCATGATCTCACGATTTGTGGGTTCAAGCCCCGCGTCAGGCTCTGTGCTGACGGCTCAGAGCCTGGGGCCTGCTTCAGGCTCTGTGTCTCCCCTCTGCTCCTCCCCTGCTCATGCTCTGTCTCTGTCTCAAAATACTACTACTACTAATAAAGAGGTATTACCGACAACATACAAATTTACAACCAAATAGAAGCTCCTTGCGTTTTCATTTTGTTTTTATAAAGCATTACTAATCACGGTGAATTGGCTGTGAAAACGTAAGGTGTTCAACACCTGATCATCACCCGGATGAGCTTCGCTGGGCACCTTGGCAGCGGCCGCGGGCCAGCAGGTCCATACGTGCTGGCTGGGGAAGGCAGCACCAGGATGGCCCCATATGAACGTCATTCTCCCCGCTAGGAATGCTGGGCTCCAGGCCTTCGTGGAGGTGCAGCCAAGCCTCAGCCCCCCACAGCTTTCCCTAATGCAGGTTTGCCTAGACTAAATAAGGCAATGCTGGCGAGGGGAGCCGGCGCACAGCGAACAGCTTCACCTCCCTCCGGGCCCCGGTTTGCGTTGCCAGGCGGGTGACATTAAGCAGGGGAGGGATTGGTGCCATCTGCTACAGGAGGGAGTACTGGGTTTCCCTCCCCATCCCCACGACCCCCGCTACAGGAAAGGCCCCTGCACCACCCCTTAGGAGGCAGAGGATTCAGGTGAAGGCCGAGCCTGGATGAGTGAGTGGGAAGAACCTTCCACGTTTTGTTTTCGACAGGAGCCCACTCAGACTTGCACTAACCCCCACCCCATAAGTTCCGGCCTCAGGAAGAGGAAGGGATCGGATCTGCATAACAGTGAATCACAGGCACTTCGGCACAATGACCCCTCCGGGAGAGGGTGGAGAAGCTAAGCTCGTCTGGCAACTGCCTACACAAATAGGGCAATTCTGAAGCGCAGCAAACAAACCTGTCTACCCCAGTTCCCACTGCGCCTGAGATTGCACGCCACAAAAACAACCTCCAGGGAACACCTGTTGATCGATACCAAATACTAACACTAAGATTTGGGCCAAGCGGTTGTTAAAAAGGTCCCTTTGAAGGAACTTTGGGCAAGGTGGTTTCGTGAAAATTGGTATTGAGCGTCCTTAGACTCCAGCAGCTAGTGGGAGCACCACATAGATACTTGCATCAATCCAGCTCGGTGAACTCTATTTCAAAAGGAAGTTAATCCAAGGGATCTGAACCCATACACCAAAGAGCACTTAAGTCACTAGGTGACCGGCAGCGTACCAGCTTTCTTTACACATGTTCCAGGAGGGGGAGGGTTTTTAGGCGCCAGGATGGTCAGGTCACTGCAGAACCGTCTGACACTGACACTGACCTCGGCTTCTTCATTCAGGGAAGCAGCAAAAACGAACTGCAACGGGGTTAAAATCCGGGCAGGGCCCATCACGTTAGGCGAGAGCAGGAGTTCTTAAGAGAAACGTGTCCTCCTGGTGGCCAAGGCCACTTTTGGATCACCCGGGTCGGAACCAGGTTCCGGAAAAACATCTCCGTGTACACGAGGTACTGAACGAAGACCGTGGGCAAGAAAATGACCAGTACCCCTTCCCCCCTCCACTGCCCCGAACTAGCCCTGACAGCCATCATACACAGGAAAGGTATCCCCTGCAAACAAACAGATGATTTCACCCACTTTCTCAAAAAACCCAAAAGCCACGGCCCTAACAAGCTTTTGTTCGGATTCACAAAAGGGGGAGGCGAGAGTGGTCTCGAAACTGCAACCACCCAGGGACCGAGGGTGGCAGAAGAGCGGATGCGTTCCCTCCCTGGGTCCGTCACAACACTCCAGGGCTCCTGGCCAGCTCCCCCAGCACCGTGCCCGAGTCCCAGCTCTCCGGTTACCTGGCTCGCTGCGGCGTCCAGCACTTGAGCCGTCGATTCTGCCGGTGCCTTCTCCTCTTCCCCGGCGGCCAAGGGGCTACTCGCAGCCACTCGGGGGTCCCCGCCATGCCCCGGCGCAGCCTGGCTACTGTCGTCCACGCTGGCGCCGACTCCCCCGGCGGAGGCGGCGCCGAGCAGCCCGTGGGCACCGTCGGCGTCCCCAGCCGCCACGCTGTGCACCAGCCATGCATCCACGCGGGTGCGCGGGATGAAGGGGACCCCCAGCGCGCGCACCTCCCGGAGCAGCCGGCCGGCGGGCTCCGCCGCGGGGTCCGGCTCGCGGCCTTTGGGGTGCAACTGGTCCGCGCGCCCCCACACTCCCGAGGCCGGGAAGGGGCTGAGTGCATAAGCGGAGTTCGTCGGGCCGCTGGCGAGCAGCAGCTCATCCCAGAGCAGGGTAGGCGGCGGGAGTAGCAGGTAGAGGTCCAGGTCCAGATCCAGGTGGAGCCCCGCCAAGCTCAGCAGGATGGTGAGGTGCAGGAGGCCGCCGCCGTCCGACCACCAAGGCTTCAGGTACTTCATCTCCCGCTGCGCGCCCCGGGACGCCCCTGTAGGCGCCCGCGGGTTCCTGCGCTGCTGCGGCCGCGGCTTTGGCACGTGCGGGCCCCGCGCTCTGCGGGCACCTGCCCGGAAGAGGCCAAGAAGCGAAACAATGGACGCGGGCGCACAGGGGCCGTCGTGGGCTCCCGGAGCCGGGCACAAAGACGCTCCCTCGGCAGCAGGCGCTGTGCCTGGGGCTCAGGAGAGGCGGAAGAGGAGCCACCTGCCGGGAGAGCCAACCCGCCCGGCGTCCCCGCAGCCCAGAGCTGCGACCAGACCCCGCCCCCCAGCTAGGCTCCGCCCCGGGCCGCGGGCGCAGCCGCCGGGGACACGCCCACGGCCGTCCCCGGGCCCGCGCCCGTGGGAGGGGCCTGGATGGGGCGGGGCTCCCCAGCTCAAAGGTTCTTTATTCGGGTGAGGGGAACGCAAAGCTTTCTGGGAGTAGAAGTTGTTCTGGGCACCAGGTGGCCCCAACCCAGCGCCCGTGGGCCTGGCTGCTGTAGCTGAGTGCGCGGGTTGGGGGTACGGGGGCAGGGGTAAAGTGGGTGGGAAGAGACAGGATATGTAAACGAGGGGAAAAGCAGACACTGGGCGGCATGCAAAGGGCTTCCATCCACGTGAGAACACTGGGCTGGCACAGTGGGTTTGGGAGTACGACACTTGCTTTCATATCCTGGCCCCAGGATCAGCCAGTCAGTCGTATGACCTTGGATAAGTTACTTAGCTTGTCTGTACCTCAGTTCTCTTCTCTGTAAAATGGGAATAATAGTACCTGTCCAATAGGGACGTGGTGAAGTCAGATGAAATAGTCTTTGTAAAGCCCAGAGTTTGACATATAGATTCCGCAGCTGCCATTGAGATCAAGCAGCTCTCCATCCAAACCTTTGTTCCTCCCCACCCCCCACCTCACCCCTCCAGGCCCTGTGCTCCAGCCTCACAACTCCTCACTGTTCCCTGAGCAAGCCCTGTACACTGCTAGACCTTCCCACTCGGTCTCCTTTGTTCCTTAAGTGAGGGTTAAGAGCACCAGCCCTAGAATTACCTTGTATGAGTTCAAATCCACCCCCTCCACCGCTCACTAGCCTGGACCTTGGACAAATTTCTCGCCTCTGTCCGTGCCTCAGTTTCCTCACTGTGAAGTGGGATTAATAATAGCCCTTCCCCAGGAGACTTGTTGTGAACCCTAAATGAGATGCATGTGGACCATTAACCACAGCACTTGGTATAGGAAGTGTTCTGTGAGTGTGTTACCCATTATTTATGTTACCCAGCCTCCAAGGCTTATGTCAAAGATCTATCCTCTGAATTTTCACCATTTGGAATTAGTCTCTTCCCCCGTTTAATCTCCCACACTGCGACGCTGGGCCCATTCCACTTTGTATTATAGTGGAGGAGATGTCTCATTTGCCCATTGTAAATTTTTGAGGATAAAAAGCACAAACAAACACACCTGTTTGGCTCACTTCTGTGCCCACGTGGTGTTCAGTACTGGGCCCTGCAAATGTAGCTTTGGCTAACCCTCACTCCCTTCCTTGGAGCGGGGAGGGAGAAGAAGGGGATGACCAACTGAGATTTAGCAATTGTGTAAGGAGTTGAGCAAGAAAGACTTGTTTTTAAAAGCCCCTTTCTCAACATGGTTCTTTCTTCTGGGCCCAGTGTGGAAAAATTCACACTAGATTTCATTTATCCCACCGAGAACGGGGTGGGGGGGGCGGGGAGGCAGAAGCAGACTTCTTAAAGTTGCTTCTGCTTTGGGGCACCTGGGTGGCTCAGTAGGTTGTGTCCAACTTCGGCTCAGGTTATGATCTCACAGTTTGTGGGTTCAAGCCCCACGTCGGGCTCCGTGCTGACAGCTCAGAGCTGGGAGCCTGCTTCGGATTCTGTGTCTCCCTCTCTGTCTGCTCCTCCCCTCTTTGTGCTCTGTCTCTCAAAAATAAATAAATGTTTAAAAAAATGTTTTTAAAAGTTGCTTTAAGACTTGAAGGATTGGTTGGGGGATGACAAAGAGGCAAGAATAAAGATGATCGCCAAGTTAGTGAGGTTTGGGAGAGAAGCCTTGTTCACAGCACTTAGTCCCCTGGGCAGGGGATTCAGGTTCTGGGCTCAGTTAATGTCTGAATTCCAGTTTTTTCAAGGACCTACTAAATTACCTGATGCTGTACTGAAGACTGAAGGACATGAAATTGGTACTTATGCTTGGTGAGTCTATGATTTCATTAGGGCGATTAGATATAGATGTGTGACACACCTAGAAACAAGAAAAAGGATGTACTCACGTGTGAAAATATTGAGATGTACATGACCATTAAGGAAGTGCTATAAGCCAGGGGAGAACAGGGATGGGGCTTTCTTCAAAGTCATATCTTCCAGAACCTTCCACACAGAATTGGTGCTCCAAAAAAAATTTTTTTTGCCGTAGAATTGAGAATTTACACTCAAGAAGTGTTTTCAGGGATCTGAGTAACAGACTAGCATCCAGAAGGGCCCTCAAACTTTCTAACATTAGTTGGGAAAAGGGTTGATCCCTCATTTTCAAAAATGTGTATGGAGGTGTGCCTGGCTGGCTCACTCGGTGGATCATGCAAGTCTTGATCTTGGGGGTTGTGGGTTTGACGCCCGAGTTGGGTATAGGGATTACTTAATAAAAATTTTTTTTAAATAAATAAATAAGTGCATGGATAATCATATTATCTGTCAGATGGCTTCATTCAAAAATGGCTTAATTCCTGCTTACAAACTGGTGAAGACGAGGGCCCCTAAAGGGCCCTGCAGTTAAAATCTTCAACAGGAAACTCAGAATCAATCCTACATATTCTTAAATTTAATCAAAACAAAAGACCCCACTTTTAGGTTTGCAGAGAGAGTGGAGATCAGAAGGAATGACTTCTACTGAGAATTTTTAAAACTTCGAGAATCCCACCATCCAGAAATAGCCAAGTGAGAAGTGCAAACGATTGTCTTGTAAAAGCCTTGAAAAGTCACCTGCATTTATTAAAACCCTAAAACTGGTGCTACTCAAAGGATGGTCCAAGACTGGCACCGGTCCCCAAAATGATTTGTTCCCAGTCCAGATGAGGTAAGTAATAGAATCGAGAGGATTTAGAAGTTTTTATAGCAGTTTGACACTTTGCAACATCTAACACATGATAAATGGGTTTGCTTTTTCATAACTTTGTTTTTTGGTTTTTTGGTTTTGTTTTGTTTTGTTTTAGAAATGAGTATTTAGGGGCACCTGGTTGGCTCAGTTGGTTAAGCGTACGACTTCGGTTCAGGTCATGATCTCACAGTTCGCGGGTTCAAGCCCCGTGTCGGGCTCTGTGCTGACAGCTAGCTCAGAGCCTGGAGCCTGCTTCAGATTCTGTGTCTCCCTCTCTTTCTGACCCTCGGCTCCTCACGCTGTCTCTCTCCCTCTCCCTCTCTCTCTCTCTCTCTCTCTCTCGGAAATAAATAAAACATTAAGAAAAAGAAATGAGTATTTATTTTCAAAAAGTATTGACATACAACAGATTGGTTGTGGGGGTGGTGGGGTGGAGATAGGTGCTCCTTCACCAGGATTAGTTTGCAAAGCACTGCCTTAAATGGCATTCTTGTGAGGTAGGCAGGTTCTAAGATGACTCTCCATGCTCCCCTTGCCTTGTGTGTGGGCTGAGCCTAGTGTTTACTTCTAACAAATAGAACATGGCAAAAATGATGGGATGTCACCCTCGAGGTTAGGTTATAAAAAGACTCAGTGGCTTCTTTCTTGCTTGCTGAGTTTGTTCTGGCTGCTATATATAAAAAAAAAAAATAACATAGGACTGGGTGACTCATAAGTCTATTGTTGTAGAGCCTGGGAATCCAATATCAAGGTGCCAACATGGGTGGGTTTTGGCCAAGTGGGTTTTGGCCAAGTTCCTGGTGGAAGGGGCAAGGAAACTTTCTCAGCGGCTCTTATGAGGGCACTAATCTCATCCATGATGGTTCCATCCTCATGACTAACCACCTCCCAAAGGTCATGCCCCCTAATAACATCATCTTGGGGGGTAGGTTTCAACCCATGAATTTTGGAAGCACACAAAAATTCAGACCATAGCACTTACCTTCTCTCTCCGTCTCTTACTCTCTCCTTCTTGGAGAGGGCCACCATGTTGTGAGTATCTTATATACAAGCTCATGTGGCAAGGCACTCACATCTTCACCCCATAGCCAGGGAGAACCTGAGGCCTGCCAACAGTCTCTTGAAAAAGCTTTGAAACGGGTTTTATCCCAGTTGATGTCGGAGATGACATCTCAATTGCACCTTGTGAAAGACCCTCAAGCCAAAGGATGTAGCAAAGTGGGACATTCTGACCCAGAAAAAAAAACCTCTGAGATAACAAATGTTCTTTCCAGCCACTAAATCTTGGGGTAGTTTGTTACACAGCCTAGATAACTAATACACCTTGTGTCAGAAGAGGACATCAGACAAGGGGAAAGAAACACTGAAAATGCAACTGTAATTGTGCTATGTGGTTAATGTTCTGGCCAATGGAATAATCTATAACTACTAAGTTATATAGTCAATGAATAATTTATAACTACTAAGTAGCATTGCAGTAGCACATCCTGGTCTTTAGATGCACTAGTTTACCCCAATCTTAAATGTAAGATTGTAACCTGGCATGGAGGATAGTTACTATGAAAACGTAGCCGTCAAGAGCTGCTGTGAATTGAGCTCCAGTGTTGTCTTCTGTGGCAACTCCTTGTAAGTATCTATCCAGAATCAGCAAAAAAGAAACCAGTTTACAACTTTGCAATCCTTCTTTTGAAAGTTTCGCTAATATTAGCCACAGGAAATTTAAATTAGTAGTAGAAATTCCAGGATTAAGCAAAATAGCCTATTAAAAATCCAGGACAGGTGCCTGGGTGGCTCGGTTAATTAAGCCTCCGACTTTGGCTCACATCATGATCTCACAGCTTGTGGGTTCGAGCCCCACGTCAGGCTCTGTGCTGACAGCTGGGGCCTGGATCCTGTTTCAGATTCTGTGTCTCTATCTCTGCCCCTCCCCTGCTTGTGCTCTCCCCCTCATCTCAAAAATAAATACACGTTAAAAAAATATAAAAGTCCAAGACATGAGTTAAGGTAGAAGTCATTTTATCTGGGAGGAAGAATTGAGCATAGCTAGTTTCCAAACAGATAATAGTCACTAGAATTTAAATGATTCTGCAGTTAAGACATTTTACCAAAGGCTTCTGCAAAGTAGATATATGAATGGCCTCATTTGCTATCTGTACGAGACTTGGTGATGATGCATCAACTGATACCTAATTGTATAATGCTCTTCCCTTTTGATCTATTACACAAAAGTAACCAATCCTGCATGTAAGGCAGTTTTGATTTCTAACTTACAGGCTTGTTAGGATGAAATGCACACCGCTGATTGGGGAAGCTAAGACTCCTCATGCGAGAAATAGGTTTGTTTAAGACTAGGCCGATGCCAGGAAACTCAGAATCTAAGGAGCTCTGCTTCCTCCCACCTCATCTCTGTAGTGTGAATGAGAATTCTTATATTCAGGTTAAAGTTTCAGAGTTTGATAGTTGCTGTGTGTGTGTGTGTGTGTGTGTGTGTGTGTGTGTGTGTGTTTAAGACACTCAGACAATAGAAAGGGAATCATGAAGCGAGGTATAGGGGACAGAGTGAGGCTGATCAGCCCGGAATGAGAAATCTACGAATTCGCACCAATTCACATTTGGGAGCAAAGGGAGTTAGCACTGCCAACCTTGGTCCTGTCCATCACACCCGAAGTGCCTAGCCCCAAAATATTGTGGGCCTGGTTCTGGTTAACACCCACACAAACATAATCAGGGTGGCTAACCACTCCAATAAATGACCCCCAAATCTCAGTGGCATAACCCAATGAAAGTTGACATTGTATTTCACTGTTCAAAAAAGTGTTTGGGGTAAGGGGCATCTGTACTTTTTTGGGTCACTTGGGGACTCAGGCCATTTCCTTATTGTGGCTCTGTCTTCTTCCCAGTCCTCAGCATCTTCACCATTTAGCTGGTGATGAAGAAAGAGAGTGAAGACTAAGTGTGTGTGTGTGTGTGTGTGTGTGTGTTGGGGGGGGGGGTTATGGGCCAGGCCTGGGAGTGGCACCCAGGACTTCCACTCACATTCCATTGGCCAGAACTCAGCCACATGGCCAACTTAGCAGCAGAGGAAGCTGGAAGGTGGAAGGTGGGGCCCTGTGGCGTTTCCAAGATAAGAGGGGAGCGTTACTGTCTGTGGTTGGCACCTCTGGAGAGCCACTGACCCTTGGTCTTATTCTGCATTCTATTCATTTAGAAACCCCTCATTCAGTACCTCCTTGGTATCTAGCTCTTTTTGACTGAAGATATTATTTTAGCCACTCACAGTGGCTTAATACACTAACACAAACCTAGAGTGGCTTGTTCAAAGTAGGGCAGCACTTTACCCTGACAGTCTAGGTGTTTAAGAAATGCTACTCGGTGAGAATGTTCACAGCATATCATGAAGAGAGCTTGGGGGTCCTGACTCTAATCCTAGTTTGGCCCACACAAGTCATTTTGGAAGGGGGAACCTACATATCTGGACCTTGGGTCTCTTACCTGCACAGAGAGAGAACTTGAACCTGACAGGTTTCTAAGTTCCTTTCTTGCCATCAATGTCTCTGAAAGTCTTGGCAATGAACGGAGAGCTATGTTTGGTTACTATCAAACTCATGTTCTCATTTGACTGGGAGGTCTCTGGTCCTAAAAGCACCACCACGTAGCTTTGGAGAAGCAACCACTCTCCTCTTGGTTAAATCTCCGACGGGAAGGGGAACGTGTACATGTGTCTCTCTGACTTTGTGATGCATCTTCCTTACTTTTTTGTTTGTTTGTTAGTGCACGTGACTGGGTAATGACATCTGGAAAATCTAATGCATTGATATTCAGTCTATAACTTCACATGGTTTGATGATAGGGAAACTGCACACAACTTGGGTTGTGGGGAAAGTCACTGATCATCCAGAACATGGAAAGCCTAAGAATCCCCGATTGGAGATCAATCTAAATCCAGATTCTAGAGACCCCATTTGGTGCCCCTTTACACTAAGAAACTAGTTTTGAGGCCAATGACCCTGATCATTATTTAGTAAAGTTGATGGGGTTTTTTAATTATCTGAACTGATGGTTAGTTTAGCACCTGAATTCTCTCACTTACTTGATCATCTCCTTCAAGGATATTTGTACTTTTGATAGCAGTGATAATGTTCTCTTTGCGAATGCACATCATTAACCATTCCTGCATTTCTTTGTCTTTGCTAGTTTTCTCTGATGCCTAGTTCGATTGTCCCGTACTCCAGAATCTCTATCTGATCTTAATTCCTAGGCGGCACCCTGACTGTCACACTACAAGACGGAGGCAGGGTTTTCTGGGCCATAGAGAACCGACTCTGAGCCTCCTGCCAATCCCTACCTGCCTTCCGCCTCCTTTTTAAAAAGGTAAATTCTAGTCCGAGTCATTGCGTGCTGAACAAATGTTGTCTATGATACTGGAGTGGGCTGAATAGGGTCCCCCCAAAATTCACCTCCGCCCCAAACCTCAGACTGTGACCTAAGTTGGAAATAGGGTGTCTGCAGATATAATAAGGTGAGGATGGAGACGAGATCATACCAGATTAGGGTGGGCCCTGAATCCTCTGAGCGTGTCCTTACAAGAGACAGAAAAGGACACACGGAGTAGGGGAAGCGGTGTGAAGACAGAGGCAGGGATGGGAGCAAGGCCGCCACAAGCCAGGAGCTGCCAGGAGCCACCAGGAGGCAGAAGGGGCGAGAAGGATTCTCCCCTAGAACCTTCAGGGGAAGTACAGCCCTGCCAGGACCTTGGTTTCTGGACATCTCACCTCTGAACCACATATGAGGTGCATTTCCGTTTCCGTTTCAAGTCACCAAGCTTTTTGTGCGGTAATTTGCCATTGCAGTTCTAGAAAACGAATGCAGGGAAGTTTACTATTTGCCTTCTTTTTGGCGTTGTTCTTGCTATTGTATAGGAAGGAATTTTTCCTGAGTAAAGATCAGGAGACTCTGGGTAGCACCAAGTTCATGGTAACCTGAGAGCCAGCGTATGGAAGCGGGTGACGCTGGAACAGAGAGGTTTGACATTGGTTCTCAGGAGGCCTGCTCAGGTAAGGACAGATGGGCGGTGGGAGCCTTGGCTTGGAAGCCAGTTGAACCCTTTTTACTCCGTCCCCATGTCTCACCTTCAGGCTCCCTCTGCACTGACCTTTGTCCTTTGCCTCAGTCCTGCAGCGAGGCTCCAGCAAAAGCCTCAGGCTTTTTTTTTTTTTAATTTTTTTTTTTTAGGTTTTATTTATTTCTGAGAGAGAGAGAGACAGCATGAGCAGGGGAGGGTCAGAGAGAGAGGGAGACACAGAATCCAAAGCAGGCTCCAGGCTCTGAGCTGCCAGCACAGAGCCCGACGCGGGTCTTGAACCCACAAGCTGTGAGATCCTGACCTGAGCTGAAGTCGGACACCCAACTGACTGAGCCACCCAGGCACCCCTAAAAGCCTCAGGCTTTTTACCGGAGAAGTTGCTCTGTGGCTTCCTAATGATAGAAGCAATATACGCCCCTGGTAAAAACAACACAGACAGATAATACAGAAAGGAAACAGGAACTTAAAATCACTTAGAGTTTCACCACCCAAAGATAATAACTATTTGTTAGGTGTCTCTTTTTCTCTGTCACACACACACTCGCAATTTTTATAAAATATATTTTATATTTTAAAATATATTTTATAAAAATTGCTTTTATAAGATATTTTTTATAAAAATTATTTTTATAATTTATAGAACTTATGTGAGTTCTAGAATTTTGTGAAGATAAGTTGCTTTTGTAACAAACTGGTTTCCATGCCTGGAAAAAAAAAACAACACTTCTATTGATTACATCTACCCTATGAAACAAATATAGCTCCACACCATCATCTTTATATTCTGCAAAATATCCTCTAATATGAATGTATCTTGATTTAGTCGAACAGTTTGCTACTGAAGAATTGTTGTTATAGTTCCACTTTTATAACTTCACAATAAACCCTTTTTTATACATATTTTGGGGATCCTAAAAAAACGTTTTCTACAGTAATGGGAATTTTTTTCGGAAAGGCTTTTTCTTCACTTGTCTTCCCTCTCCCCACCTATCCCCTCTCTTTTCTGTTCGAAAGTGATTTGTGATCACAGAATATTGCTTACTGGTTTGTGACTTTTATGAGCATTGATTAACCATGAACTTTACCCTCCTTGATAGATGCCTTTTTTAATGTGGCAAGTGCACTGTCCCAATTTTATGGACGTATCTGGCTCCAAACCTTCAGGATTGCCAAGATGAGTTAGGAAGAACTAGGATCTGGATCTGTTTCCCACAAAAGTGTCAATATTTGCTAAAACAAAGAGCTGGGAGTACCCCCAACGGAATGCCATCTGTCCTTGTCTCTGAGAGCCTGCCAGGAAATCTTTTCACAGCCAAGGGATGTTATTTGGCATAGCTGACACTGAAATTCCGCGAGGTGGCTTACAGATCAGAAACTGGCTGATGGCAAGCAACACTTTGCCATGTAAGAACTAGAAGTATAGAGGGGCGCCTGTGTGGCTCAGTCTGTTAAGCATCCGACTTCGGCTCAGGTCATGATCCCACGGCTTGTGGGGTTGAGCCCCGCATCAGGCTCTGTGCTGACAATTCAGAGCCTGGAGCCTGCTTCCGATTCTGTGTCTCCCTTTCTCTGCCTCCTTCCCTGCTCACACTCTGTCTCTCTCTCCTTCAAAAATAAACAAACATTAAAAAAAAAATTAAAGAAAAAACTGGAAGTATAGAGCTGTGTTTCATTTTCAAAACTGTAAATTAAGGGTTATTTATTTTCCCAAAGTATTTCCTACTTTGTAATCAGCAGGACCACCTTGTTGATTTAAATACTCAGATCACTAACACGCTATTTTGCCACAGGGCTTTCTAGGAAGTGAGAGGCTGAGAAGACACGGGTCCCTCTCCTAGCTCTGCGACTTCAGCCATGCTGTCTCTCAAGCAGATAAGGTCACGGCTCTCTTCTATGACAAATGGAAATTCAGTTCCTTGGCAGTTTAGGGTGGAGGCATAACCCACCAAGCCCAGCCTCTGAAGTGTGAGTTGTCTGACCTGGATGCTAAAGGGGGACGGGGGCGGGTATCAGCTACCTGGATTCCTTTAGAGAAAAACCCAGATTCCTCTGGACAGCAGCCTGTAGAGCAATTCAAGAGGTCACTGTGGGCAGGAGTGAGATTCTTCAAAATACATTCGACAGCTAGCAGGGCCCAGTTCTCCTCCCACACATGATTGCCCAGTGGATTATTTACCACTCAGAATGGCTTATTCATCTGTGCATTGGCTGGCTCGCCCCTGGAAACAAATTCATTTAAGAGCCTGGAGCCATCTGTAGCAAATGAGTCCGTAGCATTCTTTTGACCCCTGAGCTCTCTTCCAAGTTCTTCCCCCCGATCCCCCAGTAGAGGCTGCCACCCCTCAGCTGGGCCTTCATCTAATCTCACTCTTCTCAAAAAGAGTCATCCCAGCACCCTCCCGCCATCCCTGCTGTACGCTGGAACGGACTATGTCTTCTCTCACCACAAGGCATTTGGCTGCCCTGCTGACATCTTGGCCCAGTTTAACTAGATCCAGCCAATCCAGGAGCGCCTACTATGTGCCAGGCACTCTTTCATGAATAAAACAATGCCCAGATCTGTTGGAGTTTGCAGTCCACTGGGGCCAGACAGACGATCAACAAGTAATTTGTCAGGGAGGGTGATCAATGCTAAAAGATATAAATAAAGCAGGGGAAAAGAGATAAAGGAGAGGTGAGTGGTGCTATATGCGTGAGAGCACATGCCTGTGTTACCTAAGGAAGTGCCTAGGGAAAGTCTGACTTGAAGGGGATAAAGGAGAGAACCACACAGCTGGGGGAAAGGGTATTCCAGGTTGTGAGAATAGTGAGTGCAAAGGCCCTGAGGCAGGAGAGTACCAACTGTTTTTTTAAAAAATAACGGGGAAGCCCGTGTAGTAGGAAGGGAAAATGGCATTTGGTGCCAAATCATACTGGACAACATGGACCATGGTAAAGAATTTGTATTTAATCTGAGTGGGATGGGAAGCTATTAGAGGATTGTAAATAAGAAATTAATACATGCAGGGGCGCCTGGGTGGCTCAGTCAGTTAGACCTCCAATTCTTGATTTGGGCTCAGGTCATGATCTCACTGTTGGTGAGTTCGAGCCCTGTGTCGGGTTCTGTGCTGACAGCACTGAGCCTGCTTGGAATTCTCTCTCTCTGCCCATGCCCCACTCATGCTCTCTCTCTCTCAAAATAAATACATTTTTGTTTGTTTGTTTGTCTGTTTAGAGAGAGAATTCCAAGCAGGAGCAGTGCTGTCAGCATAGAACCTGACTCCGGGCTTGAACTCACCAATAGTAAGATCATGAATCATGAGTCGGCTTCTTAAGGGGCCCCTGGGTGGCTCAGTCAGTTGAGCGACTGACTTCAGCTCAGATCATGATCTCATGGTTTGTGGGTTTGAGCCCCACGTTGGGCTCTGTGCTGACAGCTTAGAGCCTAGAGAGCCTGCTTTGGATTCTGTGTCTCCTTCTCTCTCTCTGCCCCTCCCCTGCTTGTGTGTGCTCTCTCTCTTCAAAAACTAAGTAAATAAAAAATAAATGAAGAAAAAGATGCTGGTATGTTTTCTTTGGATGGACATTTTAAGTTACTTCAATTTTCCATTAAATATTGCAAAACTCGGGTGCCTGGTTGGCTCTGTCAGTTGGGTGACCACCTTTGGCTCAGGTCATGATCTCACGGTTCATGGGTTTGAGCCTGGTGTTGGGTTCTGTGCTGACAGCTCAGAGCCTGGAGCCTGCTTCAGATTCTGTGTCTCCCTCTCTCTCTTCTCCTCTCCCCCTGGTGTTCTATCAAAACTAAATAAACATTAAAAAAAATTTTAAAAAAAAGAGTTGGCCGCTTAACCAACTGAGCCACCCAGGTGCTCCTAGAAAAGAAAAAAAAAAGAAATTAATACATGGATGGAGCAAACCCTCAAAAAATGCTTTTATTTTTGTTTTCCTTGACACCACCCTGCTCTACAAGAATGGTATTTCCCCCCCCAAATATGACAGGAAGGATGGAAAGCAAATATAAATATCCCAGTAATACAATTTCTGGGTCTAATCTGAACATCCTACATCTACCAGAGAGTTGATCATTAGAAAATTACCCCATGTCCAAGACTTAGGTCCTTCTTTTTTTTTTTTTTTTTAATTTTTATTTATTTCTAGGAGAGAGAGAGAGATAGACAGCGTGAGCAGGGGAGGGTCAGAGAGAGAGGGAGTCACAGACTGAAACAGGCTCCAGGCTCTGAGCTGGCAGTCAGCACAGAGCCCGACGCGGGGCTCGAACCCACGAACCGCGAGATCATGACCTAAGCGAAAGTCGGACGCTTAACCGACTAAGCCACCCAGGCGCCCCTAGGTCCTTCTTTTCATTCGTTGCTCAGCAACGTATTTTTAAAATACTTCTTGTATGGACATTTTCAAACTTAATACAAAATTAGAACACCCAGCTTCCAGCAATGATCAATTCATGGATAATCTTGTTTCTTCTAAACTGCCATCCATTTTCTTCCCTTTCCTTGTACAGAATTCCTTTATGACAAATCCCAAACATATATTTTCATCCATGAATGCTTCCGTATGTATTTCTAAAAATAAAATCTTTCTTTGGCATCACCATAATGTCATTATCATAGCTACAAGCTTAACAATACTTCCTTAATATCATTAAAAAAAATGCAGTCAGTAATCAAATGTCCCTTAATACTTAAAAAAAAAAAATACTTGGTGCGCCTGGGTGGCTCAGTCAGTTAAGGGTCCGACTTTGGCTCAGGTCATGATCTCACGGATCATGGGTATGAGCCCCGCGTCAGGCTCTGTGCTGCCAGCTCAGAGCCTGGAGCCTGCTTCAGATTCTGTGTCTCCCTCTCTCTCTGACCCTCCCCTGCTCACGCTGTCTCTCTTTCTCTCAGAAATAAATAAAACATTAAAAAAATTTAAAAAATACTTAACTTGTTTAAATCAGAACCCAAACATGATTCACACATTGCTTTCGGCTGCTGCGTTTTGTAAATCTTTTATACTCTGCCTGTCCACCCTCCTACTTTTTCCCCCCTTATCTTTTATTTGTTGAAGATACCTGGGGATTTATTCCTTAGACAGCCCTCATTTTGTATTTTGCTGAATGCATCTGCATGGAGTTGTTGAATGTCCCCCTCTCCTGTTTTCCTATAAGCTGGTAGCCCAGAGGCATAATCAAGTTGGATTTTTTTGGCAAGGCTATCTCATAGGAGGTGCTGTGGACTGCCCGCTGTACCCCGTGTAAAAGGTATGCCTTCCTTCGCTGCATTCTCTCCCTCCTTCCCTCCTTCGCTCTTTGTAGTAAAATACATCTAACATCAAGCTTACCACTTAAGCCATATTAAAGTGTGCGATCCAGTGGCATTTAGGACGTGCACAATGTTGTACAACCATCACTAATGCCAGAACTTTTCCATCAATCCCCAGAAGAAACCCTTTACCCGCTCTCCAATCGCTCCCTCCGCCCTCCCCTGGCAACCACGAATTGCTTTTTGTGTCCAGGGATTTTTCCATTTTGGGTGTTTCATACTAATGGAATCGTATAATATGTGAGCTTTTAGAATAGCTTCTTTCACTTAGGATGGTATTCTCAAGGTTCGTCCACTTTGTAGCAAGTGTCAGTTCTTCCTTCCTCTTCAGGGCTGAATCCAGTTGGGAGGAGCAGATAGGCCACATTGTATTTATTTATCCCTCAGTTGATGGGCGTTCGGGTGTCTTCACCTTTTGACTTTTGTGAATAGCAATGCTGTGAACACTCGCGTACCAGCTTTTGCTTGAACGCCTGTTTTCCTTCTGTGACGTACACACCTAGACGTGCCTCTTTTTGTGATATTCGGGTGCATCTGTGGGCTCAGTGGGCATCAGCCCGATCCATACACAGTAACATTGCCTGTCGGCTTTTACCTTTATGGAATTTAGGCACCACTGATGATCACTGCCTATTCTAATAGGGTTCCAACAGCATGCTTTTCATAGAGGTCGAGGTGGTCTCATCCTTTATTTTCAGTTAATATTAAAGCAACTCTGTGCTGGGCAACTGAGTTCATGTGGTTCTTTGAGGAGAAGATAGTGGGGGAGAGAGGGGTTGGTGGCCAAGAAGGGTGGGAAAGTCTACATGCAACAGACCCTCTTGCTGCAAATTCCGGCACCCACTCAAATGGCGTCCCCCTCACCCCCCGCCGGAAGTTCTGCGGCAAAGAAGCCTGTTTAATCTTTAGGCAGCCTCCCTCAGGGGCCACAGGCTGACTGAATTCTTGTAAAAGCCCTGGATGGCAGAACTGGCAAGATTTCTAGCAGAACATCCCCCTGGAAACTCTACATTGAGATTACGTCCCTGGGAATGGAAACTAAAACCAAGCAAGACAATATCAATGTCACTATCGCCTCCTGCCTAGAGTGTTTGTGGGAGCCTTGGGGTGCCTCCCGTCAGGATAAACCTCAGGACAATGCTGCATTGAGGTGACCCGAGGGTTCCAGGGCCACTCACGGTCCCTCTTTCTGTCCCTGGCGACTTTACTCCACACGGCCCCCGGCCCTGGGCAGGGTGGTCCCCTGTTGTGTTTCCCCGGGTCACACTGCCACGGATGCTGTCTCACCATTGGCACAGTCAGACTGGTTAGACAAGGGAGGATATAGGGAGGGAGAATCTAGAAGATTCCTTGCATGACTTTCTGAGGGTCAGAGGTTTGACAGTGTTCCATTCATGTGGCTTTTAGGAAGAACTGTCCACTTTAGTACATCTCACCCATACATTTGCTTGTAAAAGACCCTTACCAGTCAACTAGCCACACAGGGTGCGGACCATGTGCTCCACACTTTTGAGGTCACAAGCAGAAGATGGTGCCCGCCCTCACCAGACACCCCAGCAGTTTGCAACAGAGAGGGTTACAGTTCGGTGGCAATCGGCCCAGATCATGGTTTGCTGTGGTCTTGGTTCTAAGGGGGTGGTGGCCAAGTTGATGTTGACAATTGCCCCTCCTGGCCTCCATCTCTAGTGATTCCTGTGTGTCTCTCCCCTGTTTTCTTTAGAATAATCACTACAGTTTCAACTAAGTATAAGATTATAACTTTTTTCCTGATGACTCAGCTTGTTTTTTCTTTCTTAAAAAAATGTAAAAAAATATTTATTTTTGAGAGAGAGAGAGAGAGAGCAGGAGCAGGAGAGGGGCAGAGAGAGAGACACAGAATTGGAAGCAGGCTTCAGGCTCTGAGCTGTCAGCACAGAGACCAACACGGGGCTCAAACCCACGAACCGCAAGATCATGACCTGAGCCAAAGTCAGACGCTTAACCAACTGAGCCACCTAGGCTCCCCATCAGCTTGTTTTTTCTTCTTTTCTACATGAGAAAAGAAAATTTGGCTCCTTCTAGAGAAAACCTTCCCTAGGACTATTAAGCATATCTTTCCTTTCTCTTGATAATAACTTGGGGAAGGTGGGGTAGGGAGTGTGCTGGAAACTGCCAGGCATAGGCAGCTTGAGTGTCCACACATCACGTGGTCCAGGGGCCTTCAGGCCAACGGGCTGCCTGGCTTCCCACAGCTGGAGGCTCTGCTCTTCCATGGGCCCAGCTTTCCTGGGGAGGAAAATGGCCCTTCAGCACCCACCCTCCCCTGCCTGCCCAGCCCAGGGCTCTAGCTCCATACCCCCATGGTGACTTGGGGGTCCATTTCATCTCCTTACAGAACTGGCTAATACCAGACCAAGACTCCTTTGTCTCCTTCATCTACCTACCCCCTCCTTTTTTTTTGTTTTGGAAGAAACAAAAATCCTTTCCACTTTGGGCTGCAGAAATACGCTTTTGGCTCTTGTTAAAAAAATTATTTTGAGAATGTCGAAGCAACCGCTTCCTAACTCTGCCAGTGCCTCATCCTCCCCTTCATGTCCTCTCTAGAGCCCGTCCTCAGCCCCGTGCTGGTGTATGAGAGGGTTCCGGGATCTTGGGCCTCTAGTCCTTTCTGCCTCTGCCTTCTCTCAGCACCACCTCCGGACCAGCCTCGTGGATCCCGGCCCTGGACTCAGACTTCTCCATTGTGAGGCCACATAGCTGTCTGGTGTGTTAAAGGCAAAGCTCCTTGGCGTCTAGGAGACCTTGATGTCCCTAACGGACTGCTTGGATTTCCCTCGTCGGCAGCGGCCTCAGCCCAGGTCAGTCTGCAAGCCAGCCCCTAATTCATAATCACTATTAACCTTAAAAAAGAGGTATGCATTTGGTACTGCCCACTTGGAAAGCAGGAAATGCGGACAATCTCACTTTTCCTTGCTAAGTTCTTCGATTCTGAATCAGCTTCTTATTTCCCTTACTGGGTCTCTAAGGGAGGCCTGCCCATCTCCGTTCCCTGGGCTTCCTCTCTGAAAGAAAGCAAGCTGGAGAGATGCTCCTATGGCCTTTCTTTCATGACAGTCTCCGGTTATAAGCTCAGGGCCACGGCTCGTTGGTGCCCCAGGCCCTTTGCTCGGAAGGGAGAAGTGATTCCATAGCAGAAAGACGTTGCCTGTTAAGAAGGAGAAGTCAGCTTCAAACACGCTGTCAGTAAGTAACTCGTCAGATGACAAGGATGAAGTGAAGCAACCGGTTCAGGCCATGCTGGGCAGACAACCGGTCCTGGGCTGAGCAAACCGGTGGCAAATGAAAGGAGGAAGTACACCTGAGCCAGCTTGCTCAGGAGCCGAACTATTCAAATGTGGGTACAAAGTGGTCACTTCATCCCTGCACCTGTTTTGACTCAGCACACACTGAAGCACTGGAGCCACGTTTGACCTGATGCCAGTGCCGGCAGCAGAAGCAGAGAATTTCACGGTGACCTCACATGGTGTCAGCAAAGGGACAAAGAGAGCCCACAGGGCCCTCACCTCAGCTCTGGAAGACTCTCTGAAGCCATTCTCCTACCGGCAGGGGACGCTTGGGCCAATAGCTGGCTTCCCTGCAAAATAAATGAGCGTGGACCCGACCTTTCAACATTTGCCAATTGCAGACGTTTTAAAGTGTATTGGTGGGGTTTGGGGTTCGTGATGGCTGCTGAAAAGATTGGGGCAACTCACATAAATCTAGCTAATTTTCACTGATCTAATTATTGCTTTGTAAAGAAATTGCCAGATTTAGGAAAAGCATCAGCATCATGGTGACGTTTCTCATGCTGTTCGTGAGCTGGAGTCAGTTATCGATTAAAACCTTTCAGCGGCCTTTAATCTACATTCAGCGGTTTTAAAGTGACGTGAAATTGGCTGACTTATTTGCAGTCTCTTCTTCATGACTGTTAATTGTACGGTATCAAAAGGCAACTGTCGGTGGCTGTTTATATGAATCCTTAAGTTCAGTATCTTGTGGGCTTCCATAAGAGGCCACTGAAACACTTTGGTTGCAGAATATGGAAGTGCTTTAAAGTGTGTGTGGGGAAAAAAACTTGAAAAGACGGTAGACTGTTTATAGGGGAGGTGGCAGATGATGACATGTCTGCAGAATAGAAAAAAACTATATGCATCTGCTTTTAAACTGCTTTTTATTAGTGGAGTGCATGGGTTACTTTATCAGTAGTAAAACCCAAGCCTGGGCAGCAGTTTTAATTCTCCAGGGACCACAACTTCTGTTAAAAGGGCTAATCTGGTACGTGATTTTACATCAGAACGGGTTAGAACACCCAACTCCAATATTGACTGAGTGGATCTAAAACCAAATGCTATTGCTGGCGGGCAGGCTGCCTAGCATTTGGATGCATTTTAATCATTATCACAGAGCAGGAGAGGACCACTGTCATCTTCTTTGGCCTCCCCGGCCTTTTGTTCTGGAATCTCTGACAATCTAGATGGTTGGACCTGCCCAAGACCTCACAGGGAAGCTATCTCGCAGGTGCTTACCCAGCTCTGTTTACACAGTTCCCCTGTGGCACCTAACCACTGGACCTACTCTCTGGAACTTCCCAGAATGAATCCATGTTTATAAGACAGGTTTTCTGCTAGTTGATGTTAGGTTTCTTGTGCCCCCTAACTTGCCCTTTCCTTTTTCCAGGCTGATTCTGTGGATGTGACTCCTTCTGAGGTTACTCACTTAATCAAAGAGGATGAATTTCCTAGAGAGAAGAGAGCAGTGGTTTAGCGAAGCACAGAGTAGCTGGACTTCTCAATCACACTCTCCAACATGCCCATGAGTGCTTTCCAGACCAGCACGCCTCTCATTCAACCTTTCCACACTTTCAAAGTTTCCAGACCTCTGGCCAGCCTGGCGGTCCACCACCAGCTAGC
This sequence comes from Hyaena hyaena, assembly GCF_003009895.1. Taxonomy (NCBI): domain Eukaryota; kingdom Metazoa; phylum Chordata; class Mammalia; order Carnivora; family Hyaenidae; genus Hyaena; species Hyaena hyaena. The sequence continues at coordinate 993,278 of NW_024080672.1, read as the reverse complement.
ATCAATCAGCCAATGGTCTTAAAAGGGATGCCCAGCAAAGGATTAAAATGCAGCACAGATAGTCTGGTTGGAGCCCCCTTTTCTGGACAGTATACCTCTAAAAATTTTTTTAATGTTAATTTTTTGAGAGAGAGACAGAGTGTGAGTTGGGGAGGCAGGTTCAGAGAAAGAGGGAGACACAGAATATGAAGCAGTCCCCAGGCTCTGAGCTGTCAGCACAAAGCCCAATGCGGGGCTCAGACTCACAAATCACGAGATCATGACCTGGCCAAAGACAGGCGCTTAACTGACTGAGCCCCCCAGGCACCCCATCTGGGCAGTATACCTCTAGATAGATGGGTAAGTTGAGAGATTCACCTATCTCCTTTTGACTGTTATTTAACATTTCCTGAGCATCTTTTACCCATTAGTTTTATGACATATATGCAAAATGTAGTACAACCATTTTGGAAAACAGTGTGGCATAGAAAAGTTGACCCAGTGATTTCTTGTTTTAGGTATACACTCTACACACTTTCTTCACATGAGATGTGTCAAAGGATGCTCGTTGTAGCATTGTCAGCAATAGCAACGGAAACAAATGAACAAACAAAACTGGAAATAGCCAAAAAGTCCATCGACAGGAGAATGAGTAAATATACAGCTCATTCACTTTTCTTTTTATTGTAGTAAAATTTACTAACATAGAATTTACCTTTAAACCATTTTAAAGTTTATTTATTATTTTTTTTAAATTTTATTTATTTTGAGAGAGAGAAAGAGAGAATCCCAAGCAGGCTTTGAACTGTCAGCCCAGAGCCTGATGTGGGGCTCAATCTCACAAACCATGAGATCATGACCTGAGCCGAAACCAAGAGTTGGATGCTTAACCGACTGAGCCACCCAGGAGCCCCTATTTATTTCTGAGAGAGAGAGAGTGAGCAAGAGCGGGGCAGAGAGAGCGGGTGAGAGAGAATCCCAAACAGGCTCTGTGCTGTCGGAGACTGATGTGGGCTTGATCCCACAAACTGTAAGAGCGTGACCTGAGATGATATTGAGTCAGATGCTTACCCAACTGAGCTACCCACGTGGCCCAACCCTGAAACCATTTTTCAGTGTAGAGTTCCCTTGCATTAAGCACGTTCACATAATTGTGTAACAGTCACCACCATCTTGCTCCAGAACTTTCCATCTTCCCAGCTGAAACTCTGTAACTATTAAATACTAACTCCCCAGTCCTTTCTGCCCCCGGCCCCTGGCAACCCTCCATTCTACTTTTTGTCTCTGAGTTTGCCTACTCTAGAAACTTCATATAAGCGGAATCACAATACTTGGCCTTTCGTGTCTGGCTTGTTTTATTTAGCACGATGTTGTCAAAGTTCATTCATATTGTGGCCTGTGTCACAGCTGTCTTTTCAAAGCTAAATCATACCCACTGATGCATATGCACACAGCACGTTTTGTTTATCCATCCATCCATTGAGGGATCCTTGAATTGCTTCCACTTTCTGGCGCTTGTGAATATATGCTACTGTGAACATGGGTGTGCAAATATCTCTTCAAGTCCATACCCCAAAATGGAACTGCCGCATCATATGGTAATTCCATGTTTTGAGGATTTGTTACACTGTTTTCCACAGTAGCCGCACCAGCTTATTCATGTGTTACTATATATACTGTGCTATCGTGTAAGTATCATGTAATTTATTAGATATTGCCAACCTTTTTCCCAAAGTGATTTGCTAATATATATGCCTACCAGCCGTGTATCAGGAATGCCTAGTGATCTACATCTTCACCGACACTGAGTATTATCCTTTTTTGAAAATTTTTTTTGCTCATTTAGAGGTTTTTAAATGCTTATCTTATCCTAGTCTTAATTATCCCCCTCACCATTTGCAGTTACTCAAAGTGTATGGGATTGTGACTGAGAGCTGCACTGTAGATGTAGACAAAGCCATATTTGAATCCAAGGGTCCCCACTTATTAGCTGTGTGGCAAATTCTTGAGACCTCATTGAACCTCAATTTCCTTATCTATTCGCAAAGGGTAATGATAATACCTACCTCAGGAGGTTGTCAGGAAGATTAAAACAGACCAGGTATCAGTAGCACTTAGCCCAGAGGCGGACAACATTGAAAACAGTCAATAAATGTAAATCCATTCATTCATTCAATAATATTAAAATTGAGTACCTACTATGAGCCACACATAGTAATGGGTTATAAATACAAGGACGGGCAAAGCAAACGGTCTCTGCCTTCATGTGGCCTTCAGTCAAGTAGGATGCATAGATGTGCATGAAATAAACACGAAATACATCATTAAAGATTTTCATGAGTGCCGTAAGGGGAAATGACAGCAAGGTAGGACTGAATAGAAGGGGCAACACTGAATTATGATTATTATTTTGACGGTCACTACTTCTGAGCCGGAGCTTGAAGGATGGATAGGAGTTTATGGGTGTGGCGGGCAGGGAAGGTTTCTGCAGGCATACTGAACTTCAAAGGAAATGTATGGAGATGGAAAGTTTTTTCCCCCAAAGTCAGGGGCAAGGGAATAGGTACCCCCACTGCCCAGGGGCCTTGGAGAGATTTCTCTTGCCCACCTTTCCCAGGAGATGAGCAGGAGGCGGTTAAGTTACTGCCTGTGGCCCCCAGAAATGTCTCGTGGCTCATGAACCCTGATCTTTGGTCAGTGTGAAAAAATTATTCTCGGTGCCACTGCCCAGCTCCTTGGCAAGGACAGACCGGAAATCAATGGTGACAATGGCTCAGATGAGCTGGATTACAATGAAGCCCTTTGATGTTAGGGCAGGTCAAGAAAGGATTTGGGGCTGACTTCAGTCTGGCAGGGGAGAAGCTCAAAGATAAAGTGCTCAGAGAAAGGAAAGTTAAATGATTGAAGGTTTTTCTAGGGCATATGTGAAACTGACTGGTGAATACTATTTTCTAGTAGATATGGCAAAGAGTTGTATTTGCAAGAACAGAAAAATAGATGAACATGAGAAATTTTTCTGGAACGAGTATAATTCCATAGTTCTCAAGTCACAAATGTGTATCAGAAACCCCTGGGAGCTCATTAAAAATTTAGACCCCTTGGGGCACCTGGGTGGCTCAGTCGGTTAAGCATTCGACTTTGGCTCAGGTCATGATCTCACAGTGTGTGGGTTCAAGACCTGCGTCAGGGCTCTGTGCTGATGGTGCAGAGTCTGGAGCCTGCTTCAGATTCTGTGTCTCCCTCTCTCTCTCTGCCCCTTCCCTACTCATGCTCTGTGTCTCTCAAAAATAAATAAAGATTGAAAGAAATTTTAAAAAATTTAGACTCCTTGGCCGTCTCCAAGATTCAGTAGGTGTTCCCTGGACCCAGGGCTCTGTATTTCTAACAAGTTCCCCAGGGGATTCTGATGGTGAAGGACAGCCTTCAAAAAACCTTATAGACTTGTCATCTCTCTTTCCTTTCTTTTGTCTTTTGTTTGCAATGTCTTCTTTTAGAAGAGTTTCAAGAATAGGCTTTTTTCCCTCCCCCCTTCCCCTGCCTCTGTGTCACCCAGGATCCCAAGTACAACTGCCTGGCAAGGTCTCACAAATGTGTGAAGCAAGGAGAGGAGGAGAATAGAAATTAGGCTGGTTGGGCAGGCAGCCTATCCGTCTGGCCACTTTGCTTTTCTAAACACTGTGCAGGCCAAGGACACATATCTGAGAGCTTCATGCAGCTCGGTGCTGCCCATCACCTGGCCACTGGTGTATACAACTGCGTAGAAGTTAGTGGTACAGGCTCCGGACTCAGCCAACGTCGAATGGGGTTCCATAACCTTGGACATGTTATGGATCCCCTTTGAGCTGTTCTATTCTTGGCTCATAGGGCTTTTTGAGGACGTAAAAGGATAACACGTGAGTATGTTAAGGACATGGGATGGCAATTTGGGGGATTAAGGGATTAAGGGGTTGGGAATTTGGGGGATTAAGATTAAGCAAGGGAGATTAACTTAAATGACGAAGTAAAGTGAGCAGGGGGTAGTCTTGTCATTGTCACGGACTATGGAGAGCAACACGCAGACACCTATTTCACTGCCCCGTGCACAGCCCCTCTCATTCTGCTTCTATACTTTCTTTTTATTTTTTTTAATAATTTTTTTCAAATATCTATTTATTTATTTATTTTAAATTTTAATTTTTTAATGTTTTTTATTTATTTCTAGGAGAGAGAGAGAGAGACAGCGTGAGCAGGGGAGGGTCAGAGAGAGAGGGAGTCACAGACTGAAACAGGCTCCAGGCTCTGAGCTGGCAGTCAGCACAGAGCCCGACGCGGGGCTTGAACCCACGAACCGCGAGATCATGACCTAAGCGAAAGTCGGACGCTTAACCGACTAAGCCACCCAGGCGCCCCTCAAATATTTATTTTTATTTTTGAGAATGAGAGAGACAGAGTGTGAGTAGGGCAGGGGCATAGAGAGAGGGAGACACAGAATCTGAATCAGGCTCCAGGCTCTTAGCTTTCAGCATGGAGCCCAACGAGAAGCCCAAACCACAAACTGAGATCAAGGCCAAGGCTGAAGTTGGACGCTTAACCAGCCGAGCCACCCAGGCGCTCCTGTACTTTCTTTTTAAATTGAGGTACAGTTGACATATGATATTATGGTAATTTCAGATGTGCAAATAATGAGTTTATACTTGTATATATTGCAAAACGATAGCCGTAAGGAGTCTAGTTACCATCTGGCATCATCCATAGTTACGGAACTTTTTTTCTTGTGATGAGAACTTTTAAGATCTATTCTTTTAGCAATTTTCAATTATGCAATACAGTATTATTAACTATAGTCACCATGTGGTACCTTTATGTTATAAATTGAAGCATGTGCATTTTGATTCCCTTCACCCATTTGGCTCACCCACAACCGCCCACTTCTGACAACCACAAATCTATGTGCTTGATTTATTTATTTTATTTTTTTAAGATTCCACATATAAGGGGTGTGTGGGTGGGTCAGGTGGTGGTTAGGTGGCTGACTCTTGATTTCGTCTGAGGTCATGATCTCATGGTTCGTGAGACTAAGCCACGCAATGGGCTTTGTGCTGATCGGACCCTGCTTGGGATTCTCTCTTTCTTCTCTTTCTGCCCCTCCCCTGCTCATGCTTGGCTTTTCTCTCTCAAAATAAATAAATAAACATGAAATAAAAGATTCCACGTATAAATGAGATCATTCAGTATTTGTCTTTCTCTGTTTGACTTCTTTCACTTAGCATAATGCCCTTGAGGTCCATGATGTCGCAAATGGCAAGATTTCACTCTTTTTTTTTTTTTTATGGTTGAATAACATTGCTTTATATATAGGTACACCACTTTTCTTTATCTATTCATCCATCGATGGACACTTAGGTTATTTCCATATCTTGGCTACTGTAAATAATGCCACTATGAATATGAGGGTGCATACATCTTTTAGAATTGGTGCTTTCATTTCTCCAGATAAATACTCAGACATGGAGTTGCTGGGTCATATGGTAGTTCTATTTTTAAATCTTTAAGGAACCTCCATACTTTGCCCTCTGTACTTTTGTAGTTGCTTCTCCAACAACCTTCCTCCATCACCATGCCCATATACACTTAACCAAATTATTTTCAGAGTTCATTGGAAGTTCTGCTTCTTCTCCATGAAATCTTTTACTGGAGCGGAAGCCCCAGCTCCCACTGATGCCTTCCTTCTCTAGATCACCATCCTGATTTTCATCCACATCTGCACATCAGGTTCCAATTCCCCTCTACCTCACATTGATCTGAAATTTTTAGATGGGCGTGTTTTGTCATCTCATCTAAAATAAAACTCTTGGAGGTCAGCGTAAATATTCTACTTCCAGTAACTGCACAAAAAAACCCGTATGCGTGAAAGGGAGATATACGTTGCATTGACCAACTTGCAGTAATGTGTTTTGCTTATTAAAGAGCCAAGGCTCTGAATTTTCATATGGTTTTCACATAATTTGCACACAAGAATTCTCATATGAATCTCAGAGAATCATGCACTCTTTGTATCCAATCTATTCAGTCATGTATTCCTGTGCATGATAAATACAGAAATATGAGAAATGCATTAGTAACCTGTATCTACCCGTTTCTTCTCGGTACCCCCTCTGCCCAAGGAGGGACAATTGAGAACCGAGATCATAATAATAAAGGTATTGGTACTGAGAGCGGATTCCGCGGTTCCCCCTCTTAGTTGGTTTCCTCTCTCCTCTTAGGTGCAAATGTGCTGAGCAGGGCGTCCTAACCCTCCGTCCCAACCCGTTTCTGGTTGGTGGTGGGTAGATCTGAAGGCTGCTGGGCTTTTTGCGTCCCTGCGCTCCTTGGTCCCAGTCAGACACTGAGCCTCCTCACCCTGTTCTTTAAACCTCCTGCGTAAAGACCCTTCTCTTTCCACCCGCAATATGAAATGCTCTTCAAGCCACAGTGCTCTTTCTAGCCAGCAGGGGACAGTCTACACTGAGGGGGGGCGCGGGTAGAGGGAGGGTGGGCTGGGGACAGTGGCGGGACACACCCCTGTGCAGTTGTCCTCACCTTCCAGTTTCGTCTTGAAATAAAGCACACGGCCCTCCTCTCCTCTCTTCTAGGGACACTCTTTCCAAAAGGGTGGCTTTCAGAGGGTTTAACCTTGGGGTCTGGGCACATCGCCAACTCTTCCCCTTGCCTCCGGGAGAGTCCAAGTTCTTTTAGGAAGTGCGACCTCTAGAGGCCGGCTGTGGAATCCCAGTTAAATCCCGCGGAGGTTCTGGACACCCAACTCAATCACCCGTTGCAAGCAGCGGGCAGTGACGCGAGTCAGGGAAATGGGGGAACCATTCTTTTCAAGTTACTGTTTCCCTTAGAAGAAAAATCTCAGCTTTAACTCTGACGACCAGTTTCTCGAGTACATTTTCACATGAAGCTGGACAGCCCTGTCCTGCAACTTTCTGAGACCCGGAAACACCTAAATTTTCACAGACTCTATTCCTTGTTTGTAACCCAGAGAATCTCTCCCTATGTTTGTCAACCCCTGAAGGCCTTGTAGGCTGGCTTGATTTTATCCTTTACAAAACACCTGACTCATTAGGAGAGGAAATTCAGGGTGAGAAAAAACAAAAACAAACACAAAACCCAAACCAACTTTCACCCTCCGTGGATGTGAACCCACAAACTCACCCACTGTTAGCAGACACGTTTGTTGTGGTTCAGTCAGTTGATGAATGAAGAGACCCCGAGGTTTTGCGAGGTTCTCAGCAGGAGGAAGTCAGGGAGGACCAGGAACTGGTTTTGCAGGTACCAGAAAACCGCTGGAGAGCGGAGAGGTTTCTCCCCGCCACAACCCGGTGAAAGATGGTCCTCACTCCGAAGTTCAGAGGCAGAGCCAAAAGACCAGGTGAAGCGACCAACCCGGAGGACAGAAAGTGACCAGGTGTTTCTTAGCTACCGGGTTGCTAACAGTTACCTTGAGGGAGAAATTCACATTAGTGTAACTAACCCTATCTGCTTCCAATTCGATTTTAAAAACCTGATGTTGCCAAACAGGCTCGTAGGCCCTTACTCATTTCTCAAGTAGAATGAAGTAAAATTGACTGTCTATAAAATATTTATCAGATCTAGGCTAGTGTTTGAATTATATCTCCTGCAGGCTTTAAAATGTCCTCTCTCTGCTTATTTCATTATTGATTTGGCAGACAAAAGTTTTACTTAATGCAGTAACTACAATGTGTTTACTGGGATTAATTTACTCACTCTTGAGGATTACTTTAATTCTTTTACGAAAACAATTCGTCTTAGGATGTTTTTTTCCCCCCGAAAGGGTCACATCAAAATTTATTAGACAGTTAAACGATTCACAGTAATTTGGGTGTAACTGAATAATTTATATCTGTGTTTGCCAAGCCTGGCTGCCCCTCAGAATTACACGGGGAGTGTCTTAAAAATACAGACTCCCAGGTCTCACCCCAGATCCAGAGAAGCAGAGTTCCTGGGGGTGTGGCCTGGGAATTTTCCCATTTAAAGGTGCAACCCATCTTCTCTCTGGCCGACTGGGGTTTGGGAACTGATCAGTGTAGTTAAATCTTGAGTAATTCTAAGGTTAAAATGTTACTGCCGTTAAAGGTACATTTTTTTAAGGACACATGTCCTTAAATCTTTGCTGCCTCTCTCTACATTAGATGTGAACTTCAGAGAAGTCATCACTGTGAACTAAGGAGCCAGCCAGATGAAGTGGGACAGCCACCGGAGGAGCTCCTCCCCCGCCCCTCTGCCAGCCTGGTCTGGACTAAGTTCTCTGGGTGATGTCACTCTGTTTGGCTGGGTCCCTGAAGACCTTCAGGGAAGCGGGTTGGTCCTGGGTCCCGTGCCAGCAGAATCCTGCATGTTCAGTGATGTGAATTGGTATCTGGACACGGCACTGAAGGAAGACTCACCTGTAAGGTCCCTTGAGTAGAAACACAGTCATACCATTTCCAAGCTATCAAGATGAAAACACTCAATTCTATATCCGCAACAAAACTAAACCGTAGCAAGTGCAACCCCAACCAGGACAACACAACACTAAAAAACTAAAGTGTGTTTCCCTCCCCCTCGTGTCAACGAGGAGGTTTCCTTAGCTGCACAAAGGCCATCCTCCTATTTGAACCGGAAATCAGTCTCTGGGTTTGATCAAGGATTTCGTGAAAATAAACGTATCTACTGGAAACGCCTTACACATAGTACAAAAGGTAAATCATGTAAAGGCGTACATTTGTGGGGGGGGTGGACCCATGGCACATTCCAACCATATAAAAGGCATGCGATGAAAAATAAAGCTGTCTTATCCTTTCTGGGTTTTGTTCCTTAGAGATATTCATGGAGGCCGATTCCTTGGCTATTCTTTGAAAAGCATTTTATGCTTATATCATATACCACCTCATACATGTATAGGCAGCTTCTTGAAAAGCAAGTGGTTTCTGGCCTTTTGGCTATTGTGAAAAATACTCTAATAAAATATCCAAGTATTTATACGTACCTGTGCCATCAGTCTCTCAGTCTATGGGGTCGTGTATCTGAAGGGTGCGTTTCTGGAAGTGAAATTCACAGACTCAGTGACTAGGTGCACACTTAGTTTTTAGAGAGGGTCCAAATCCCTGCCCTCCCCCTACTCCCCCACAAGGGGTTGAGCCATGTACCAGTCACCAAGAGTGTATGAGAGTCATCTTACTGAATGTTCTTATTACTTCTAATAGTTCTTCTGTTGATTTTCTGTGTGCTTTTCCAATTTTATAACACATCGTTGCAGATAAAGATAATTTTACCTCCTTATTTCCAATTTTAGTACTTCTATATTTCTTTTACATTGGCTAGTAACTCTAAAGTAATGCTAAAGAACAGTGGGAGAGAGTGGGGATCTTTGTCTTTTTCCTGACTCTAATGGAAAAGCTTCCATTATCTCCTTAGTAAATCCTCATTAAATAGGAAAACACTTTTTTTCTTTTCTGAGAATTAAAAAAAATCAGAAATAAAATGTTGCATTTTATCAAATACCTTTCTGGTATCTATACAAGTTATTTTAATTTATATGAAAATTCCTTGTGTGAAAATCATTTATTATATTCAATTAAGATTGCTCAGGAAATCAAAGACTTCTGGTTGCCCCCAATCTATCAAAAAGCATTATGGTTACAACATTATTTGTAATAGAGAACAGAACCAAAAATCTAGAAACGATGAAAATTTTTCTCAACAGGGAAATGGTTAAATAAATTATAGCACTTTCATATACTGGGAAGCTTTTCAGCCCTTTAAAAAGTAATGAAGTAGATTCTATATGCCAAGATACATCAATCTGAGATCCAAGGTCAAGTAAAACCAGCAAGGGCAATCTAGTATGTGTCCTCATTTGTGAAAACAATAAAAAGGGACGTGCACATGCAAATACAAAGGAAAATTCTGGAAGGACACAGGAGAGACTATTAGTAATGTTTGCTTCTTTTTTTTTTTAATTTTCATGTTTATTTATTTTTTGAGAGCGAGAGAGACAGAGCACAAAGGGGCAAAGGGATAGGGAGGCACAAATTGTGAGATCATGACCTGAAATGAAGTCAGATGCTTAACCAACTGAGTCACCCAGGCACCCCAGTAATGTTTGCTTCTTGATGAAGGATATCTGTCTGGTGATCTGAAATACTCTACTCTTTTTTGGATTTAAAAACAAAAACCAAAAACACATACATTTATTCCTTTTTCAGTGAAAAAAAGAATAACAAAAAAGTAACGATTAAACTTATTTTACAAGGAAAAAATTGTGTTCATGAAAGTTTTAAATGTGAAAACATGAAAGACAAGCAGTATTAAGCATAACTAATTATGAGTCACATTGGTCATAGAGGTTTCTGTTTTTTGGGTTTTTGGCGTTGTTTTACTTTGTTTTTGCACCTGAGATGGATACCTTACTCCTCTCATCCTAATCTCAGTTCTACGATAAAGCTCCAGCTTCTGGAATTTTCCGCAAGTCCTTATTCTCTTCTGCAGTGGGAGCTTAATCCAGCTGAGTTGGCCTCACTCTTACATCTGGGGATTCATATACAGCTTTTACAGGAACTATTCTCCAAATAGAGTTTACAACTCTATTCTTTCAAAAAATTTTTTACATTTATTTATTTTTGAGAGATAGAGTGAGACAGAGCATGAGCGGGGAGGGGCAGAGAGAGAAGGGGACACAGACTCCGAAGCAGGCTCCAGGCTCTGAGCAAGCGTTCAGCACAGAGCCTGCCATGGGGCTTGAACCCACAAACTGTGAGATCATGACCTGAGCCAAAGTCAGACACTTAACCGACTGAGCCACCCAGGTGTCTCTAGAACTCCATTCTTTTTTTTTTTTTATGTTTATTTTTGAGAGAGAGAGAGAGAAAGCATGAGTGGAGGAGAGGCAGAGAGAGAGGGAGCCAGAGGATCTGAAGCAGACTCTTAGCTGACAGTCAAGAGCATCAGGCTCGAACTCATGAACCATGAGATCATGACCTGAGCCGAAGTTGGATGCTTAACTGACTGAGTCACCCAGGTGCCCCCTACAAGCGCATTCTTAATGGCGAATAGAAACCTCTTAGGCTTTTTGCTGGTAGGGACTCTTTCAACCTGAATGAACAATAGAGAAATGAGTTAGTAAATTAAGGCCAACAATATGATGGCATATGTTTTTGTTAAAAATAATGCTTGTGAAACTTGAAATAACGGGAAATGTTTGTCATAACGATAAATGAAAAAAAGCCGATGAACACATCACATATACACAATGGTTTTAACTTTGCAGAAGTAAAAGGAGGGTATATAAATTGGTAAGGTAGCTTTAGTAGAGTGATTTGGTACTGTGGTGGGTTTTCCCCCAATATTTTCTTTAAATTTCTTAAATGTTTTTATTTATTTTTGAGAGAGAGAGAGAGAGAGAGAGAATGGGGGAAGCGCCCAGAGAGAGGGAGATACAGAATCTGAAGCAGGCTCCAGGCTCTGAGCTGTCAGCACAGATGGTGATGTGGGACTTGAACTTGTAAACCGTGAGATCTAGACCTGATCCAAAGTCAGACGCTTAACTGACTGAGCCCCCCAGGTGCCCCATTGCCCAACATCTTCTTAAATTAGCATTACATCAAGGTAGTTCATTAAAAAATATAAAAGAGGTGGTAGAATAAATTGTTTTGGGGATCCTGATATGAAAAGGGGAAATAATATCTTCTTATGTCCTTTTAATGTCTGGTATGGAGAAGGGAAGTGACCAGACTCAAGGTCACTCATAGTTACGAAATTCACCCAGCACCTGCCTTCAGGGAAGACTACTTTTTGGCACTTCCAAGCAAAAGATCGGAGTTTCTGCCATGGCCGAGCTGGGTATGACTCTGAGTATGAAATCCCACTAAGGAGGTTTTCACTTTAGAGCTGCCCTAACCACGGTCATAGCTTATATCAGTGTGACCATTTCTGCTGCTCATTTGTCACTTCCAAGTCATCTGTCTCACCATGTCTTGACACAGGTCTCTGCTGTCCTCTCGGTTGATGTAAATTGTCTGCTACACGGAGATGATTGTTCAGAAGCTTAGGGAAAGCTTGAGAACATTCTCCTTAAATGTTCGGAGAGCCTTGACTCCTGGTGACCCGATTGTTCACCATTGTCAGAGATAGTATTTGCTTCCTTTCGATCCCCTACACATTTTCTGTCTCAGCTAATATGGTCAACAGCACTGATTTCTGCTCATTGAATACCAGGCATATCAGGAGAGACCCAACCTTCCTGAAATTCTCTCTGTCTATTCTAAAAGAAGAAAGAATGCTCAGGGGCTCAGATATTTCTACTTCTTTCCTGGGTATGACTTTATCCCCACAGGTAAGTGTCAGCATCCTTTTGGCTGGTGACAAAGTATGGCTCTGCTGTGGGCTGCAGGAGGCCAGCCTCAACTAGAGCAAGTCTTCTTGCTCCTTCTACACTGTGTCCTGTGGTCTGGATCATTGGGAAAGGTGGTCTTCATAAAATGATGCCTGAGACCTTCTTACTTTGGTCAGTTCAGGGAACGCCCAGCTGGGGAGGGATGTCTCCACCACTGAGGTTTAGGACTTTAGAGCTGGGAGATTACTTATATTGTAGGGAAAAGTAAAAACATGAAGTTTGCCCTGGGCAAAGGTAGAGCTTTGGGAAAATGTGATATTCAGGGATATGTTTTTGTAACCAACTCTCGGCTACATAATCAACCTTCAGCAAAAAGCAGGAAATTGCAAGGGGAAGCCACCCATGGAGAAATCCCAGGGAATGATGGACAAGGGGAAGTTTTACTAAAAGCAGCAAAGAGCACCTGTCTGGGGTTTAAAAATCCGAGTTTTCCTTTTTACCTTGGGAGCGAGGGATCATAAAATATCCCAGTTAGGGATTTCCCTGGGATATTAGTATATATCTATATAAGCGACAGACAGGAGGGAGGGAAGGAGGCAGGGAAAGAGAGAGAGAGAGAAAAAGGGACTTTTTAAAGTTCTGGGGGGAAAAATCTTTAAACAGCAACTCAAAAATACTGAATCAGAGGTGTCAGGACCACTCACGTGCACCACGACACATATCTCTGAAATCAAATTACAAATCTTCAGGAAGTGGAGGGATCAGCCATGTGCCCGGAAACACATTCTGAACTGGGAACTGGGGCATCGGGTTCCCGTTTGGCACACGGACGATTTCAGCGCGCCTCGTAGTGCAAGGATATAGTCTAGCTGGTCACCCTGATAGTGTGCGAAGTGCCACCACCGAGCTCTACAGAGCTTTGGCCAGAGGATCCCAGAAGTCCTGTCTGCGGTGGGTGTGGGTGTGGGTGTGCGTGCAAGGCGGGCTGAGCGCGGCCCCCAGTCATCCTCCCTCCACCCCCCCACCCCCCCGGCCCTCTCTCTGCGATCTCTCTTCCTGGAATATCTGGCTTTGTTTCGTGGCAGCTTTGAGGCCATGCCTATGTGATTTACAAGCTTTACATTTCATGAGTGGTTCGCAAGGTCCATACGGGACTGTTTAATACTGAACAAAGGTCAAGTTTCCACCTAACATCTGGGCATTTTTGGTCTATTTTTTCCCCACCCCTTTTGAGCAATGACCAGATTCAGATCAGTCTCGGTACTTGTGGTGGACATCTGTTGCTTTGGACCGACCAGCATCCCTTTCCCTGTTCTTGGGAAATGACAGCCAGACTCTCTTTTGGTGGAACTACCATACTTCACTGAATCCAGTTTTTGATGGAACTCTCAGTGCTGGGGAGGACGGGGGTACCTGAGACCCTACTTGGGCCAATCAGACTCTTCTGGGAATTTGAATCACCAGTGGACTAACATCAAGTTCCAAAAATAATTCAAGTCTGATGGGGCACCATTAATTCCTGGTACTCAATGTAATACACTGAGGAGGGAGTGTAGCCTTCAGGAGTACTGGCTGTGGGGCTAGATTGTTTGAGTCAGAAACCCAGCTCTGCCACTCTTGAACAGGATGCTGGACAGGCTAATTAACCACCTCAGCCTCAGTTTCCTCAGATTGTAAATAGAGCATAATAATACTTCCCTCATAGGGTTGTTGTTGGCATTACATGAATCAATACAAGTGTATCAGGTTGAGCTCTGGTCAAGAAACAAGAACCACTCTGAGTACTTAAAGCAGAAAAGGAGGGGGGTGGTGCTGGGGTAGCTCAGTTGGTTGAGTGCCCGACACTTTTGGCTCAGGTCATGATCCCAGGGTCGTGGGATCGAGCCCCATGTCGGACTCTGTGCTGAGCATGGAGCTTGCTTGGGATTCTCTCTCTTTCAATCTCTCTCTCTCCACCCCTCTTCCTTGCTTGCGTTCTCTCTCTAAAAATAAAAATAAATAAATACCTAAAGCAGAAAAGGGATTTGACTCATGGAATTAGGAACGTAACAATCAATGAAAGGCTAGAGAAGCAGGCTCCAGGCTGCCAGGATGGCTTCTGGAACACACTTCTAAACTTGTCTGCAGGGAGAGCTGCCTCTTCTGCCACCAGCAGGAAGGTAGACCACTAGGAGACAACTGACTTCAGGAACACAATGCCGCAGCTGTGACCCAGGGACCAGGAAGGCACGTGGCTGCTGCTGTGACCACCTTTCATCACTCACGAAGTTGGGACTTGACAGTGGACAAGGCGCGACCCGAGGGCGCGAGATCACCGAGGTTCAACTGTTACGGCTGAAATCATCGCCGCTGGCCAAAGTGCTCGCTAGGAAACGAGCGCTGTGACTTGTAACGGAACCATCTAACTCCAAGTACACTCTCAGCGCTTGAATTTCATGATTCCCACGTCACGTGCAAGAATGTTTCATTAACTTGTAATTAGGCTTCATATCTTCCGTGATGGCAAAGAGGTAGGATGGTAATTCATGGGCCCTCCAGCGGAACAGACTCCTTGATTGCTTGCATTTTCCTGGCTCCCTTGAAATGCAGTTTTTAAAAAAAAATTTTTTTAAATGTTTTATTTATTTCTAGGAGAGAGAGAGAGAGACAGCGTGAGCAGGGGAGGGTCAGAGAGAGAGGGAGTCACAGACTGAAAGAGGCTCCAGGCTCTGAGCTGGCAGTCAGCACAGAGCCCGACGCGGGGCTCGAACCCACGAACCATGAGATCATGACCTAAGCGAAAGTCAGACGCTCAACCGACTGAGCCACCCAGGCGCCCCTTGATATGCAGTTTTAATAACGCAGTTTCACTTTTGCAATACTGGCCTGGAGAGCGGCACACCTCAGCGGCGCCATCACATATGCCACTGAGGCTTCAACTGAGCCAAAGGACAAGCATCTGAACGGCAGCGACATGAGACTGGCAGGGAGGAGGGTGTGGAAGCGGATCTTGATAGAGACCCCACAGTCAGATGCCAGCTCTGGCAGGTGGTGGGGGGTGGGGGGGATCTAAGCTGCCCTGCGGATGGGGGCGGCGTGTGCAGAGGTGGGAGGGGAGGGTTGAGCAGTACATTGGGTTCATAGACTAAAGAGTCAGCTGTGACTCAGGCTTCCATTCCTTCCGGAGCTCACTGAACAGCAGAACCTTCCGCGGGAAACTAGGTGCTGGGAATGTTCAGGAGCTTGGAGACTGAAGATGAGCTCAGGGGTCTATACACAGCAGGACTTTCCCAGGGAAGGCGGGGGGGGGGGGGGGGGGGGGGGGGGGGGGGGGGGGGGTGTTGTGGAACGAGGAGAGGGAGATGTGAGGAACAGGAGGGAGATGTGAGGAACTGGCAGAACTGAGCCAGTTATCAGACCCTTTCCTTTTGCAGGTCATCCCTGGCTTCGGCCTGGATTCCAGTTACCTGGAGCGGAAATCGCTAAACCTGCATTTCTTTCACTGAAATAGACTACAAACCTTTCTATTTGTTTGTTTAATCAGGAAAGAAATTCCATGTCAACTAGACTTGTTGTGGTGATGATTTCAACATATATGCATATATAGAATCATTATTTTGTACACCAAAAACCAATATGTTACATGTCAATTATATATCATTAAAAAAAGAAATTCTTATAAGCTGAATATTGAATTAAATGTTTAAATTTTTTTTAATGTTTATTTATTTTTGAGAGAGAAAGAGACACAGAGTGCCAAGTAGGGGAGGGGCAGAGAGAGAAGGAGACACAGAATCTGAAGCAGGCTGCAGGCTCTGATCTGTCAGCACAGAGCCTGATATGGGGCTTGAACTCATGAACCATGAGATCCTGACCTGAGCAGAAGTCAGACACTTAACTGACTGAGCCACCCAGGTGCCCCTGGATTAAATAAAATTTATTGTAGCTACTTAAGTATGTACAAATCAAAGCTATATAAATTATGGTACATACATACTTATGGTACATACAAAGCCATATAAATTATATAAATACATAATATTTATATAATTCTATATTTCCACTTTTATATATGGAATATATATATTCTGTGCCATGCCAGCCCCTATATGCATGCACACACACACACACACATGTGTATATAATGATATAAGGATGTATATAAAATGATATAAGTATAAAGCAGTACAGTGTTGTGGTTAAGAACCTGTGTTCTGGAGCCCAACCTATTTGGGTTCAAACACTAGCACTGTTGCTTACACGGTACGGAACCTCAGGCAGGTTAGTCTCTCTGTGCGTCAGTTCACTTACTGGCAAAGTGCAGGTAATAGTACCTATTTCACAGAGGTGTAAGAATTTGATGAGCTAATCCATGTGAAGTGCTTAGCATAGTTCTGGCATATAAGAAGCTCTCAATAAGTATTAAGCTATTATATCATCATAATAACAAAGCCAATGGATGAATGAAACCCAAACATATTTGCAAAACCAATATTGTTCAAGCAAGCCATGTTAATTTATGTGGTTTATGATGCTTTTGTTCTGAAACGAGTAGGTCATGTCGGGTTTAACATGGTGGTCTCAGGTCTAGCTCTGTATTTTCTTTGGCCTTTGGATTCAATGCTAATGCATAGAATGGCCGTTAGTCTGGCCCTACTTGCCAGTTCAGAATAATCAGACCTTATAAGTTAATTAACCCCGCCCCCCACCCCTGGAGCATTCTGGAACTGCCGGTTTTAAAGAAATGCCTGCTGATAACTCTATGGAGTTGTCCGTTTCATTCAAAAGTAAGGTTAGCATCGCCACATCCTGGGAGTCTACATTAATTGAGGGTCTAATTGCACTACTGCAACGTGCTTTGTCATTCACTTATTGCTACATTCACCGTACGTGAACTTCTACAAGCTGTAGGTACCAAATGGGCTCTGTGAAGACGATGAAAATGTGGGTCTCATCACCACCAGCTTCCTCTGAGTCTGGATCCCAAGATGCTTGGCATTCTAAATGTTTAGTTCACTCAAAGTAATTTGGACCTTCACTGTTCATCATAACGTGATATCACATGGCCTTCACTTTGTGAGAATGTGTTCATAAATATAAATATAAACTCTAGATTATATGGTAGACAATAAGATTTTTAAAAAGGAGCATCATCAAAATGAAAACATAAAATCGGGGCACCTGGGTGGCTCAGTCAGTTGAGTGTCCGACCTCGGCCTCAGGTCATGATCTCACCACTCATGGGTTCAAGCCCTGTGTCGGGCTCTGTGCTATCAGCTCAGAGCCTGGAGCCTGCTTCGGATTCTGTGTCTCCCCCTCTCTCTGACCCTCCCCTACTCATGCTCTGTCTCTCTCTGTTTCTCAATAATAAATAAATGTTAAAAAAAAATGAAAACATAAAATTAAAGGACAAGGACCACTAACGCTTTTTCGGAGAACTGAAGACCCCTTGAGTCAGAGGACTCTCTTGCTTTGCTTACTCAGGGTCTGGGTCACAGTGGGTGCTCAACAGATATTTGTGCCTGAGGAAGACAAGAAAGGAGTAAGGGAAATGAAGTCGATTGCATTCCTGTGCTCTCGGGAGATAGGGTGAGGGCAGGGAAGATGCTGGTACTTGGCGATCTGTGGGCCCATAGGGCTCACCTTCTGTGAACAATTTCCTTCAGGGAACAATTAGGAGCAGGGTTGGCTGGTCCCAGGGTGTCAGGTCTGGAAAGGATGACCTCATTATCAGCCAAGTGGGCAGAGCGGGGGGCTGAGATCCTATGTTGGGATTGCCGCAGAAACTCCAACTGCCTGGCCCTGAGGCTGGTGCCCATGAATGAAACAGTCGGGGAAAACCAGTGCAGGGTGCAGGAGGGGACCAGCAAACCTCCACCCATGGACCACATCTCACCCAACTGTGGGACCGGTCACACCAGCCGTGTTTGTATGAATACCGTCAGCGCATCCATTTTGTTCAACTGGAGAATGATTCTTCGTAACCTGAAGCGCAGGGCAAGCAATCAGTTACACCTCGGTTTCCCCAGGAGAACCGGACAGCTCACATCTGCCACGGTGTAGCCCACAGTGAGGGACAGATCCCTGGGCCCAGCCCCTGTGGCTCGGGATGTTTTGTGGCTCTTTGGAACCTGGTGTCTGCATTTTGGGCAAGCTCCCTACGTGACTCCGGAGCAGCAGGGGCCGCAGCCCTGACCTGCATACTGATCCACGTGTTCCTCAAAGGTGAAGCCCACCTGCTTTGCTAAGTAAGCGGCTGTGTTCACTGATTAAACAGGGAGACAATCTTTACTGATGTCCTGCCATGTTCAGGGCTCCACGGCCGGTTCCCTGCAAGAGAAGCAATAGTTCAACCGGGCCTCCGGGCCTTTGCTCACTGTGCGCCCCGCCGCAGCCGCCGCTATTCTTTTCCTATAAGGAAGCTTCCCGGTTGTGCCCTCATTTTCCTCGCTGGGTACCCGTATTGTTCTGGGCCAGCGTCCGCACGGGTCTCCAGGATTGAACTTCCTGCAGCCCCAGGAGTCACCTAGGTTTGGGGGAACCCGCCTGCCCCGAGCCCTGCTGTTGAGGGTCCCAGGCTGGTCTTGTGGGGGGGGACCCCCTTCTCTCCCCAGCCACAGCTGACTGCAAAGATGACCACCCAGCCCCCCTACGCAGGCCTGCAGGTGACCCCTGCTGGGAGGGATGAGCCGGTCCCTTTGCTGGGGATTGGGAATTTGGAGTCTGGTGGGGAGACCGGAAAGACCGGGAAGCCCTTAGGTGCTGATTTGGTCGATGTGTAGGATTCATTTTGAAGTTTCACGTATACCTACTTCTCAGGGACATCGTAAAAAGTGCTGACGGCAGAGAAGAAGGCGGCCAGTTAGCGGAGCCGGGCTCACCTGTCCTGAGAGCTGGGCTCCACTGGTCCTGACTAGAGCAGTCCACCTGCCGGCTTCCGGAACCCGTGCAGCTCGAGGCATGTACACTCCGCATCCCTCCTCGCCTGCCCCCGTGCCCGTAGCCCCTGTCCACTCACTCCCTGAAACAGTACTTCTCCAACTCCGACGGACTTCCCTCACCAGTGTGTGATGGGGGCCCAGGGTCTCAGCGCCATCCTTTGCGGCTGAGCCCATCCCATGACGAGTGATGCTTCTGATATAGCCTAATGTTTAGGCTTCGGTGTCAGATTTTTTAAAATATTAATTAATTAATTAACTTACTTATTTTTGAGGGAGACAGAGAATGCATGCGAGTGGGGGAGGGGCAGAGAGGGAGGGCACAGAGGGTCTGAGTCCAGCTCTGCACTGACAGCAGACAGCCCAATGTGGGGTTCAAGCTCATTAACCTTGAGGTGATGACCCGAGTGAAAGGCGGGCATTAAACCAACTGAGCCACCCAGGCGTCCCAAAATGTTAAGTTTTTGCTTCTGCTCTGCTCTTACATTTTGGAAAAGAAAGAGCACTACCTAATTTTTAAAAGACTGGGCCCTCTACGTGTCCAGCTTTTGAACGAACATCGGAGTGACCAAATGTGATTTAAAAGGAAGTGGCATAAAGAAAAAAATAAAAAGAAATGACGTCTTTCTTTCGGGACGCTGACATTTTTACTCGAAGACCTGATTCTCTGGAAAGTCCTATACAACTTCTGTTTAGGGGTGGGGTAGAGCTTTGAAAACAAATGGCTTCCCTAACTATGAGTCTTGATACAAAAATGGCCAACCTTCGTGTTTTCTTTATCCTGCTATTGAGAAGTGACAATCCATAAAATGATGCTTCTTGTTTCTTTCCTTAACAATCTGCCAGCAGTACCTGTCATGTTTCACGCTCCTAGAAGTCGTTGTTGATGTGTGGTTGGGATCTTTTTCAGTCCTGGGATGTACGTGTTCCCTTCTTTTCTCTCTTCTGCTTTTCCCTTGCCAGAGTGTTCATCTCTCTAGCAACTGAACCAGATTGTTCCCGAACCCAGCATTTCATCTCAGTTGTCAAAGTTTGTATCAGCAGAGGCTGCTGCCCACCTGGTTGTGGCTTTTACCGGGGCTTTCTGAGCTCTCCCAGGATGAAAGGCAACAGTGTTCAAGAGCCATTTTCCCACTGACTGGGCCCAATGCCCGACCCCAGGACTCCTGCTTTCGCTGGAGCTGAATGATGGCGTCAGTAATCATGTTGGAGTACGTTCTTGCAGATGCATTGGAAAATAAGAAACATTTATTGGGAGTGAACTAACTGTAAGGTCCTGTGCTGGGTGCTGTAAATAAGACAACAGTAACTTTTATTCCAGAATCCTTCACAATAGAAGGAAAAAAAACATTTATAAAAATGACTTCTGGGGGCGCCTGGGTGGCTCAGTCGGTTAAGCGTCCAACTTCGGCTTGGGTCGTGATCTCATGATTTGTGGGTTCGAGGCCCACGTCGGGCTCTGTGCTGACAGCTAGCTCAGAGCCTGGAGCCAGCTTCAGATTCTGTATCTCCCTCTCTCTCTCTGACCCTCCCCTGCTCACGCTGTCTCTCTCTCTCTCTCTCTCAGAAATAAATAAAAAACATTAAAAAAAAAAATGACTTCTGTCGGACTGTAAAATTCCAGAGCCAGCAGGAAACTTGGAGATTATCTAATCTGTTGGCTTTCAATGTTTGACTGAAACCCGCCCTAGGCAGTGAGTTTGACATTGAGACCCAGTATATGCAGCCTTGCATATGTAATTGAAACATGCTTTATAAACAATACGTCCTTATCATGTGTGATGTCCTCAGTGTTTTCTCCTTGTTTCGTTCTACTTTATTTCATCAATTACAAATGCTGTTTGTAACTCAGTAAATTAATTTCATGACCCGTGAATGTCAAACTATTGTCTGAAGTTTGAAAATACTGATGTGTAAGCCCCTTGCGTACCCAGGACGGCTCCGAGGTCCCGAGAAGCAGTATGGGATGGCCCACCTGTCATTCTGCAGTTGGGGCCCAGATCTGGCCTTCATACTCTTCTCCTGCTATCTTGAGAAATTCGGTTCTTGGACGTGAGCACCAGCCAAGTAGACAAAATGACCTGCCAGATGGCGTCAGGAGAGGCGGCTCCTACTCCCCGTGGGCAGCTCTCATCCAGATTAGAGCCTCAGGTGGGCACCTGTTTCTGTGATCAATGATTTGTTCTGGTTTGTCTGGATCTGAGAGGTTTCTTGGGATGTGGGATGTGCAGCACTAAAACCAGGAAAGTTTCGGGCAAACGGGGACAGTCAGTCACCCTAGGAAACGTTTATATCCTCCCGCTCATAGGATATGAATAAGTCCCATTTAAACTCCTTGTGCAAACAGCTCCAGGCACAAAGAGAGCTATTGTTTTGGTCTTTGGTATGCATTTTTTAAAATTTTTTAATGTTTTTTATTTATTTCTAGGAGAGAGAGAGAGAGAGAGAGAGACAGCGTGAGCAGGGGAGGGTCAGAGAGAGAGGGAGTCACAGATTCTGAAACAGGCTCCAGGCTCTGAGCTGGCAGTCAGCACAGAACCCGACGCGGGGCTTGAACCCACGAACCGTGAGATCATGACCTGAGTGAAAGTCGGACGCTTCACCGACTAAGACACCCGGGTGCCCCCTTTGGTATGCATTTTGACAACCACCGAGGAATGACTTGTCTTTGCGAGATGGTACTAAGCCGGTGATGTAGACTTTGCCACGTGCGCCACTCCACCCTGTGCCACCAGAAAACGCTGCTTAAATCCTCACCTCCACGTTTTTCCAAAATTGGCCTAGGGGAGAGTTGGGTGGCCCAGGAATTCTTCTGGCTGCTTGTAAGTGTCTTAGAGGTTGTAGATATTCTGATGCAATGATTATGTCTGGGTGAAAAGGATTGGAGGTAAGAAATATGAAGAAATGTTGACCACAAAGATAATCATAAAGATACTTAATGTAGAATTAGGCTTTTACATTTCTCATGGTTTTTAAACATCCTGTTTTTCCACCTTTGTTAGGTTGGTTTAGCCTTTGTATAGGATGAGGAAGTTTCACTTGTCACCTAGTTGACAGATCACTTTCCTGTTCCCGATACTGAGTTGGCACCCTCTAAATCTCTACTTTATTTTGAGACCCTTGTGGATCTGGGGAGACTCACTCGACTGCTAGAGAGACTTACCATAACTGAGGACTTTCCGGGTAAATTTTCATTATTGAGTATTTGAAAATATATCTTATTAATTGTAGAACACTATGAAAAAAAGTCTCAATGTTGTATTTTGTAGATATTTTTAAATAATTAAACAATTTTTTAAAAAATTTATTTCTGAGAGAGAGAGAGAAACAGAGTACAATTGGGGGGCGAGGGTGCAGAGAGAGAGAGAGACACAGAATCTGAAGCAGGCTCCAGGCTCTGAACTAGCTGTCAGCACAGAGCCCGACGTGGGGCTCAAACCCACAAATCGTGAGATCATGACCTGAGCCAAAGTTGGACGCTTAACTGACTGAGCCATCCAGGTGCCCCTTCAAAATTGTTTTTAAGTTTATTTATTTATTTTGAGAAGAGGAGGAGGGGCAGAGACAGAGCAGGAGAGAATCACAAGCAGGCTCTGCACTGTCAGTTCAGAGCCTGACGTGGGGCTTGAACTCGCAAACGGTGCAATCGTGACCTAAGCTGAAATCAAGAGTCAGACTCTTAACCCACTGAGCCACCCACGCGCCCCTTTGCAGATGTTTTTTTGAGGCTATATACATGCTGGATCTGTACTCAGACTTGGGACGGGGCAGTCGTGAAGGGCAAAGGTGGGCGCATTATGCCAAAGCATGTTGTAAATGACAAATCCTAACACACCAGTGTTCAGTGTAGTGACAGTTGTGAAGCACACTACGTGCTGGTTTTGTCCCCTGTCCTGGAGTGAGGAGATTTACCACATCAGCCCCTGAGAGCCATTTCTGGAACTGCTTCTTTGGATTTGCTTTTAGGACCTGGTATATCAGCTATGTGAGAAAATTAATTCTCACTCCATCATAATCACATTCCTCTTTTGGTTTATCATGTAGAATACTCAATCACCCATCTGTTCCTAATGCCTTTTAGCTATCTAAAAGCATCAAATTTACCCTCCAAATATGAAGACTTGCCACTATGACAGATTTAAAAAAGAATAGGCCTCAGGCTCTGTCTAAAGTTTCTAAAGAGGAATTTTCAAATGCTGTGAGCAGCAGCATTATTGTTAGAACAAGGCGGGGAGCCTCCTCAAGTTTGCACTCAGGGGCATGGGTACGTTTTGTATATTTGTTTAAAACTCTGCCACGTTACTCCGGGGTTTCTCTTTCTCTCTAGACTCAAATAGTAATTTGAACCATGTCTCACTCTGCTGTTGTTTGCATGCTCAGACTTCAGTTTGAGGGAACACGTATGTGGCTTTCTGAATTATTATTATCATCTTTTTTTTTGAGAGAGAGACAGAGTATAAGGGGGGAAGAGGCACAGAGAGAGGGAGACACAGAATTTGAAGCACGATCCAGGCTCTGCGCTGTCAACACAGAGCCCTACGTGGGGCTCAAACTCCTCAACCATGAGATCATGATCTGAGCCGAAGTCGAATGCTCAACCGACTGAGCCACCCAGGCACCCCTGAATTATTCTTAATAGAGTGTAAACATTTCCTGTAACTCAAAATAATCAAGTCGTGTAATTTTATGAGCCTTTTCATCTTTTTGTGGCTTGAAATTGTTGGGCTAACCTAGTCCTTGGGGACTGTCTCATGGACATTAGGACAGATTTGAGCAATAAAATAAATAATTCACTGGGCCATGGACTCAGTGTGTGGCTATGTGGAAGGAATGATCTGGAAGCCCTATCTATGGTTCTAATGAGTTTGTTATTTCCCTTTGTGTTTGAGGACTTCCCCGAACCTCAGACCTGAAGTGAAATTCAAGGATTCTAAACACTGTTCAAAGGAGAACAAAAAGCCTCTCCCCTTAAGTCTTCTGGAAAGTGAAACCTTGCCTCTCTGAGCAGGCAGGATCGTTCTCAGATGGCAGGGGGTATATTTTCCTTCCCGCGACTCCACGGATCAAAGCGTTATTTCGTCTTGGACAAGCTCTGCTACCTTTCATCTAAGATGCTGACGTTCTCTATAAACAGCAATTATGTCTCATAACACCCTTGTTGGCCCCATTTGATGGAGAAATAAAGTGAGGTGAAGCAATCTCCTGTTGCTTACAGAGGAGTCACTCGGGAGTCTGGCTCTGTCTGTGGGGAACAGAGACACCCCAGGTAGCTCCTGCTACTGCAGGGTAACAGCTCAGTAAATGGAATACTCGGGCTCCTTGGTTTGATTTCATGGCCAGTTGGGTTCTCAAAGTGGGCTTTTTTAACATCCTCCCAAGGGAGTGGGGGAGGGATTGTGATGACTTTCTGGAAGTCCCTCCTTAATCGTTCCCCTTTTCTCTGTGTGCAGAGAACAGGACTAGAAATATAGACCATCTTTTTTTCAGAACACAAAGTTGGGGTACACAGTGTGAAAATATGCGTGAATTCACAGAAATGATGGAAGAGAGATTCAACATTGGGGTTATGCTGAAAAACCCCAGCCTATGGCAACTCTAGGCAGAGGAACTGTGGAATGTCTTTAAGAGGGTTATAAATACAGAATAGATTGTGGATCTGCCAGAGTGAATAATATTGCATCCCAGCCAAAGCTGGCTGTGAGGTGGGATGGGGAATAGAAATGTGGCCACCTTCAAAGTTCAGGCAAAAGAGAAGGAGTTTTGACTACAAATTCATGATACCCAATAACTGAAAAGGGGAGGAGGTGTGATAAATCAGGTTACATATGCAATGATTTATTTAAGCAAATACGTATAGTAAGCTGTTTAGCTGTGGATAATAAAAAATGTTCTGGGTTTCATTGTCATTCATATTCAAAAGTAGCTTAATCATCATTTTTTCCCTACTTGTGGATGTTTGGGAAACCTTGGTAACCACACACACACACACACACACACACACGCACTTTTAAAAAAATTTTTTATGTTTATTTATTTTTGAGAGAGAGACAGTGTGAGTGGGGGAGGGGCAGACAGAATGCAAAGCCGGCTCCAGGCTTCGAGCCATCAGCACAGAGCCTGATGTGGGGCTCGAACCCACAAACCGTGAGATCATGACCTAAGCCGAAGTTAGACGCTTAACCCACTGAGCCACCCAGGCGCCCCTCCACACACACTTTTGAAAAGAACACTATCACCATCTAGCTTCCCCTGCTTGGGGGCCCTATGGTTTCTTTAACTGACTCAAGTGGTCTAGCTGTAGACTACCACATTTCCCAGACGAAAGGGGTCAAGATGCTTTGGGCTGAGGAGTTAGACAGGAGGGGTGAAGGAAGTCTGAGGAAGAAAGGGTGAAGGGTGCAGGTGGGGTCTAGGTGAGATTGCAGGGTTAACACAACTGTCATTCATTGCTCCTTGAGGGGCAGCAAGCACAGACTCTCAGAAAGTGTGCTGGGGGTGCTTTTTAAAATGCCAAAGAGAATAGAGTTGCTTTGGGTTATGTGAGTTACTGTAGTGGCAACAATAGTCAGGGTAGTGAAACCATTACACTAATGGTAATATCCGTGTTTCACTGAATACCTATGTGTCAGGCGTTTTCAACACTTTAATTCCTAAGGCATCTTTTATATCAGGGTTGCGAATCCACTCACACTTAAGACACTCATATATATAAGAAAATGCAGTATCTTTACTTGTTTATAGCTGACCTGATCTTCTCTATCCCCGTTCCACCAGTTATACAAGAACTTTTATGTTGAAATCAACCTTAGCCCAATGCCATAAGTGAAGTAATTTTTAAAAAATAAATCTCTGTACCTGTTGGATAAAATGACCAGATTTGCCAAGTTCCACTTCACCTCAACAGCTTTCCAAGATGGCAGCTCAATGGGGGATACGTGGCCTATGAAATCTCATGGCATGATAGGGGAAGAAGGGCCCTGGTCTGATGTTGACCCTTGGGTGTGTGCTGATGGGTGTGTAGTGATGTTTGGCCAGTCAGGTCCCATTTCCCATCCTGCTGGTATCCACTGCTTGAATCTCACCTCACTCCAGACATGGTGGCTCTTTCTGCTGAACAGACTTTACCTCTTTAAAAAATTTTTTTGTAAATGTTAATTTATGATTTTTGAGGGAGGGAGAGACAGAGCATGAGAAGGGGAGGGGCAGAGAAAGAGGCAGACACAGAATCTGAAGCAGGCTCTGGGCTGCTGTCAGCACAGAGCCTGATGTGGGGCTTGAACTCACAAACTACAAGATCATGACCTGAGCTGAAGTTGGATGCCTAACCGACTGAGCCACCCAGGCGCACCAGACTTTCCCTCTTTTTCAGAGCATTATGGTTCCCCTGCCACCCACTGCAAAAGTTTGGCTGTGATTTCCATTTAGGACAGCTCTCAGGTCTGCCCTCTGCCCCTCAGCTACAGAGGCTCCTCACCACTACTATGGTGTGGATGTACGCTAAGCTCCTTGGCCAGACTCTTAGCTGCATCTTGCACCCCTGCCTTGGGGATACCTTGAGAGCTTCTGGATGCTGTGTGAGCTTCAGGGTAACAGGGTGGCTGGGGAAGCAAGTGTCAGGTTGGCCATGCTGCACTATAAGCTTATTTGGATGTGTGCAAAGGCCCTGGGAAGGCAGCCTGAGATTTTCCTTCAATATGGAGACAGAGGATACCAGGGCACCCCAGACTTCTCTTCAATTCCCCTCTCACAGAATTCCCTCTCCCCTTTGCAGCTTGAGCCCAGAGAGCAAGGAGGTCAGGACAGAGCTGAACTGATTGCTTGTCTTCCTTCCTGTGTCACCCGTTTCCTCTCTTTAATCCTGATATATTAGTGGGTATATATAAATGGGAACTAGTGGAGTGTAGAGATCAACCGTATCTCAACCATATCTGGCTGTCATGGACATCGTCTTATTTTATAAACATAAAAATAAGAGATTTTAAATTCAAATTTGCTTATTGGCCTCTGTGTCACAGGGTAGTTCCTACCATGTTTTCTGCAGTATAGATCCATGCTGAGAGGCCCAGAAAAGGCAGATCTATAGAAACAGAAGTAGACTGCAGGCTGATGGCTAGGAGCCAGGTGGCTGGGCACACTGCTTATAGGGAACACCTTTCTTTGGGGGTGATAAAAATGGTCTCGAGATGGGCTGATTGTTACACGACTCTATGAATATGCCTAGAGCCATTGAACTGTACACTTTAAAGGGATAGATTATATGACATGGGAATTATATCTTCATAAAGCTGTTATTAAAAAAGAACCCACATGGCTTGGCCTTGGAGGAAGCAGGCTGTAAGGGAATATGGTTTCAGTGGATTTCAGAAACTATGATATATTCACACACTGAAATATTATACAACAGCGAGGAGGACAGTCTGCTGCTTTTCACAACAACATGGATTATTGCTCAGAGAAAGAGCAGACTCAGTGAAAAATGCTGGATATACAGGGGTACATCTTGGATGATCCCATTCATGGAAAGTTCAAAATCAGGCAGAGCTGGTCTATGGTGTTAGATGTCAAGGTCGTGGCTATTTTGGGGAAGGAGTGAGGTGCTGATTATGTTGTTTCTTTTCTTTTTTCTCATTCTTTTTATTTTTTATTGAGGTGAAATTCACATAACATAAAGTGATCCATTTAAAAAGGCACAATTCAGTGGCATTTAGTAGGCTTACAATAATGTGCAACTACGACCTCTGTCAAGTTCCGAAACATATTCTCCCCTGGGTTCATCCTCATTTTCACGTGAATCAGTTCTTCATTCTTTTTATGGCTGAATAATTTGCCATTACATGTATATTTCCCATTTTGTCTACCTGTTCATCTATTGATGGATGTTTGGGTTGGCTATTGTTTCTTTTTTAATTTTTAAAAAAAGTTTATTTATTTTTGAGAGCATAAGTTGGGGAGGAGCAGAGAGAGGGGGACAGAAGACCCCAAGCAGGCTCCGCGCTGACAGCAGCAAACCCTGATGCTGGGCTTGAACTCATGAACTGTGAGATCATGACCCCAGCTGAAGTCGGACATTCAGCCGACTGAGTCACCCAGGCGCCCCTTGTCTGTTGTTCCCTGGTCTGGGCGTGTTTGCTCTGTGAACATTCACTGAGTTTATAATTTGCGCAACTTTTTTATACATGGATTTCATTAAAATGTTTGCTAAAAAAGTAAACTGTTTACTATTTGCAGAAAAGTATCCCCCTTATACCTGTAAGATGGCTTTTGGGATTCCCATTTTACAGATGAAGAAACTGAGGTCAAGGGCTTCAGTGACTTGTGGAAGACCACACTGCTACGGGTGACAGAGTCAGGCTGTAAGTAAGCCGGCCCGGCCATCCAGACCCCAGCTTCACAGCCTTTTCCTGGGCTCCTCCCTGCCTGGCCTCCAAGCCCAAGCCCTTTTCCCTCAGGCCCCGAGTGGAGCTTTCTGTGGAGAAACTAGTTCCTTCTAGCGACTGAGCTAGAAGACCTTCCAGTTCCCACCCCTTCCCTAAGACTATAGACGGGGAGGGTGTGCAGTGCCCAGTCCTTTGAGCACTGTCCTAACACTGCGATCATTCTACCATGTGAGCTGTGGCCTTCTCTATTGCCTGGACCTTTTCCAGCTCTAACTTCCCCCCAAGAGCTTCAACAAGGGGAGCAGTACTGAAAACAGGTGGGTGGTATTCACCTGTCCCTTAACAGTGAAAAATAAAAACGGGGAGGTGATGGTGATTTGCCATTGGTGGCATAATACCAGCCGATTGACGCATTCTCAGTGTGATTTCTAGTGCGAGGAAATATCTCAAGCACAGCTGGTCCTGTCATCCAACACGGCGGTAAATTCGGGTCACACATTAGTACAGTAGGTGGCATCGCCTTTGAATACAAAAGACAAAGATACGTCGTGAAAAAATGAAACCTAGACACGCTTAGCCTAGGCTAATTGGCCCAGAGCCATGTCCATGGATGCCTTTCTCTTCTGCACATAGGAGAGGTAAGGGATGAAAGGCTCAGGCCCAGACTCTGCTGGGAAAACACGGAGCTGTGTCCGGGCTGAGAATCCTGATGTGCCTTCCATTTTAAAACGTGCTTTTGAATGTAAGCTGACTCGTTGCACTGAATTGGAATGTTAAGTGGAACTTTGAAATCTTCCGAATAATTATTGGAAGCTCGTGAGGCTTTTTTTTCCCCATTAAGATCAAGTCTATTCCTAACCTGCCCCTTTTTATGTAGATGTGTGTTGTTAAGTGATGAAATAGGAATCCATGAGTTTGGCTTAGTGGTCCTGATGTAAAAAGGTGCCATCATAGAAACCTGAGTCTTGACTTGAACAGTTTGCCTGGGGCAGGTTTTAATTTTTTTGGCACTTGACCTTGAGAGGTTCTGGATGAGAAGGTTTTCCTGCCTTACAAGGGTCATGTTTTCTAAGAAGTGTTCCAACATGACTGACCTGCTTGGACATGGGGAAAGTCATTTCTCAAGGCCCACAGTATATTGAAGGCGGGACCCCAATTTGTTCAGGGAGAAAAAACACAGGAAATGTTAGGTATTATTTTTTATGTAATTAAAATTTTATTTTACCTTTTATTTATTTTTGAGAGACAGAGAAAGACAGAGCATTAGTGGTGGAGGAGCAGAGAGAGGGAGACACAGAATCTGAAGCAGGCTCCAGGCTGCTCTGTCAGCACAGAGACCGGCACAGGGCTCAAACCCACAAGCCGTGAGATCATGACCTGAGCTGAAGTCGGACACTTAACCAACTGAGCCACTCAGACACCCCATATTTTTAATGTAATTTTAAAATTCAAATGTCTTGAAGGGAAAAAGTGTCCCAGGAAGAAAGTAATAGAACTTAAAAAAAAAAAAAAAAAAGATTTTAGTTCTAAGTATTCTCTACACCCAACATGGGGCTTGAACTCACAACCCTGAGATCAAGAGTCACAAGGTCTTTCAACTGAGCCAGCATGGCTGGCTGGCTTCTGATTGTGCTTTGCAAATGTTTTAAATGAAAAGTTACTTTCACCATAAGGTTAAATTCTTTTTCAGCATCTTTTCTATCATAGGGACTTCCAAACCAGTGTATTGTGTGTCTGTTCAACATATGAGCTTGTTTAATTATTAACCATGGGGAGGTCCACTTAGAAACTTTTACTTTAAGCACCTAGGATTTAAAATATTATCGGTGAGATGAGTCTACTTCCCTCAGAATTC
This sequence comes from Hyaena hyaena, assembly GCF_003009895.1. Classification (NCBI taxonomy): domain Eukaryota; kingdom Metazoa; phylum Chordata; class Mammalia; order Carnivora; family Hyaenidae; genus Hyaena; species Hyaena hyaena. The sequence continues at coordinate 962,792 of NW_024080672.1, read as the reverse complement.
AAAATTCCACAAAATTTGTCAGTGAGTAGGATTTACAGTAAGGGCTAAAGCTGAGGGTAGTATGTTCTTTAGTATAAGCTTGGTTTTATAAGATTTACTAGAAGTGGGTACATGAAACTTGAACAGTGATTTTTTTAGGAGATATAGAAATGATCTCATTATACTTCTCCATTTAGAAATCAAAGTAGGAAGGGAATTTTTTGATTTTAGACAAATGTGTTTTGGGAATCCCTGGGAACAAGTTGAGAGAGGTTTTCTTTAATTGGATCTGAAACCAAGTGGTTGAGAACAGGGAGAGCGTTATTCATTTAGGAAAAACAGAGACATCTGCTGGTGGATTGGCAGACTTTCTTTTCCAGATGCTCCGAAGGCCCCTGAAGGGGTAGTATTTGCAAGACAGGGACAAATCTGTTACAATTTATACTGTCCTTTTTAAAAGAGCTGTTGTATAATCATGGAATAAGAATGCTCAATAAAAGGGAAAAAACATACCCTTACAAATATACTTTACTGAGTTATGTTGCTTTGGTACGACTTTTTCTTGACCGCACCTGGGTCCGAAGGCCAGAATGCTTTCAGAAAAGACATGTTTCATCTCCTCTGTGTTCTGACTCCTTTTAGTCCGAAGCCTGCAGTGAATGGCCCTGAAGGGAGCAGGTTTGTGAGAAAGGGTTGCTCATTCCTTATCCAGCCAACGGACATCCTGATGTGTGCTGCATCTGGAATAGGAAATGTTTGGGGTCTAACCAATGTCTACTGGCTAGTTTTTTAACCTGCAGTGTGTTACCTTTCAGGGGCAATACCCTCTTCTAGGACTGTTATAGGGCTTAAACAAGATTTTTGGATGCAAAGGTCAAGCACGGTTGAGAAAGGCTTCCTCGTAGCCACAGTCACCGTCTTTGAGCTGGATAGAAGCCTCCAAGCTTAGAGATGAGCTCTGTTCTTCGTGTAGTATTTTCATCTCCCTGTACAAACACGTGGTCAGCTCTGACCCACCTAACCTCAAACAGAACTCATCGCCCCCAACCGCCTCCCTGCCCTCAAGGGGCTTAGAAGCCTTTGGAAGGACCCATTCTGGATAAGAAATGGTGGCACCCCGTTCATTGCCAGAGCCTGTTTGTGTCACTGAGATCATAAGCTCTGGGGGAAGGGTCTCAGTTTTCTCTTCTTTAGAATGGGGACTATAACACCCTTCCCAGGGCTGCTGTGCTGATGCAACAGGATGTGCTCCCCGGGTCCTAGCACAGGGCCTGGCCTACGGGAGGACTCAGCATTCTTGCTTCTTTTTTAGTTACATCGTCTTGCAGGGTAGGTCTTTTGTCCTTCGTTCCTAGTGCCTCCAGGCCTGGGTTAACACAGCCGCTGCCGTACTGGTATCTGGGCCTTCAAGCTGCTGCCTCATCCTGTTCTCACAGGCTGTTCTTCTACTAAACTGATGCTCTTTATGTTTTGTTCTTTTGGGGCTATTTCTTAGGCAAGAGCAGAGGCAGCCTTCTTTTTTTTTTTTTTTTAATTGTTAAAAGCTTCTTTTTTTTTTTTTTACAAATAGTTTATTGTCAGATTAGTTTCCACACAACACCCAGTGCTCATCCCCACAAGTGCCCTCCTCCATGCCCATCCCCCCCTCCCCCCCACATCCCTCAGTCCTCAGTTTTTGTCTGCATTCAAGAGTCTCTCATGGTTTGCCTCTCTCCCTTTCCCCCACCATTTCCTCCCTTCTTCTCCCCCTTGTTCCTCCGTCAAGTTCCTCCTAATCCTCCTATACGTGCAAACATATGATATTTGTCCTTCTCTGCCCAGAGGCAGCCTTCTTAAGTAAGCAGCCAAACTCCCTCTCCTGGGTCTAAGTCCCTTACAACCTGACTCCATATTATCCACACAGACTCCTCACCAATCCCCAACACACATCTCCATTCCAGGCAGGAAGGCCCCGTGAGCATATCTTCTTTATTCTGGTCCCCGCATCCTGGTTCACACTATTTCCTTTACCCCCGATGCCTCTCTCTCTCACATCTCGGTCTTGCCTGATTCTGAGATGCAGCTAAAATTCCACTTCTGCCCTAAACTTTTCTCCAATCCTGTGGCCTGTGATGGTTTTTCCTGTAGGACTGACTCCCACAGCCCTAATGACTCAACTGTTGCGTGGATAAATCCCATCCAGCGGCCATTAGTTAGGGTTTACTTGTCCTCAAACTTTTCTTACAAGCTCTGTGCAGTAAGGGCCTGTGTTAATTCACCTTCCTGCGCTTCAGTTTCCTGCTCTGTAAAACAGTGATGAGGGCAGTTCCCGCTTTTGTAGGATAGTTGTAAAGATTAAGTAAGGAAGCTAAGGGACGTAAAGCAAGTGTCTCGCACAGAGAAAGGGCTCAGTGAGTGTTAGCTATTATTACTGTTCTGGGCACATGAGTGAGGGATCAGTAACGACTTGTTTGATTATCGGCCATGTTTTCTTTTTCATTCATTCATTCATTCGTTTATTTAAATGTTTATTTATTTTTCAGAGAAAGAAGAGCGTGAATGGGGGAGGGGCAGAGAAAGAGGGAGACACAGAATCTGAAGCAGGCTCCAGGCTCCGAGGGGTCAGCACAGAGCCGGATGTGGGGCACGAACCCATGAACTGAGATCATGACCTGAGCTGCAGTTGGACCACCCAGGCGCCCCTGGCCATGTTTTACAGAGAAGCTGTCAGGTGCTCGGCTTGAGCTCTTAACAGCCATCTGATCCAACATTGCATATCTTTTAAACAAGACATTAACTCATTTGACAAATATTTGATGAGTGCCTACCAGGTACACACGACACTATCAGTTCAGGCCTTCGCTTTATTTTTACCTATGTGACCAGCCAGCTTCACATCCAGAGCAAGCAGATGAAATATATTCACCAAAGAAGCTCTGAGTTCAAGTCTTGGTTCCAACCACACAGCCTTGAAGCAAATAATTGGCTGTATCTGACCTTTAGTCCCTCTACCGTATAATGAACTCTGAAGTCTGTTTCTCTATTTCGTTATCTGTCGGAAGACCCAACTATAGTTTAACCACATGTCAGGCAGAAAACAAACCAAACCGAACCCAAACAAACAAACAAACAACCTCACATCAGGCAGATATGGGCCTCTCTCTTCCTCGTGTTCATATCAGACCTGGATGTGTGATCTCCTTCCTTGTCCCCATCTGACACTCCCCTGGCTTGTTCTGTGACTATCAGTTACTCCACCTGCGACTATTTAGAAAGGGCCTCCAAGGAACTCCCTGACCTCATTCACATCGCTATATTTTTTAAGTTTTAGGTGAATACTGGAGATTGGATCTTGTTCCCCAAATGTTACAGGAAAAGAAGTGCATACCCTCTCCATTTGTCGCCTTCCTCTTTCTAGTCCCCTATTTTCCTGCCCTTCCTTAATTAAATGACACGTGCACATGCACACGCAGCTACACACAGTTCGTTTATATACTTCTTAACACAAGGGCCTATGACATAGTTTTAAAAACCATCAGTGCCTCGGAAACTCCTAGTCCTGTACTCAGGCCTAATTCTGCTTGCCAACAGGTGGATTCTGACCTAATTGCCATCATGGGAATGGAATGCTTTGCTTTTCCAGTGGGTTCCAAGTGTGGGTGGGCTGTGAACTCTACGATCTCCTCCTCTGAGTCAGAATTTCTGGAGAGAGGGCTTGGGAACCGGAATGTTTGACAAGCATCCAGGTGATACCCGTGCCTACTAATACTGGAGGCCTGCTGAGGCTGTGTCCATTTCAAATCAATGCACATGGGCTAGATAGGCCCCAGTCACTGTTGGTTCAGAACCACAGCGTCACTGAAAGGGGCAACAGATGTCATTCAGTCCTGGCTTGTTGGACGGCCTGAATTGCCAATGCCGACTTATTACCTGCCGGCTTCCTGTGAATCCGTCCTGAAGCATGGTGTTCCCACACACTCTCTCAGTGGATTTAGTCACCAATGGTGTTGTCACCTTCTGTTCTTGGCCTTTGTAATGGGTGGCCCTCCTAACGAGGTTGAACTGTCTTTGGTTATGAGATCTGCACACCTAGGCATGGTCTAGTTGCTTGGATTCCTCAAGAAGATGTTGCTGAATTTGGGGAAGTTAGAATATTCTAGAGCAGGGGCGCCTGGGTGGCTCAGTTGGTTAAGCATCTGACTTCGGCTCGGGTCATAATCTCACAGTTCGTGGGTTTGAGCCCCGCATCCGGCTCTGTGCTGACAGCTCAGAGCCCGGAGCCTGCTTCGGATTCTGTGTCTCCCTCTCTCTCTGCTCCTCCCTGACTCGTCCTCTCTCTGTCTCTCAAAAATGATAAACGTTAAAAAATTTAAAAAAGAAAAAGAATATTCTAGAGCAGATTGTAGATTTCAAACATTTTGGACCATGACTTAGCATAAGAAATCCATTTGATGCTGAGACTCAGAGTCCATACAAACACACACACGTATAAATACACTAGTGAACACACAAATATATCTATATGCCTTTTCATACTTTCTACTCCATTTCATTGGAAAGAAAGTTTTTAGATGCAAAATCCAGGAGAGTCTAGAGTCTTTCTCAAGAATCCGATAGAAGTGGCAGTTCTACCCTTCATCATTTCCAAGTGATTTCAGAGTCTACAATGTCCCTACACCATACACAGAACCCAGATGATGCAGTTTCTTCCTTGCACTCAAGAAAACCCACTGCACCACTCAGGAGGTAGGGTGACATCAGGATAGGCTTCTGGGGGTTCGATGTGGAATTATTTGTAACGCATACTGCTCCTTGTCAACACCCCTTCAGAATATCTAGTGACAAGTCTTGGGAAGAGTCGTTGAAAAGCTTCTCAAATGACTCCCACCCTCCTTACGTGTCCTGGAGACAGGGCAGGGCACAAAGCCTCTGAAAAATCACTGTCCTTGCGAGCCCCCTTCGTGTATTTTCAAAGGGGACACAAAGCTGAGAAGCTCTCCACTATTAACAGCAAAGCACTGGCAATACATACCACAGCCGACCGCATGTGATCACAGCACGGCTGAAAAGCAGGTTCCACTTGACCTGCTTGACTTCCCTGCGGGCCCTCCACACCACCTCCCAGCCACCAGTCTCCCCTCTCCTGCCATTTCTTTTCCCATCTGAGCTTCCTCTCTTCCTTTCTGAACGGGTCTCACCTTCCACTAAACCCACTGCGTTTTCTGTCTGTGCTGGGTAATCCCTGCTCACATGCGTGGCAGTAGGCATATGCAATTTAACTCCAGACGAACGGAGGGAAAAACTAGGTCTTGCTGTTCTTTGGATTTACCGACCTGTCTTAGAAACAACAAATGCTCAATGGGAATTTCTCCCTATGAGCCAGAGCTCGCGCCTCCTGCTTCCCTCCTGCGTTCCTCCTTTGCGCAGAGACGATGTGGCAAAATGGTCATCGGCACAGATTTGGGTGCTGGGTGGTCTGGTTCTCATCCCAGAATTACATAGTCTAAGACAGAAAGTTCTCTAAAAGGTATTACTAAGGGTTGAGGGGTGGCAACAAGCAATAGGGCAGCGTGTTTATTTCACCACACTTGTGAGTGAAGGAACGTGTGTGCACATGTTCGTTAACGCACGGAATTTCTTAGAGTGCATCCAAAAGAAACCATCACTAGCACCTTCCTCTATGGAGGGAGAGAAGAAAGGGGACTTACTGGCTTGGTTTCACTACACACAAACACATGAGTTACTATGCATGTATTGCTAGGTCAACAAGTTTAAAAATTCCAAAAATCCCACTTCTGCTGCTTATTCGCTGTGTGATTTTTAGCAAGTTGTTTGCTTTCCTGAATCCTCAGTTTCCTCATCTGTAAAATGGAGCCAAGAACGTCTATATAACTGGATTCGGTGGCCTAAATATGATAAAGCATACAAAATACTTAGCCGATTGCTTGGCATACTTATTGTGAGAATTCACAAAATGGTAGCCATTGTTGTCACCTGACCCAGGTGCTTAGAATCTGTCCCTTGCTCCTTTATTTTACCTCAAAGGCTGGAAGCATGGAAATAATGGCCTTCCGTGTACCTTTCTTGCCTCTGTTGTGGCTTTCACTGGCTCCTAAAGGGTCAGTGCCTACATTAGAGGCTGACTTTTCTTCCTTTCACACCCTCAAGAATTCTTTCCTTCTCTTTTTACCCTCAAGCACCTCTGAGCTTTATTTATTCTTCCAATGTTTGTTCCATAACTTAATCCCTCATAGACACCTCAGATGATGACTAATGAGCATTACAAAACAAAAAACAAAACACAAAACAAAACAAAAAACCAACCTCGAAATTCTTGAATTAAAGCAAAGAGCTTTTACCCCAAGATACCTAACTTCAAGTGGTTGCTTTTTCCCCCCAATTGGTGAGAGAGTGCTTCAAGCAGTGATTCATTTCAACTCATGCTGCCCAAGTTTGCATAGCTTCATCAGAGGTATTTGTGGGTCAGATCACCTCTCTGCTTTAATTACATTTTTCTTTTTTTGGTTAAAGAAGTTATAAGATGATTTATTTGCTTTACCATAAGTCATAGGAAATAAATAGAAGGTTGGGTTTCAAGGGATTAGAGGTTGGTGCAAAATGACTGTCCACTCCTGTTACGCAATTGTTTTCCCTGAAAGCTTTGGGTTGTGGTGAGTATACTGAAGCAGATCACTTTCTTTTTTAAAAAACCTGTTTTTAATGTTTATTTATTTTTGAGAGAGAGAGAAAGCGAGCAGGAGTGAGGGAGGGGCAGAGAGAGGGAGGCACAGAATCAGAAGCAGGCTCCAGGCTCTGAGCTGTCAGCACAGAGCCCGACGCGGGGCTCAAACTCACAACTGCAAGATCATGACCTAAGCCAAAGTCGGACACTCAACCGAACGAGCCACCCAGCCACCCCTGAAGCTTTCCAGAGTCTTGTTCAAGTACATCTTATTCAAGCACAAGATGAATTCTAACTTGGAATGGAGGGCAGGGGGATGTGGAAGAATAATATAATGTGCTAGTACCTAATCATATTAAAATACAATTGGGGCTAACATTTACTGAACGTTTACAAGGCAGCAGATTGTGAGCTCTGCCCTTAGTTTAGTTCTTACCCTCAATCTATAAGAATTTGTCCCCATTTTACAGAGAAGGAAATTAAGTGACTTGCCTGAGAAGTTAAGAAGTGCCAGGACATCTACCCTGACCATTGACCGCAGAACACATGCTTGACCACTATCTAGATCAGGGATTGAAAACCCTTTTCTATAAAGAGCGGAAAGCAGTCGTAGATAATATGTAAACAAATGAGTGTGGCCGTGTTTCAATACAATTTTATTTATGAGCAGTGAAATCTGAATTTCATACAATTTACATATGTCAAGAAGTATTCTTGTTTTGATTTTATCCCCCACCATTAAAAAATGTGGAAACCATTTTTACCTCCTAGGTACAGAATAGAGGGTGGGCTGGATGTGGCCTGTGGGCCCCGGTTTACCAACTCTTATTTTATGTTTATTTTTTTTCTTAAATAGTTTATTGTCAAGTTGGTTTCCATATAACACCAGTGCTCATCCCACAAGTGCCCTCCTCCATGCCCATCTCTCCCTTTCCCTCCCCCCCCCCATCAGTCCTCAGTTTGTTCTCAGCATTCAAGAGTCTCTCATGGTTTGTCTCCCTCCCTCTCCCCACTATTTTTCCCCTTTTTCTCCCCCATGGTCCTCCATTAAGTTCCTCCTAATCTTCCTATATGTGCAAACATATGGTATCTGTCCTTCTTTGCCTGACTTATTTCGCTCAGCTTAACAGCCTCAAGTTCCATCCACGTTGTTACTACACATGGCCAGATTTTATTCTTTCCCATTGCCATGTAGTACTCCATTGTATAGATAAACCACATCTTCTTGATCCATTTGTCCGTTGATGGACACTTAGGCTCTTTCCATGTTTTGTCTATTGTTGAGAGTGCTGCTATCCTCCTTGACCTCAACCGCAGCAATTTCTTACTTTACCAACTCTTATTTTAGATCATTGGAAACAGGACCAGGTGTGGGAGAATGAAAAATCTTCTATTAACAGGCTTGTCCAACCTATTCTAGGTTCTTTGGGACTTTAGTTGGGGCCCAAATGCAGACATGAGGAGAAAAATGTGGCCTCCCCCGTCTGCCTTCATTCTCATGCTTGCAGTTCTTTTTTGTCACTTTTCACCCAAAGCCACTCTTTCAGCCCCCCCCCCACCCCAGCCTCCCTGCTCTCCTGGGGTGCTCAGAGCCCCTCCCGGTCCGCCACTTAGACTGCTCCCTCCCCAGGCACTTTTCCCGCCTCCCTGTCGCCACTTCCCATGTTCTGAGGGCCTAGCATAAGCTAAACTGGTTTTTAAAAATTTGCCTTATTGCATTTGCATTTTAGAGGAAGCCTCTTCCTAGAAAGAGGCAATTCAAAGATAGGACTTTCCAAAGCATTCAGCCTGGGGAGATGGGGGAGGTGCATTGCGGATGGGGGAGGGAATGTTTCAAGAAAGAGATTCTTATACTTAAAGTCACACCTGGGCAGAGCCATTGGTGAGGCAGGCCCTGATCAGAGAATCCCAGTGCTTCCCAGGCCCCTGGGCCTAGCTTGGATGTGGATAAATGATAGGCTATTGGGGGCATCCTGTGAAAACCTTCAGGGTCTCTTTACCAGACAGGCTAAAGTGGCCGGGCTGGGTCAGAACTCCTGGTCCTGACTGATTGATGTGATCGATTAGCTGAGGGCCAGACACAGGAGGCTGTGACTTACTTCCTTGGCCCCCTTAGTCAGATTTCCTCCGTGGTAACAGCCACCACGGGCACCCCCTCTGTGGTCATCCCGCCCATGGGAAGATGTTACATCAGCTTTGTGGTCCTTTCAATTGCATCTGGTACTTCTTAAGTACTGTGTGTGGTTGGAGGCTGTCTGAACCCCTAGACAGAGCAGAGGAGCAGCATGCAGGTCTTCTCAAAGAGAGGCAGGCTTCCGTTGGTGGTCTGTGTTTCCTGAGCTTTCTCGTAATTGTCCGCACCCCCCACCCCTGACTCTTGCCAAATAGGAGTTGTGACATTTAATCTTATGTTAATTACAAATATGTTTCTGAGCCTACCAGATTCATCTGCATCTCTTTTAGCCCATGTCAACCTCACAAGAATAAACATAGGTCCTTGTGATAAGTCTTCTTTGGAATGTGGGGAGATACCTTTTATGATCGATCCATCTTAAATGGTATGGCCATACAGAGCTTTTTCTGTAATATTCCTGTGGTAATTTCAACTGGGGAAATAAAATGTTTGGCAGGCTCATGTTTAAGGAATAGCAAGATGAGAAGAAACACTTCAACACTATTCTCACAGTGGTAGGATTTTTTCAGGGAAACACTTTTTTTCCCTATCAAAAGTCTAATTTTTAAAAATTTTTATTTATTTTTGAGAGAGACAGAACATGAGCAGGGGGAGGGGCTGAGAGAGAGGGAGACGCAGAATCTGAAACAGGCTCCAGGCTCTGAGCTGTCAGCACAGAGCCCAAGGCGGGGGCTTGAACTCATGAACCGTGAGATCATGACCTGAACCGAAGTCGGATGCTTAACCGACTGAGCCACCCAGGAGCCCCTTAAAAGGCTTTTTTTTTTTTTTTTTTAAATCAGTTAAGTGTATATGTGCATTTGTGTGGTGTATGTGTGTGTGCTTGGAACTGGAGAAACAAGGGAATACACTGTTGATTTTTATTTTCTTAGGTTCCCCACCACCCTTCTCAGATTAGGTCTGTTTGTAGGTAGTCTTTGTAATTCCAGAACTTTTCTTTTATGGGGAGGAAAAGAACGTAAAATGAAGAGTTAACCTGGATATTATTTGGTATTCCCATATAGCTTCAGAAAGGAACTGTGTACAGTAAATATCTATCTTTGGATCCCTTTTCGCCTCCAGGGTCAAGTCTGGCTTTCAGAAGTGGCTTATGGTTTCTTTACATTAATACGCTGTATTTGAAACTCATCAATATTTGAACAACATTCCAAAGCAGATAGTTTGTGGGGAGTATATTTGGCTTTTGCGTCTGCCTCAGAGGTGTAGATTTAGGATGGACTGATGAATTCAGAATGTTAAAGCTAATGACATTTTTGGGGCGCCTGGGTGGCTCAGTTGGTTAAGCATCCCACTTCAGCTCAGGTCATGATCTCACGGTTTGTGGGTTTGAGCCTCACGTTGGTGAGGCTGATCTCACGTGGTTGATCTCACGCTGTGCTGACAGCTAGCTCAGAGCCTGGAGCTTGCTTCAGATTCTGTGTCTTCCTCTCTCTCTGACCGTCTCCGGCTCATGCTCACTCTCTCTCTCTCTCAGAAATAAATAAAACATTAAAAAATTTTTTAAAAAGGTAATAATGACATTTTGGATTCTGAGTTGGGCGCTCTATGTGTAGACTTTTTGCTGCTGAAATTTGGTGGCTCCATTCACTCCATGTATCTTTTTAAAAACCTGTGCTCTTTTACTACACCCACAGATTGGAATTTCTCTTCTTGTCTGAATAGAGGAAGGGAGCAGTGAATAGCCAGGCAAGACGGAGCACGTGAACAGGCAACCCACTCACACGGATCCACTTACAGACAGCCTAGATTCTAGAAGAATGTCTAAAAGAGGTGTGGGTATTATTTAAATTTGTTTCAATTTAGTCTTCTACATAACCAGTCTAAGGACAGCCATGTTGCTATGGTGATGCACCTGACATATCTGGGATGATGGTCAGAGCTATAAGGGTATATGATAATGAATACCATTTATTGAGCACCTAGCACATACTAGGATGCTCTGTATGTCATCTCTTCAGTCTCCACAATAACTTTACAAGGTGGCATTTTCTTCATCTTGCGGCCGTGGAGACTGAGGCTAGGAGAGAAAATGCCACTTGCCCCGACCCACAGAGCTAGTGAGTACCAGAGCAGCATTTTTTGTCCAGCACTGGTGTCTGCAGCCTGTCCCTGCTCTTTCCGCTTCATTACCCCGCGCCATCTGATCCCGGGAGCAGGGCGCATGCGCCAGGCTCCCCGCACCCCGGGAGCCTCGGTCCTCCTTTGTCTGCAGCCAGGGGTCTGCGAGTCCTGGTCTGAACCCGCGCGGCTTTGTTTTCCTGTCTGTTGCATTGTTTGCGCGACCTTTACTCACTCCCTGAGTGGTTGCTCCAGCGCAGTTAAGAGATGTTTAGTGTTACCGAAATTTATGTTCACAGCCTTGTGACATGAAATGGTTCATGGGGCTGGGACAGAAAAGCTGGCTAACAGAGCAGCGGAATTGTTTGCAAGGACTAACATTTAATAAATCGTTACAGAAACCCTTCAAAACGTAGTGAGCTGTGTGAGATGAAAGAACCAAATACGTGGATCTGGGCAATGTAAAGACCTCCTGGGGGTTGTAGCAGCAGTAAGGTGATGATAACACAAATCCCTTGACTCTTTCCTGCCTCTGAGTTGTATTTTACAATGCATTCTTTGATATCTTGTTATTTTGAATAATGTCTCACTCTATTAAAAATGATTCTTTCCCCATCATACGTGATCGTCTTTAAATTGCTCTTAAAAGGAACTGGGAAAGAATACTATTTCAGAGAATAGTTTACAGAAATCTCTACCATGACCGCATTTCTTGCTGGTAAATACTGTTGAGGAAGTTGGGGGGGAACCCCTTGAGACTCTCTAATTAGAGTCCTAAACAACGTGATTAAAAGTGAGTTGTGAGAGATGATAACATGATGAAGAAGGAATTTTGAAATTGTGTGGTTATTTTATTTTTAAAGATACATTTAAATGCTAAGGCTTCTGTATCTGATTACCGTCTTTTGTTTTTGACACTTCTTTAAATTTCCTAAAGGCTGTAATAAAAGCTAGAGTTCTTCCTCTCTTCATCTTCTTTTCCTCCTCTTCCCATTGTCTCTTCTTCCTCCTCATCACAAGGCACCATTCCCTGGTGGAAATGAGACAAGCATCTAAAAATATATATATATTGGTCTTTTTGGTTGTTTAGAGGTGTCATTTAAAGTGAAGTTACCATACTTTTCTTCTTTTATGCCCCCAAATAAAATGTTTATCTCGAAGCGAGTCTTGCTGATGTCCGAAAGACAGAGAGACATACCATAAGGTATTTTTATAGAGACTCTGATAGCAAATGAATTGAGGGAAATGCTAATTGATGCACCGTGGAAATGTAAAGTTATTGTTTTGCTGTCAATGCAACCCGGCGTGATATACGGCCACCTCTCCCTGGCTTGGGAGATTAATGAAATGACTCTAATTTTGGCACCCTTTGCACATGGAGAGTGGGTAACACAACCCTAAGTTGATTTGTGCAAAGGGCGGAGCCGGCTGGAAACAGCACATCATAGCTTCCAGTCAGTTGGGTGACATTTGCGGTGCTGTCCAGTGCAGGCTGTCCCCAACCTCCTCTGCCTCTTTCCCTGCCCGCACCAAGATGTCACCGACTATAGTCAAACTCACATCCCCTATCAGATGACAGATGTCTTCAATGATTGTGTTTGCCAGTGAATAAACAGTTACTTGGTACTTTGATCTACTTTAAAAGAATAGATTCATACGGTGTTTTGTTAAGATTCAAACATTGTTAGGCCCCCAGTTTCACACCCCCCCCCTTTGTTTCTGTGGTAGCGAAGACAATGGGCATTGGAGGAAGACTGACTGGGGGTTCAGATTCTCCCCTAGCGCCACTTCACGGAGGTGTCAGCACGGTGACACGAGACATTGCGTGCTGCAGAGCACAGTGCCCGGCACAGAGTAAAATTATTTTTATTTATTTTTTAAAAGCAAAACCTTTGGAATGCTGTGGTTCAATGCTTTTCTCTAAAGAGCCTATATTAACAGAGACCATCGATCATCAGCGGCTACCAGCATCACGGAAGGAGACGACCAGACACCATGACGCTTCTGATGGAAGCGCGTGACGCCTCTAATAAAGTGGTCTTGTCAAAAAATCAAACCTGAATCTAATCAGGGCTCCATCTAACCATCACTTCTCAGAAAATAATAGGGCACAGAGGGCAAAACCGAGAATGGGGGACCCTCTAGGACGAATGACTCCGTGTCTGCAGTAACCGAACGGCCAGGAAAATTAAAGTGGAGGAGGGGGACCCATAGACGAAGAAAGACTCAAGAGTCATGACAACCAGCTGCAACATGTGGCCCTTATTTGGACGATTTGAACAAACTGTCAAAAAAAAAAACCCAACAAAGCCGTTGGGGAGACAAGTGGGAGAAACGAACACGGGATGGACACTTGATGAAATTAAAGCATTAGTGTTAAGTTTTTTAGAGGTGGTAATGGTTTCAGGTTCGGGCTTTTTTTTAAAGTTATTTTTAGAAATGTGTGCTTAAATCATTTAGAAATACGCACTTAAGTATTTGCTTACAATTTATGGGTAAAATGATACGATGCCCAAGTACATAGGGAACAAGAGTGGCCCTGAGGGGGTAATTGTTGAAGCTGAGTGATGGGTAAAGATAGGGCTGTATTATACTGTTCTCTCTACTTTTATTTATTTATTTATTTATTTATTTATTTATTCATTTATCTTTTAAAGTTTATTTATTTATTTTTGAGAGAGAGAGGAGCAGAGAGAGAGGGAGAAAGAATCCGAAGCAGACTCTGTGCTGTCAACACAGAGCCTGATGTGGGGCCAGAACTCAAGAACTGTGAGATCAGGGCCTGAGCCGAAACTGGCTGAGCTACCCCCCTCTCTCCTTTTACGTATGTTGAAATTTTCGTTGAGAAGAATTAAAAATGAAGCAAAAGAAAGCAAAACAGTAACAGTAAAAAAACAACAACCCAAAACTCTGCCAAATCTAGTGGGCATTCAATCTAAAGCAACAAATTCCCAGAATCCCTCAGCAGCTAATACTTTCCACCCAAATCATGGTGCCTGTTTCTAGGTCATTGATTCCAAGAGGCTTCCTTACTCAGGTGGGTGATTTCTTCCAACACGATTTATTATCTTTAACTGAATTTGAGAAAATGGCTGTTTCAGGTTGGTTTCTGTCACCTGCCTCTGAGGTCAAATACTGCTATCAGGAGTTGACAGTTGCTATTTGGCTCAAAGTACGTGAGGTCATGGTCATTCCATTATCTTTCTAAGACTGCAATTTTTGAACATGCCTGTACTGGATAGCAGGTGCACAGTTGACCATTTTTTAAAAATAGATGACATCAATATCAAGTGACATAGGAAAGCTTTCCTAAACTATGATTGCCTTATTAATCAATTCATAAAGCTGATCAGGAAAATGTTAAGGGACCTGTTAATGTAATAATGAGGAAATAAATCTAAAACCTACCTTTGTTGGATAAGTAGGCTTTTGAAAATGTGTGGTGATAAAGTTCCAACAAATAAATGCATCCGATTATTTAATTTACTCTTCTCACCCTTGACCTATGGTACTTGCTCCATGCCAATATTTCCAGTTAGCAGCTAAAAATGTTTCTCTTTTCTGAGTGAGGCTAGCCACAATTTGACAGCCCAGGTTCTTTTTGTTGTTATTTTCTTCCGTCTCAGAGGAGCTGAGCCTACAATTTCAAGGTTATTAAAAGAAATCCAGAGCTAAAAGATGAGATATATATTTTGAATTTTTAAAAATCAGTTCGTTTCACATAAATACTATTCTTTCTTTATGCTATCACGTCTAATAAAGATGGGTGACACGAGTCTTTCAGAAATAACAATCAGTTTATCAGGACTCTGGACCAAACCATTTACTGTTAGATGAAAGAAAAATATTTATCTTATTAAAATCACTATATTGAAGAGTTCGAATTAGTTATTAAAACTCCATGGGCCCATTAAAAGTTGAAAAGAATTATATTTGATCAGAGAAAGAATGGAGTGAGCATAATCGCTGTAATTCACTGGCCATTCCGCATATTTTAGGAAGGATATTAAATTTCAATATGAGGTTGGAATTGAAGTAAGAGTGTCTGAACCCTGCCGGCTTTGAAAGTTTCTAGATCTGCAGAGCATCGTGACCTTCTCCTCCCACAAAGCATGCTGTATCTGTGTCCCTGGCTTTGGATATCAAACGAAGTGCATGTTGGTAATTTCCTTGGATCCCAGGGCCAGGGTGGTCAAACATGGGGATGGACTAGAAACCTCTTCTTTGTTTGTCTAATTTCCCTACATTCTGCAAGAGGTGAATGTTTGAATGTTATTTCTTCTGTGATGTTTTCTATGTTGCTAATCAACTCACCCCTCCGCCCCCCGCCTCCCAAGCCGGATTACTCTCATCCTCGGCACTTAATCTGTTGGATAAACACTGCAAAATTGAGATAACCCCCAGACTCAGTCCTGAGCTCCCCCAAGGCCTCACGAGTTGCTCTTCTTGGGAACTTTAAGGGCCTCTGCAGATGTTTATTGAACCGAAGGTGTTTCCTGTTTCCCCTCTGGCCTCTGTTTCCCTTCTGAGCCTCTTTATTTGCATTTGGATGTTGCCCTTTGCTTTATGCAGGGCTTTCCTTTCGATGATCCCTTTAGCACCTCGTATCAATCCCGAGAAATGGATAAAGAAGCTATAGCCCCGAGTTTACAGTCATGGACAATTTATCCAAGGTCCTATACTCAATTTGTGGAAGAAATATGACTGCCGCCCACGTCTCTCTGTTCTCCTAGGATAGGTGTTTTGTTTTGCTTTTTGTTTGTACTGAGCAGCTGTGAGAATAATTTAACTATTAATAATATCTCTTATGTCTTCTCCACTTGTGAGAGACAATGGCTCATTCCTCCCGGAAGTCCCCTGGTTGACTTCGGAGCTACGCACGAAGCTTAGGGATGCACTGGGCCTCAGCTCCATCTGTGGGATCCTGAGGCTTCTAGAATGGGGAGGCAACCTGAGGCATGGATGGCTCCAAGCACTCGTCACAGTTTCTTGCATTTCTCTGTCAGATTCGCTGTACATTGGAGTCATGAACATTTTCCCCAAAGAGAGTCACTAAAATGTGACACATGGGTAATCTCCATTTCATAAGTCAGTTGCTATGACCTGAACAGAGTGGCCGAATCCTTTACAAAAGCGAATTACTCTGGTGGGCAGTCGCTGACTCAGGTCCGAAATCAGCAGCCTGTCCTGCCTTTTTGGGGGTACCAATGGGACTGGGGTTTCAAGACTGAAGTTTGACGCATTTCCTAAGACCACACTCCCATCTGACTCTAAAGAACTAGAGCAAGGACTCATGTGTGCTTTGCACATGACTCTGCATACTGGTTTCCAATAATCATGTAATAAAAATTGCTTAGCTGAGAGTTGCTATGCAGCGCTGTTTAGCCGCTTGCTTCCAATATTGCATTTACAAAAATTACATATTTCATATAATCAGGCCTGTCTCTTACTTAATCATCCCACACATCATATAAATCTTGAAAATGGACAGGTCTATAAATCACTAGCATTTTTCATTTACCACTTATTCTAAGCCAGGCAGTTTCTTATTTAAATTGCCATACGAATAAATCTAATAATCCTTATTCACTTACATCATCTCAAACTTTAAATCTTATTCCGGCTGAGGTTATAAGTGGAATCAGTATTGAGGGCAAAACTAGCAGCTGTAACAACTATAATAGCTTGCCAAATTATATTAAAGGGCCCAAATAACATTAAAAAAATGAGGCAGAATTGAATTACATTATGAAAGTGTGATCTGCTGAATCAGGCAACTACGGCCCGAAGCAGGGCTCCTGCCTAGGGTGTGGCTTCTGCGCGGGGGCTTTGTGCCAACTGGAAGAGGGAAAGGCTTGCTTAAATCCTCTTCTTTATGCACCTTGATTAAAATTTAGAGCAGGTTTCGCAACCTTGGCACCATTGACGTGTCCTTGTGGAGGGGGTCTGGCTCACGCACAGACGGGTTTGTAGCCGCATGGCCTCTCTCTACCTCCTACATGTCAGGAGCACACTCTCCACTCCCCAGTAGTGACAGCGAAAACTGTCTCCAGACTTTGCCAAATGTCCCCTGGGGGGGGTATCACCCCTGTTGAGAACTGCTGGTCTAGCCTATCAGGCAGGACTGAATCTGGGCTTGTCACAGGGAGAACCCAGGGACGCGGCTGACGGCTCCCCGTTTTGCAGGGAGAGTGCGCCACACGGTGCTCCCTTCCTTAACTGCTGCCAACTGTAATGTGGCTCTCAGACAAACTGAAGGGTGGTCAGGGAGAGGGGCCAGGGGAGAAAGAACCGTGACAGGGAGAGTAGAGTGAACACTCAGTGGACAGGAAAACTCTCTGAACTCCCATGTTCAGGACAGACTCTTTCCTCCCCTTTACCCATCAAATCAGAGGCTGGCATCCCTACCCTTTAGGAGGCATCCCAGACCCAGCATTCACAGCAGCTATGTCTGCATGGCTCGACGATAAATGATATTTTTGTCTGTGTCTTAAATGGCTCAGAAAGGTTGTGGGCTTTTGCAGCAATCAGAAGGAAACAGTGCGCGTGTTAGTAAAGGAGACGTTCAAATCCCAATGACTGGCTTATGAGAAACTTAGCATTATCAGCCCCGTGCAAATGTTGAGATTGAGGAATCTGGTTTCTTCTCTTCTTATGGCTGGCAGATTGTATCTTATGATAGCTGGCAGAGATGCCGATAGTTCATCTTCAAGCAGTGGAAGGAACTGGCTGCAATTAGTTTTCCCAGAAAGATTCTGCCAGGTCTTTGACAGACTAAGGAGTTATTCCCTATATAAATCATTCTTGGTCTGCCATCCTAAATGCACATGCTTTTCTAGAAGGGCATCCATCCTGCAGCGCCCAAGCCTAAATAAAGCAAATAGTGCCATTATAATTTGGAGATGAGCCTCGCTGACAGCTCCATGTAACAGAATGCTGGAGGGGGTGGGGGGTGGGGAGGCATTTGTAATTATGAGTTGGCTGTACCTCATGTCTAACTAATGGGAATGGCAATATCATTTATACTGGGGACCAAAAAAGACAGAACCAGGAAACAATATCAGAATGAAATTTGTGGCATCCAGGAATTCTCCTTTTTGAAAGATTTTTGATCAGCATTGAGAATGGCAGGACAGTGGCCATTCCATTGTCCTAAACCTATGGTGACTTCTGAGTCACCTAGTTGTCAAGCTGATTCACTTTGTATAGGAAAGAGGTTATTAATCCAGCTCAATTTCGCCATAAGTTTTGGAAACTCATTCCATTTTTCTCCTTTATTTCTCTGTATAACGTATTATTGTCATCCATGTTCTTTAAAGATGAGTTGAAAGCTCTCAGTTATTTCATTTAGTTATCTATTGGAAGATACAGATTATACCTTCTGGTGCCTTCCCATCTAATTAAAGCGTTTCAGAAGGCCTGCTCTTTAAGGTGGCGTTATTACTTCAAAAGCAGAGGATAAATTTCCCCCACAGACAATTTCCCCTGAGGACATGGAGACAGGACGAGAAAGCAGGGAGTAGCAGATGCTGCCTTTGCATGGCTGGCCCCCAATGCCATGGTCAAGTCGCTAACTCAGTCTCTATCTTATCTTTCTACTGACCATGACTAGTGACGGTACTTGGCATTTGTGTCTTCGGAGTGGTGTCTGCATCTAGGTGAAACACACTAATGTGTTTTTCAAGCTGCAGCACTAATATTCTGTAACTCAGAGGACCTGAGGTAGAGAGGAAGACATGTGAAGACAGGATTTCGTGGCTTCTTTTTTTTTTAAATTTTTTAATTTTTACTTATTTCTAGGAGAAAGAGAGAGACAGCGTGAGCAGGGGAGGGTCAGAGAGAGAGGGAGTCACAGACTGAAACAGGCTCCATGCTCTGAGCTGGCAGTCAGCACAGAGCCCGACGCGGGGCTCGAACCCACGAACCGCGAGACCATAACCTGAGCGAAAGTCGGACGCTTAACCGACTAAGCCACCCAGGCGCCCCTGGATTTCGTGGCTTCTAATTAGCAACATCTATGGGCTCTGCTCCGTACCAGGGTCCTGAAGCCCCTCCCCCAAGGTTTCATGGCAGTGGTGCAGGAAACATGTTTTATTTGAGAAAGCTCTTTTTAAAAATACACTTCCAAGGGTAAAACCATCTCCTTTTTCAGAGCGCATCAAATCCTTTTGAACTGGACGTGCCGTCAGCTGTGTAAACCGTGTACTCACGAGTCACGGTCTTATCGGGGAGGTTGGTGGAGCTGATGCCTATGTCACTGACACATCATTTTGTGTCTCACAAGAAATTAGTTTGCATTTTAATGACCTCTTTTATTCTAGGAGAGGAAAACATTTGTAGGCCAATGCTGGTGTGTTTTCCTCTGTAATCACTGATGCCCGAAGGGAGGATAGACAAGATCTGCAGTTGATCCCCGGATCCAATGTAGGGGGGTAACGCCCACGAGAAGATTTTACCCCAGAGGCCCACGGAATGCATCAGAGCAGAAAAATGGGCTACGATGGCTAGACTGGGGGCCATCGGCAGCAGAATCTATATCTTTGTCATTACCCACGTCTAGCCCAGGGCCCGTTACATGTAAGAACGATAATAACTTTCATTCAGCATATTACGTACCAGGACCAGTGCTGAACACTTCACTTGTCTCTCATTTAAGTGTCACAGCAGCTCTATGAGGCCCGGGGCTGGTTGCTTTCCTATTTGCTCCCAAGTCTGTCTCTGCCCTTCTCCTGCTCTGCTCTGCATCCCATTTCCCAAGGTCCTTGACTTTCAGTTGGGTTTAGCCAAGAAGAGGCAAAGGTAAAGGCTGGCGGGCAGAAAGGGGGAAAATGCGAAAGTGTTTCTTCTTTCTTGCTCTGATGCTGGTGGCAGCTCTGGGAGTGGCTGGGGGCCTCCAAGCATCCACCCCCCCTCTAGCCCTGACACCAGCTGGGTGTGGTGATGACTTCCTGACACAGGCATCTCGGGTTGCCCCAATATCTTATTTGATTTCTCAGCCCTTCCATCACCAGGTAACCAGTTCGGGGCTGAGAGAGAGAGAGAGAGAGAGAGAGAATCCCAAGCAGGCTCTGCTCTGTCAGTGCAGAGCCCGACACGGAGTTTGATTCCACTAACCGTGAGATCACGACCTAAGCGGAAATCAAGAGTCGGACGCTTAACTGACTGAGCCATCCAGGCGCCCCACTTTCTTCATATTAAGTGTCCTGTCTTTGAAATGTCTGGAGTGATTCCTTTCTCCTGACTGAAACCTAACTGACAGCGGTAAGCACTAGAGCCCCCGTATTCTCCATATGAGGAAACAAGGGCTCCGAGGCATGAAGAAACGAACTTAAGTCAGGTCATCGGCCCTGACTTCATGCTTCTTGACCATGAGATAATCCTGCTTCAATATACAGATAACAAGTTACTGAGTGATTAATTAGCAAAGCAACGCTTGCACTTGGGCTCGTGGCTCTGAGGAAACATCTACTACGCGCACCATTGCTAGGCCATTCGAGAAGACCTCTGTTCTAGTCCTATTTATTTCTCCCTCTAGAAAGAAGGAGGTGTGACTTTGGAGACATTCCTTAACAATCATAAAACTGTCTTGAGCATCTCACAGAATGATTCAAACATAAAATACAAGGCAAATAGGAAGTGAGACTTAGCAATTTGGGTTTTTCCAAGAAACCATGCCCTATGGGCTGGATCTTGATTGTGCCATAAAATTTATATGGTACCTGTGTGGGAGATGCTGTATATCTCACTTTGGCTCAGCCACAAATTCAACAAAGACTTTTGAATGCCCACCACGTGTCAGGCACTATTCCAGGCTCTTGGCGGTTTACTGCAAACACAACAGAGAAAAGCCAGCCACCCTCAAACACGGCGCATTTCCTGTTTTGTTTTAAGTGCCCACAATGTTAGAAGTACCGTTCCTTAGAGCCTCAGTGTGTCATACTGTTGTTCTCCAAAAGCATTCTTCCTCAAGAGCGTAAAACCCAGATAAGACTGGATGTACCTGTGGGTTGAAAAGGGGGTAAGAAGATGAAACACTTGTGCCTCCAGGAGGCAGGACAGTGTGGAGGTTAAGACCGTGGACTCTGGAGTCAAACTGTCTACCTTCAAATATCTGTGGTACCACTTATCAGCTGTGTCACTTGGGCAAGTCCCTTCGCTTCTCTAGACCTCAGTTTCCTCATCTGAAAAATGGAAATGACAATACTAGCGTAAGCCTAATGCATGGGGTTATTGAGGAGATGAACCGACAATATATATAAAGTCCCCCCAGTGGCAAGAACTGCTGATGATTTTTACCTCACGGTGATTCAGTGAGATAGCAAGTTTCATGGCGGACCCTCAGGCCAACTCTGAAAGCTTTAAACAGAATGAATGGTTCATTCATGTGGAACACTGATTATTTTTCTCAAAATTTTCCCCTTTGGATTTTTTCCTCATTATTAGAAAACGTTCTCCTCTCTCTTTTCCTGTAATGCTCTTATCCTCTCTGCTGAATAATTCTTTTTCTTCTGAAGTATTGGCACCAATGAATATTCCTTTTTAGAAGAGCCTAAGCATTTGGGACTCTGCTAATAAAATTTTATCGTAATTCAACTCAGTTCAAAGGGGTTTTAGTGAGTATCTACTAGGGGCAGCTGGATCGCTGAGGGAGATGCAGGGGCTGACATATGCTGAGGTAACAGAAAAGGGAGGTCCAATTTAGTCAGGATTTACATGGAGCCAAACTGTCTTCAGCCATCTTTATAATCTGTATTTTCCAATTATTTTCTTTACTTTGTTAGTCATCCATCTTGCACCAGTTTTTCATTCACTCAACTACCAACACCTACTGTGTATTTAGGCATTTCATTGGGTTGGGAGTCCAGTGGGGAGCACACAGCCATGGCCCCTGCCTTTCCTAGTACCTGAGAGGTTGGATAGTGTACCTGGTTGTACAAAAGAACATTCCTTTACATAAGAAGAGTAGCCTTTTCCCTCCGCCCCTCCAAACACGCACAGTTAGCTTATTGGAGAGTCCACTGAGTTTACGGAGAGATCACTCCACTCTGTGGAGGCCAGTAAGACCGCCCAATATGAAGGAGAGAGCTTTGCAAGGCATCGCATCGACAGTGTCTCAGGATCCGCAAAAGTTCCTCCTTCCTGGGAGCAGCAGGAGGGGCTTGGCCCTCCATCCACTTCCCCAGGCGTGAAGAGAAGGCAGGTGACCTGGATTCTCTGGTGGCGGATGGAGGGCAGGGGAGTCTTGAGCCAGGTGCTAAAGCCAGATTAGTGCTGATGGGGTAGAGAGTGGTACCCTCTGAGTGCTGGAATTCAATAGGATGCATTAATCTCCTCGAGGAACAAATGAAATTAATCCTCTCTCCAGATGGCAGCAAAGTGACAGGAGCACGGAGATTAAAAGAGATTGCGAGGTTGTACGGGTGACAGCACCATCAATTGGGTTACGAAACTTGGCGCACCCTCTCACCAAAGGCAAATGGCAACTATTTCATTTTTGCAAGTCTGATGGCTTTGGGGTTCTGGAGAAGAGCCCATTTCTATGAACTTTCTTCTGATTTAACTCCTTTACACTTCAGAATTTCTACTTCTAAGAAACGGTTCTCATTCATCTGTTAAACACTATTTATATATTGATCTCTTTATGTCAAACTCTTCCCTGATACTATCATTTTTATTTTTATTAACTTCCATCAGACAGTTTGGCTCTCGCACTCCTGGGGAGGCAGTCTGCGAGATGGAGATCGTTAGACCCCCGTGTCAACCAGACAGCTTGATCCAAGCTGCTCCTGACCTTGGACAAAGTGGCTTTCCTCAGCTGAGGCAACAGAGAGCAGTCAGCCTACACTGTTCCCTGGGAAACAAAACCTTGGGTCCAGAGGGGGACTCTGGGTGGTGTAGCACAGCGTTGATGACTGATGCATAGCGGAGGCCTTCAAGATAACTTGCACTTTTGAAACTTTCATGACTTCATCAACTATGTCATTATCACCTCCTCCAAAGGCATCGTTGGTCATCTTTTATCTCTTAGTGGCCTTTGAGAGTAGCGTCTCCATACCTCTCAATAATTTGCTTCTCTTCCTAACCTTCTAATTCTTCCCTCTTTCATTGGTCTCTTCCCTGACCCACAACTCTGGTCACATCTCTTGAGATTCATCCTTACAGCTTTTTCCAACAGCTTCTCTTTTGGTTCTCAGTCATCTCCATGGCTTCGAGGATGGTCCTCACAGGCAAGGAGTCCAAATCCACGCGGATGCCCGGATGCCCTCATCTCTCTCCTCAGCTCCAGGCTGGCATCCCTACCCCATCCACCTCAAACTCAGCATGCCCCCGGTCAAACCTGCCTGTCTCTCAAACCAATTCCCTGTCCCAACTTTTCAATTTCTCCCCATTTTAATCTTGTCTGAATCACTATGCTTGAGAACTCACATTCATTTTGAACCAACCCTTTCATACGACTCACGGACCATCCTGTTGTCACCAAATCTTGTAAGTTCATCAGTCAGAAATAGCTGCCCTTTTTGTTTCATGTTCACAACTATTCGTTCAAGTCATTATCACATCACATCTGGACAAGTGCAGTAATAAAGATAATAACAGTGCGACTTTGGAGACATTCCTTCCATTTGCATAGTTATTTGGAAAGTGCCTGGCGCGGATCTAAGCACTTTATATATAACAGTAACACATTTATTCCTCATAACGACCCTGGGAGGTAGGTAGATTATTAGACCCATTCTACAGATGGCAAAACAGAGCAGCAGAGAGATTAGTGGCAGGACTGAGGTCAGACAGCTAGCAAGTGGTAGCATCAGAATTGTGAGGCCCGGCAGCCTGGGTCTAGAGCCTGTGCTCTTAACCATTGAGCTAAATTGCCTCAAGCTGGTGCTTGGCTGCTGGGACTGTCTCCCTCTCCTTCCCCTTCCCCTTCCCCTCCTCCTCCTCCTTCCTCCTCCTCCTCATTCTTGCCTACCTTGCTTAGCAATAACTTGCTGCCTGCTGTCTCTTGTAAGTTTAATTTAAGGTTTGTCTACCTTATTTCCCCAAGTTGATGGAAAGCTCTCTGAGGGCAGAGATCCTATCTTATTCTTTGAACCTCATCACAAATAGCAAGAATTTGGTACAAGCCATTGATTGAATTGTTTGAATACGACGCCAACGGCCTCCTAATGGGTGCCAGTTTCCCCATATGGTTAATTCTCCATGTCACACAGATGCCCTCTTTACAATGGAAAGTAGATTAACTTAATTCTCTGTTCACAACCCTCCAATGGAGCCCTGCAAAATCCCTGATTCCTACCATGCAAGGCTCTGCATCGTTGGGCTCCTAACTCTGGTCTTATCTCCTGACCCCCTCTGCCTCCCTCACTCCGGCCACCTGGCCTTCCGGCTGCACTGCTGACAGTGGGCGTGCAGCCCCCTCAGAGCCCGCAGATCCCTCCCCCAGCATCCACTTTGTTCATTTCAAACATTCAGTCTTCCATCTACAATAGCATCTGCCTCCCACCCTTCTCTCTCCCCCTGCTCTCTGTGAGTCATAGCTCTTCTGGTAGTATTGATCCCTACTTGACGTTCTCTTGAATACTTATTTGTCTCCCCTTCCACACCATAAGGGCTCCAAGAGGGTAGAGACCTTGTCTGTCTTATTTAACATGCTGTCACCAGAGCCTAACACAGTGTGGGCGCATAGGAAGCCTCCACAAATATTTGCCCCATGACTGAAAGAATGGGGGATAAGGGGAGTCTCAAAATGATGGCCACTGGGCCCATGCGGGGTTCTACCTCTTTCAGCCAGCAGGGGGCTCTTCTACTCTCTCTAGAATCCCGACTAGTCCACCAGAACCTTCAAAAGCAGGGGACCTGCGAGTCTACCTCCTCCACGAAGCCAGAAGTACCCATGTCCTCCTTTCTTCCCCGCCTCCAAGTAGGATTTTTCCAACCTCGGCAAATATTGAACTTTGTGTTAACAAACAGGTTTTGCTTTTTATGGGTGGCTCTTGAAGGATTTTTGGTTTGGGTTTCTGAAGGGTGTAAGGTTTGCTGCTAGAAATTCCACCTTTTTATCGACTCACAAAGACACGTTGTCATAAACAAAATGCATGAAACCGGCAGGACGACAGCACCATCGTAATGTGAGTTCACATAAACGCTTAAGCCCCACCGATTAAACAGCTGACGGAATAAAGCCAATCGATTATAATGTGTGTTTATGTCCTTTTGACAGGAAGATGCTTCTCTCTCTGGTTTTTCTGACCACCTTCTCCCTGGGAACCCGGCAATATATCTTGTTGGGAACAGATGTCAGAAATAAATTGATAAATAGAACATCTTCTCTTGAAAAATAAATCTTCCCCCACTTAAAATAGGGTGGTTTTCAAGTTCATATCCATTTAAAAATGGAACTATCCCCACTGGACGACATTGCTAATGCACTTGAATGGGCTTATTGTCTCTTGCCCATTTCCTTTACAGTCGGTTCTGGCAGGAGCGCCAGCCTCACTGCCAAGACCAAAAGAACTGTATATTAGGGCAAACGCTCTGCCAACACAAAGTAAAGCTAGTTTGGCAACACTTAACCGTTGTTGGGAGGGCCCAGGTATCATAAGGATATTAATATGGCTAATATTCTGTCCCGCATGTCTGTTCTGTACAAATGGTCCTTAATTTTGCACACAAGAAAATTCGCCTTCCTCATCAGGCAGTTCGTTTCCTGGAAATACCACACTAACCTTCTGTACATGAACCAGAGTAAATGGATTCTTGTAGAGGAAGGAGCAAAGAGAAGCTCGTGGGAATGCAGAGCTTATCTCAATGGAGAAGGTTGCCTACCAGGGTATTTTGAACCTGAATCCCTGGTTGCGATCTTTTTTTGTTGTTGTTGAGGTTTTTTTTGTTTGTTTGTTTTGTTTTTGTTTTTGTTTTTGAGAGAGATTAGAGAGAGAGGGAGGGGGAGAGGGAGAATCCCAAGCAGGCTCTGCGCTGTCTGTGCAGAGTCTGACTCAGGGCTCGATCTCAAAAACCATGAGATCATGACCTGAGCCGAAATCAAGAGTCAGGCACTTAACTAACTAAGCCACCCAGGCATCCGTTTTAATTGCAATCTTTAGTTTCCAGATTGCAAACTAATTTCATCCCATATCTATCTATATCTATAATCATCTATATCTATATATAAAAGAGATGGCTGAAACCGCTGGCTCCAGGCCAGGGCAAATGAACCCTATGACTCATAGAGACCAAGGAAGCAGGTAAAGGTGTGTGTTGAGTCTGTTGACTTAACTCAATAGCTGTGGTTTCAAGGCTTTTCTTGGAAGAGAGTGCTTCATATCTAACTGCTAAAATGATGTTTTGTCAGTTGAGAACATTCACCCACACGGGGCAGAGATCTTTACCAGGCAGGTAGGGTGTGTGCGCAACAATTACGTCAACAAAACAGACGCAATTCCTGCCCTTGGAGGGTTTTCAAGACTGCACCCTGAAGAGGCTCACTTGAGAGAGGCTTAAGATCATTACAAAGCATGATACAAATAACCGTGACCGAGACTCACCTATTTCTAGAAAGTGCAGTCTTCACCCCGTTTTTAATGGGGCTGACCTTTAGGTATGTCTGGTCTCCAGAAGGAACATCACATTGTATCCACAAGTATATCGCGACGTGGAGGCTTTCTTGAGCACAGAGGCAGTGCCTGACAAGTTAGATCTGGAGGTGGTTGCTGTGAAGGCCAGTGTATTTTAATAAGTATTAAATGGGAGGCGCCTGGTGGCTTAGTTGGTTAAGCGTCTGACTTTCGCTTAGGTCATGATCTCGTGGTTCGTGGGTTCGAGCCTCGCGTCGGGCTCTGTGCTGACTGCCAGCTCAGAGCCTGGAGCCTATTTCAGAGTCTGTCACTCCCTCTCTCTCTGACCTTCCCCTGCTCACACTGTCTCTCTCTCTCCTAGAAATAAATAAAAATAAAAAAAAAGTATTAAATGGAATTTCATTTATTCCTAAGTATTTACTGAGCACCTACGGTGTGTAAGTCACAGTGCTAGAAGCCTCATGTCACTTATATTTGAAAAGGAGACATGACATGTACATAAACAGCTAAAATAGAATGGACGTGGGGGTGAGTGTCTGGAGGGAGGTATGGAGAAAACATTAAGGGAGCTCCGAGGAAGAGGACTACTGGTGAGTGAGAAGCCTGGTGGAGATGTCAATGGCAGGTGGATCTTCTAGAACAAATAGGGCTTAAACACTTTGGAGACAGACACGACCCCAAGGCTGGGTGCAGAGCAGTACCAGCTTCCAAAGCTTCGGTTCCCTTTCTTTGTGGATCAGATGTCCAGCTGGAGCTCCATACTGACAAATCAAACACAGGACTTGACTGAAACTTCAGTCAGTGTCTGCCCTCATTCATAATCCTCTCCCTGTCTAACCTGCAGGAGTAATTTCTTCAGGTTATTTTATTTTATTTTATTATTTATTTCTGAGAGATGGAGAGAGACAGCATGAGCAGGAGAGGATCAGAGAGAGAGGGAAACACAGAATCTGAAGTAGGCTCCAGCCTCTGAGCTGTCAGCACAGAGCTTGATGCGGGGCTCGAACCCACAAACTGAGATCATGACCTGAGCCGAAGTCAGACGCCCAGTCGACTGAGCCACCCAGGTGCCCCTCTTCAGGTTATTTCAGTTCGCTCACTCAAAAGTCGTCTCTTCCAGTGGGAATGATGAATAATGGTGTCTATTTTCCCAATTCTTCCGTATCTCCCTTATGTACATGGGAAGTTACTGCTCAAGTTCCCAAGCTCACAGGCCTTTTTGCAGATGTGGCATGGCCCTGTCTGGATGGAATGATGGTCAAGTTCTTTATGCTTTTGCACCCCTCGTTTGCATGATGGTCCTGTGCAGTCATCTAGATATCGGAGACTGAAAACCGTCTTCACGTTCTGCTGCCTAAATGGCAACCTGATGGACACGTCTTGAAGGCAAAGCAGAAAATGGAAAGGAGCAGATGAGACCAGGGTTTGGAGGATGGAACTTCCTGGCTGACCCGTCAAGCCTGCCAGCGGGTGTTAGCATCCTTGGGAGGCTAAGGCTTCCCACAGACAGGTTTTGAATGGTTTTGAATGGATTCAACACTGCAGCAAAGAACGGAATTTCACTTCAAACGGTAAGATGGCAAGATATGGAAGGAATTGAAACCACCAACAGAAAAGGATGCTTGCTCCAACACAACTAAAAATGGCCCATGTGATTTGGACACGGAAATGACATGATAAGCATAGTTGTAAAGACACAGAAGCACTCTGGAAATAAAAGTTTAGGACCAGAAAAAGGTTTGACACATATTGGATGCTTTACAGGTGTCATTAGTGTCATCTTCAAATGTAAAGGGCGACTTTACAGGAGTTCACTGCTACTGCCCACCTACTGACACACACCCTTCAATGACTGGCATTTTCTTTCTTTCATTCATTCATTCATTCATTCATTCATTCATTCATATAATTTATTGTCAAATTGGCCAACATACAGTGTGTACTGTGTGCTCTTGGTTTTGGGGGTAGATTCCTGTGATTCGTTGCTTACATACAATACCCAGTGCTCATCCCAACAAGTGCCCTCCTCAATGCCCATCACCCATTTCTTCCTCTCCCCCAACCCCCACCAACCCTCAGTTTCTTGTCTTTATTTAAGAGCCTCTTAGGGTTTTCCTCCCTTCCTCTCTGTTTGTAACTATTTTTCCCCCTTCCCATGATCCTCTGTTAAGCTTCTCAAGTTCCACAGTGAGTGAAAATGTGGTATCTGTCTTTCTCTGCCTGACTTATTTCACTCAGCATAACACCCTCAAGTTCCATCCACGTTGCTACACGTGGCCAGATTTCATTCTTTCTCATTGCCATGTAGTATTCCATTGTATAGATAAACCACATCTTCTTGATCCATTTGTCAGTTGATGGACACTTAGGCTCTTTCCATGTTTTGGCTATTGTTGAGAGTGCTGCTGTGAACATTGGGGTACATGTGCTCCTGTGCATCAGCACTCCTATGTCCTTTGGGTAAATTTCTAGCAGTGATATTGCTGGGACATAGGGGAGTTCTATTGTTAATTTTTTGAGGAACCTCCACGCTGTTTTCCTGAGCAGCTGCACCCATTTGCATTCCCACCAACAGTGCAAGAGGGCTCCCATTTCTCCACATCCACTAATGACCGGCATTTTCAAATAAACCTAGCTGGTACCACACTTCAACATAGTGCTAACTCAGCCATTCCTCACACCATATGGTTTTGTACCAATTTCATGTTTTTGGAATCCCTGCTGAATCCTCACGAACCCTTTGATGGAAAACTGAAGCAATTGGCTTTTTTGTCGTCACCAAATAACCTAACTGCTGCACATTTTTACCACCGTTTCTGTGTTTATGAATCTATCCACCTGCTTTTATTGCCCATCAGTCATGTTGCAATAGATCATTGTCATGCCTGAATTCTTCCAAAATCTGTTTTCTGGATGGAGAGTCACGGACGGACTCGGGTTCGCTCCTTTTGGTGAACCTGGACCCACTACTTCTACATACCTTTGCTGAGGCCCCCCCTGCCTGCATCCAATCTCCGCTCCACTAGCAGATCACTGCCCGTCACCCGGGGAAGGTTTCTGTATGAATTGCTTCTAACCATCATCCTTGTCCCCACTCGACCTGAACTCAGAGTGCTGCCTCTTTCTGGATGTACAGAGAGAAATGTGGCCATGCCCTACATTTCCTTAGACTCAGCTAAGTGTGAATTTGGAACCTTGGAAAGAGTCACAAAACATTCTTCAAAATAAATTAGCACCCGGGTCACCCTTCACTATCTATGAGAGCATTATGTGCTCCTTCTGTGAAAGGGCGTAAAACCCATATGTTTGTTTAAAAAAATGTATCTACTTTTATGTAGCGCCCAAATTTAATAATTCTTAAAGCATTTTAGGATCCCAGATGAAAGATGCTACTGCACTGTAAGTCCTAATATTATTTATTTTCTTAGTCATCAACATTAGCTGGTTTCTCCTTTCTTGAAATGTATTTATCATTTGTATAAATATGGTATTTGGGGCAGCTTCCTGCATTAGATCATCTCCCATCCCTTTAGTGCCCTTGACATTCACTGCACTTTCCCGGGGAGGCTTGCTGAGATATTCATGCAGTGGCCTCTTCTGTTTTAATGCCATTGGGAGGGTTTTAATGTTACTTATTGCTCTCAAGATGAGTGTTGACAACTAGTTTTCTTGCTTTTGTCCTGGGTAGAACTATCTTCTTTCTTATTGCGGTGACCAGACTTTTCTCCTCATGTCTATATTCATTCACAAATATTTAATGTTGCTTCCTGTGGTGTGCTCACCACTGTGGTAGGCTCTGGGGCCCTTAACCTTCCTCAAAAGCCAGTGCAGACTGTGTGTCATCTGAGAGGTTACACGTAGCATGTCGTCTCCCACCCAGCCGCCTGTGTAGTTTGGCGGACAGATGCTAAGTTGTCTTCCATGATCCTGTCTCCTTGTATTCATGCCCTTCTATAATCCCCTCACTTTCAGTGTGGGGAGACCCGTGACTTGCTTAACCACTGAAACACGGCAAAGGTGACGGAATGTCCCTTCCATGATCATGTTATGTAAGATCATGCTGTCTGTCTTGCTGAGGAAATCTCTCCCTGGCTGGCTTTGAGGAAGTGAGCAGCCATGTTGAGAAGGTGCATGTGACAAAGTACTGAAGGTGGCTGACAGAAAGAAATTGAGGTCTTCAGTCCAACACCCAAGAAGGAACAGGATGCTGCCCAAAACCATGAAATTTAGAGATAGATGGTACTTTGTCGAGCCTTTGGATGAGGACTTATCCTTGGCCAATAACTAACTAACTAACTAACTTCCTTCCTTCCTTCTTTCCTTCCTTCTTCCCTCTCTCCCTCCCTCTCTTTCTGTCTGTCTGTCTGTCTGTCTGTCTCTTTCTCTAAGTAAGCTCAATGCCCAGAGTGGGGCTTGAACTCATAACTCCGAGACCAAATGCTCTATTGACTGAGTCAGCCAGGTGCCCCTTCTTGGCCATTACCTTGATGGAAACCTCAGGGGATGCAACTAAGCCATACCCTGACTCCTGACCTACAGAAACTGTGAGATAATACATGTATCTTATTTAAAACTGCTTAGTTTGTTGTAACATTAACATTACACAAAGATAGAAAATTAATATATGTAGCTAATTTTCTCCTCTTCTAGGGTCTCTATGCATATGGTACATAACTCTATTACTGTGTTTAGACTGCATTGTAGTCTTTTTTTTCTTTCTGCCTGGCTTCCCCGTATATGAGAAAAACCATAATAATAACAACTAAAACATAGTAGAATTGTACATTATATCTCTCAATGGGTAGAGAAGAGAAAAGCAGATCTGTATTATTTTCTCTAACCACTCTTATTTTAGTCCCAGGCCCCAGGCTGCCGATGGCTGTGTGTGTGGGGGAGGAGGGGGTTCTTAAACTTGCTGATGAAACGTAACTCTTCAAACTGTGGCCAGTTGCTTTGGTCTGTTTCTCTCCTTTCAAAGCTTTCCTCTCTTCCCTGGCCAAAATCGTGTCAGGGGTAGGCTTCTACCTCCCCTTGGCAATGGGGAGGGGTAGCTAGTGCACACGAGAGTTCTCCGCTACCCTGTGCATCCATGCTGGCCTCCTTGGCCTTGCGCATCGTTCCACCTTGTCGCCAGGCAGCCTGCTGAGGTCTGCCCCTGACGTGATTTATGGCCTTCTCAGCCCGATCAGGAACCATTAGACTTTCTTTTGCGGACTGAGTTCCACACTGGCCCATTGGCTCTGCAGATGGTCTGATGCTTTTCCATGTTCTCCATCCAGTACTGGCCTGGAGTGCTATTCCGTGGTCTCTCCTTGTGTCGCTTTGACAACAGTCACCCCAGGGCCGTGGCAGTCCTTTTGGCAATCAGTGGCCAGCCAGCTTCTGTGTCGCCCTCTGGACAGAGAGCCCAGTGGATCATGGGAATTCCTTTCATGTTACAAGGGAGCAAGTGGAGGCTCAGGACTCTTTCTGCCCCACCCCTCTGGGGCCACCCTGTGAAGTGGCTTTCTCACATGGTCCTGAAGAAGAAGACCCCACTTCCAGCTTCTCTCTTACTCTTTGTTGTAAACTTAAGGCCCATGTTAGGTGTGAGTCTGAGAGATTCAAGTAGAGTCTTCTCTTCACCTCCTTCTCTCCAAATCTCTCTCCCTTACCATCACTCTCCCTCATTCTGATTCAGGTTCAGAGTCCTCATTCTGTCTGGAGGACTCTCCCTCCCCATGTCATCTCCTTCTGCTCTCCTTCCCAACCCTCAGAGGGACGTGATCCTTCCTTCCCCAGAACATTAAGTCTCATGGCTTAGCCTTGGTGGTTCGTAGGCTGTGGGAAAAGAAACGGCTTACCAATTAAGAAAAATACATCATGAGTTTTAAAACAATTTTTTTTTAACATTTATTTATTTTTGAGAGACAGAGGCAGAGCATGAGCCGGGGAGCAGGAGAGAGAGAGAGGGGAGACACAGAATCTGAAGCAGGCTCTGGCTCTGAGCTGTTTGTTAGCACAGAGCCTGATGAACTCACGAACTGTAAGACTATGACCTGAGCTGAAGTCGGACACTCAACCGACTGAGCCACCCAGGCTCCCCAAATGCGTCACAAGTTTTTATTTAAAAATCATGCCATAATGCCGGAGATGAATATAGTTTACTCCACTGAAATGAAGAACTTACGTCCAACAAGAGGTCTCATAAAGAGACTGAAAAGACAGGTCACAAATTGGGAGAAAATATTTACACACATATAACTGACAAGAGGTTAGCACCCAGAATCTACAGAGTCTACCTAAGAAGGGGCAGGGGGAGACAAATCATCCAATAGAAAAATAAGTACAGGATACAAACAGGGATTCTATAGAAGAAGTGTGAATGGCCAAGAGACATATACACAGGTGTTTAACTTTGTTTGTAGTCTGAGAGATGGAAATTAAAATCATGGTGAGACGCTACACGTGTATATATGTATATTCATCAAATTAGCAAGAGTATAAGAGTCTGACAATGTTTAGTGTTGGGTACATTGCAAACTTTGATGTATGGGATGGGAGTACAGGTTGGTGCAACCACTTTAGAAAGCAACTTGGCATTACCTAAGTAACGCTGAATATGTGCACCCTGGCAATGTCACTCCTAGGTGGATCCTGAGAAATCTGGTGCCTGTGCACCAGAAACCATGCAGAAGAATGTTCACAGCAAAGATCTGGAAACGGTGTGAATGACCAGCAACACGAGAATGGATAAATAAGTAAGTTGTGGTATATGCATTCAATAGAATACCATTCAGCAGCAAAATGAAATTAATGAGCTGCAGCTACACAGGTCAATATGGATGCATCCCCCAAAACACATCGTTGAGTGCAACAAGGAAAACCATGGCACAGGAGAGAAAGGCAACTTGAGTTTTCATTGACAGGTCAAAACCAGGGAAACCAAGCCAAACAGACTTCAAGACAGAGGGCTTAGAGCACTGACAGCAGGGAGGCAGGAACAGCTTCCCGACAGAAGGACGCTTTGAAACAGAAATATATTCTTTATGAATAGACCTTGTTTTTTTTTATTTTTGGATTCAAGGGAAAATTGGGCAGAGAATGCGGAAATCCCATATAACCAACCCTCCTCTCCCAGCTTCCCCTGTTATTAAGATCTTCATTAGAGTAGTACATTTGCAATATTTGTTACAGTTAATGAACCAATATCATTATCTTTACTACTAAGTCCGCAGTTTACATGAAGATTCTCTGCTGTACGGTTCTGTGGGTTTGGACAGAAGTATAGTGGCTTGTACCCACCATTTCAGGGTCTTACTGAATAGTTTTACTGCCCTAAAAATCCTCTGCCCTCACCCTATTCATTCCTTCCTCCCTCTAACCCCTGGCCACCACCGATCTTTTTTACTGTCTCCACAGAATTGCTTTTTCCAGAATGTCATATGGTTGGAACCATTCAGGATGTAGCCTTTTCACATTGGCTTCTTTCACTCAGTGATACACACTTACGTTTCCTCCATGTCTTTTTTATGCCTTGATGGCTTTTTTTTTTCTTGGTAACCCTAAACAATATTCCATTGTCTGGATGTGCCACAGTTTATTTATCCACTCATCAGCTGAAGGACATCTTGATTGCTTCCAAGTTTTCACAGTCACGAATAAAGCTGCTGTGAACATCCATGTGCAGGTTTTTGTGTGGACATAGGTTTCCATCTCCTTTGGGTAAGGACTAAGGAGGGTGATTGCTAGAGCGTGTGATAAGCATATGTCTAATTTGGTACAAAAAGGCCAGCCTGTCTTCCGAATTGGCTGTGCCCTATTGCGTTCCCACCAGCGGTGCGGATGCATTCTGCTGCTCCGCTTCTGGGCCTGCGCTTGGTGTCGTCAGTGTTTTGCCTTTTTGCCAGTCCTGTGGTATCTCATTGTTTTAAGTTGCAATTCTCCCATGATACACGATGTTGAGCCTCTTCTCATCTGCTTATTTACCAATTGTATTTCTTTGGTGATTTGGATAATAGTCCTTTATCAGCTGTGTCTTTTGCAAATATTTTCTCTAAGTCTGTGGCTTGTCTTCTCCTTCTTTCCTCTTGATGGGATCTTTCACAGAGCAGACATTTTAAATTTTAATCAAGCTCAGCTTATCAACTCTTTTTTGTTCATGGATCGTGCCTTTGGTGTTGTACCCAAAAAGGCATCACCATTCCCAAGGTCGTCTGTATATTTTCCTGTATTGTCGTTTAGCAGTTTTGCATTTTACATTTAGGGTCTATAATCCATTTTGAGCTAGTTTTTTTGTGAAGAGTGTGAGGTCTGTGTCTAGATTAGTTTTTGTTGTTGTTGTTGTTTCTGCATATGAATGTCCACTTGTTAAGCACCACTTGCTGAAAAAGACTACCTTTTCTCCACTGCATTGCCTCCGCTCCTTAGAGATCAGCGTGGGACTCTTTCCGGATTCTCTATTCTCTGCCATGGATCTAGTTGTCTATTCTTTCGCCAACACCACACTGTCTGGTTCCTATAACTGTATAGTAAGTCTTGAAGTTGGAAAGTGTCAGTCCTTCAGTACCATGTTCTTCGATATATATCATGGTGGCTATTCTGGACCTACGGCCTTTCTCCATCCATATAAAGTTTAGAATCAGTTTGTTGATATCCTTACAATCTGGAAATAATTGTAAATGTAAATTTTCTTTATTTAAAAAATATTTTTATTTATTTCTAGGAGACAGAGAGACAGCATAGCAGGGGAAGGTCAGAGAGAGAGGGAGACACAGACTCTGAAATAGGCTCCAGGCTCTGAGCTGGCAGTCAGCACAGAGCCCGACGTGGGGCTCGAACCCACGAACCGCGAGATCATGATCTAAGCGAAAGTCAGACGCTTAACCGACTAAGCCACCCAGGTGCCCCTAAATGTAAATTTTCTAATCAGAGATACCTGTTGTCTTTTTACAAGAGGCTTTTATATATCTTATGCATGGTCATCTTTTGTGGCATCCTAGGGAACATTTTCTTTGAAAAGTTACATGGTTAATGTCACCGCTTTAAAAATGTAGATTCTAGGGGCACCTCGGTGGCTCAGTTGGTTAAGTATCTGACTTTGGCTCAGGTCATGATCTCCTTGTTCATGAGTTTGAGCCCAGCGTCAGACTCTTAGAGCATGAGCCTGCAGCCTGCTTTGGATTCTTTCTCCCTCTTTCTCTGCCCCTCCCCTGCTCATGCTGTGTCTCCCCCTCTCTCTTTCTCAACAATAAATATTTTTAAAAAATGTAGATTCTAGGGGTTCCTGAGTGGCTCAGTCAGTTAAACATCTGACTCTTGATTTCGGCTCAGGTCATGATCTTGCAGTTTGTAGGTTTGAGCCCTGCATTGGGCTCTGCATTGACAGTGTGGAGCCTGCTTGGGATTCTCTCCCTCTCCCCACTGGTGTGTGTTCTCTCTCTCTCAAAATAAATAAATAAATAAATAAATAAATAAATAAACCAATAAATAAACTTTTAAAAATGTAGATTCGGGGTGCCTGGGTGGCTTAGTCGGTTAAGCATCCGACTTTCGCTTAGGTCATGATCTCGCGGTTCGTGAGTTCGAGCCCCGCGTCGGGCTCTGTGCTGACTGCCAGCTCAGAGCCTGGAGCCTGTTTCAGTCTGTGTCTCCCTCTCTCTCTGACCCTCCCCTGCTCACGCTGTCTCTCTCTCTCTCCCAGAAATAAATGAAACATTAAAAAACATTTTAAAAAAACATTAAAAAATGTAGATTCTGTGGTCTATAGTGGAGATAATGCTTGTGTACAATTTTAGCACACTGAAAAGAACTTTTAAAAGACTTTTAATTGTGGTAAAATACGCATAACCTAAAACTGACCATCATAACCTTCTTTGTGAACTGTTAATATCATTAAATGCATTCATATTGTTGTGCAACTAATCTCTGGAGCTATTTTCATCTTGCAGAACTGAAACTCTATACTCATTAAAGGGCAACTTTCCACTCCCCTCTCCCCTAGCCCCTGGCAACTTCCATTCTACTTTCTATCTCTGTGAACTTGGCTGCTCTAGGTACCTCTTATAAATGGGATCTTACACTGTTCGTCTTTTTATGAAGGACTATCTCACTTAGAGTAATATCCTTGAGGTTATTCTATGTCATAGCACTTGACAGTCTTTCCTTCCTTTTTAGGGCTCCAAATAAGCTATCATATGTATATACGACATTTTGTTCACCCAGGCATCCACTGATGGAGTGAACTTGAATACATTGTAAAGTGGAGTCTGAGAGCTATCAGCTTACTCTACCCCGACTGTGGCAGACATGGCGTAGGAGAACGTGGAAGGGTAGAGTAGCTTGAACTCCAGTACCAAGTGGTGCTGCCCTGAGTTGGGCGCTACAGCCCACTTAGTTTAAGAAATTGGACAGAATCAAGATAAACAGGAAAAGAAGCCTTAAGATGTGTAGTGTTTTGCTCTATCATCCACCACTGAAGAAGACAGAGTAACATTTTGAGGGGCTGTGGGACGAGGCGTTGGTGACGGGCTGCGCTCTCTTCAGGTTGTGAAGGTTGTGACCTCACCAGCGGTATCTCCACATTGCTATAGAGTTTACTAAGATAATATACTCATACACTGTATAAAAGCACTTCAATACAGGATTATTCATATTAGTAAATCCAGGATATGATCATTTAGTAGATGACAATTCCAGGTATGGCTTTGGATACGTGGATTGAACTGAGACTAGATTATGTTTAAGTAAACAAAAGCTGACTATAAAATACCGTCTGAATCTTTAGCACAACGGCATTGTTAGCTCTGATATGCTCAATTTTGGAGTAGGTTTTGCAAATGCAATGAATAAATAATAATATCCACGAGAAGAACAACTGAAGGTTGCCAGATTTGCTGAATGCCAAATAGGAGCGAGAATGGCAGTCTGATGTGTAAAATAAGATGCTGTCTGAAGCAATGGCACGGAAGCAAATTCAAGTAGCTTGAAACAACCTATTCTGAAGAAAGAAATCTAAACCCAAAGTACATGATTTAAAGTATTGCAAAAGAAGACATTGCTCTCGGGAAAGGGAAGAGAAATACAAAGATCATCATAAATGTGGCACTGAATCAGGCCAGTGGCCCACAGCCCCAAATCCTGTCTCTGCGGTGACTCAGTGGGGTGTTTTGTGGCAAGTCGGGGTTGGCCTTGGGCTCCCATGTTATACAGTGATCGAACTGTCATTTATGAATGGATGTAAATGTCTACTTCTCTTTTCACTTTGTGTCTGCTTTGGTGTAAATGCTTTCCATAGGTAATACTTAACCTTGTATGGAACCATAAGCTAGGCTTTTCAAGTTGTAAATCATCCCCTCACACTTTAGAGTCTTGGGATTTACAGAACAGATCTTTGAGCCACAAAAACTGTTTCTTTCACGGTTTTTGAACTTTGGCCTTAGACATTCTTGGCTTTAACATTCAAGCCCTCTGTTTGTCTGATGTGTAGGACTCACACCACTCCCTGGCCACTTCAGTTTCTTCTGTCTCTTCTCCAGCTCTTTGGCATCCTCCTTGAGTCTAACCACAGAAATCTTTGCAGTTTTTCCAGGTGAAGATGCATCATGACTTTGTATAAAGTCCGGCAGAGCTCATGCCAGCTAATACCCCTCCCAGTGTATCACAGGATGAAATGAGACAAAGTATAGACAAACGTAAAGAAATCTCTTTTTTTCTGATTTAAAAAATAATATATGTTCATTGAAAAAAAAAGTATAAAAGGAATATATTATGAGAAACAAGATTTCTAGCAGTAATGACTGGGGCTGGCTTGGTTATACTCCTGTAGATTTCTTCCCCCTCTTCTCTGGTTAATAGCATGTAATACAATTGCAAAGATGAGATCATTCTACAATGTGTATTTTCTCTTGTTTCATTCATCTCTTACGTTGGGACATCTTTTTAGGTCAGTGCGCAGGGAGCTACCACATTCTTTTCCATGTCCCCGTGGGGTCCCAATTGCACAGGTGCCCCATGAATTGGTTAATCCATTGCATGGTGGTGGCCATTTTAGCTTGGTTCCAATTTTGTCTTTTAGCCTGTTTCCATTTTTTTCCTTTTTGAAACAAAGCTTCAACTAACAGCATTGCATTAGGACATTTGTACCTACCTGAGTGATGATTTCTGTATAACCCTAGCATAGGCGCTGCTGGGTGGAAGGGAGGCGTACCTAAATTCTGATGGAGGGTTGGGGCCTGTTGACCTGCACCACTCTCTTTCCTAAACCTTTCCATAAGTAATGTTAAAACGAGCACCAAACTTCCTGAGGATCCTTTTCTAAACTCTTCCTTTTGGAGCCTCCAAAGCAGTACTTGGATGTTCCTGATGTTTCTCTCGAGTGGAGTGAGGTCCTGGTGATTTTGTTTCCTTCCTTCTCTATCCAGAATGGCGACTCTCTCTGATCACCCTTGCACACTGTATTTCCTGCGTTCCTTCCTGTTTGTTACTTAGAACTGTGTCTAGTGTATCCTCTTTCCTTGTGGCTTCTAAAACTGCCTGTACTTGGAAGTTATCATTTAAATCTCTCTCCCATGTAGGGCTGGCTGAGCTTGCCCATTGAGGGAACTGACTGCAGTGACAGGTGTCATTGAGAAGGTACCGGGAGAATTTCTCCCCCAACCCTACCTTGTACCTTCATTTATTTAATGAATACTAAGCACTTTTTAAAATTTGTTTTAAATGTGTATCTAGTTTTGAGAGAGAGACAGAGCGCGAGCAGGGGAGGGGCCAAAAGAGAGGGAGACACAGAATCCAAAGCAGTATCCAGGCTCTGAGCTGTCAGTGCAGAGCCTGACACGGGGCTTCAACTCACGAACAGTGAGATCATGACCTGAGCTGAAGTTGGGCACTTAACCGACTGAGCCACCCAGGTGCCCAATATTAAACACTGTCTATGTGCTTAATATAAACTGAGATGTAGCAATGAACAAGACAGGCCAAATCCTTGATTGCATAGAGCTTGTACTCTAGTGGGTGTTTTTTGAAAGGTGGAGTATGTGCGGAGGTGGATACGGGAGGGGTACTTTACATCAAGAGAGGCCTCTCCAAAGAGATGGTATTTGGTTGACAGATAAATGATACAAAGAGGCTAGCCACGTGGCAAGCTCAGGTAAGCTCTTTCCAGGCAAAGGGAACAGCAAGTGCAAAGGCCCTGGGGCAGGACCACTTTGGACTATGCAGAGAACTGAAAGGAAAGCAGTGGCTAGAGCAGAGTTCACAGGGGCTGGAAAGACAGGAGATGAGAACAGAAAGGTGATGAGGCCAGATCATGTAGGGCCTTGAGGTCAATATAAGAAGTTTGGATTTTATGTCCAGTGCAGTGGGAAACCATTAAAGGAGTGTACCATCTAATTTATGTTTTTAAGAGGCTGTGCCGGTTGTTGTGTAGGGAAGAGACTATAGAAGAGCAAGAGTCAAGGACCAGTTGTGAGGACATTTCTAGTCTGGATGTAATATGATGGTGACTTAGACCGGGAGGTGGAGGGAAGTGTATGGGCTTGCGATATATTCGTTTGGGTCAGAAGGATCAAGGAGGCTGTGGGTCTGCAACTCAGACTGACTTTATGTCACATGTGCCAGGAGCTGGGCTGTACCATATGAAGCTCCGAGCTGTAACACAATGCTTGAATAAAAGAAGATAATTTTTTTTTTTTTTTTTTACAAATAGCTTAATGTCGTTTGGTTTCCATATCACACCCAGTGCTCATCCCCACAAGTGCCCCCCTCCGTGCTTACCTCCCCCCTCCCCCCCAGAGCCATCAGTCCT
Organism: Hyaena hyaena; assembly: GCF_003009895.1. NCBI lineage: Eukaryota > Metazoa > Chordata > Mammalia > Carnivora > Hyaenidae > Hyaena > Hyaena hyaena. The sequence goes on along the minus strand of NW_024080672.1, from coordinate 922,542 downwards.
CAGTTTGTTCTCAGCAGTCAAGAGTCTCTAATGGTTTGCCTCTCTCCCTCTCCCCCACTATTCTCCCCCTTCTTCTCCCCCTTGGTCCTCAGTTAAGTTCCTCCTAATCCTCCTATACGTGCAAACATATGGTATTTGTCCTTCTCTGCCTGACTTATTAAAAGAAGATACTTCTTAAGTGCTTAATGGATTAAACTGTCCTCATTAAAATGTAAATATGCCCCCCAAAGTGATAACTCATTGTGTGTTGTTAGTCATTAACACCTTAGTATGAATTTACATGTTTATTTCATAACAGTGATTTGAAAGCTACTGCTTAAAAAAGGGATACTAAAAAGGACTTTAGGAGCACTAGACTCTTTTGAAGGTACAGGCTGAGCCTTGTGGGTATCCTCAGAAGGGAGGGGAGGAAGGCTGCTAAAAAAAGGCAAAACCCACAAATTATAGAAATGTTAATTTTGCTTAGGGCTGCTATCATTCCTTCATTTTCAGTCAAAGTAGTGTTTTTAAAATATATAATTGCTGTCTGCCTTGTTAAAAAACCAACTAATTTTATCTAACATTTCCAGTTGAAGTTTTTTATTCTAGTAAGCTGTTCTATTGCCTAGTTGCATTATGATTTTTTTTTTTTTTGGTAACATAGAATTTCTGCCTACAGAGATCCATAAAATGCTTTGCCTGCTTGAGAACCCTTTTGTATAATATTACAATTAAAACCTGACCAACTATTCCTCGGGGAGCTAGTGGTGTATGTTACCATCCCGTTTTCCGAACAAACAATCTTTTCTAAGCACCAAATACTCACTCCGTGACAGGTGTGTGTTTAGCACAGTTCTGGGTTCTTTGAAGACAGCAATGGGGCTTTATCTGAAAGACTCTGGGGCTGGCCCAGTGGAGACCTACTAAAGCTTTGGATAGAAAAGGCAGATTTAAAATAAGGCCAATAATAACTAATAAGACTGTTCTTTGAGAATCAAAACTAAATAAACCAAAGTCTCCCCAGTTAGGCTTTTGGGTAACTCTCTACCCATTGGCTTCAACTTCGCCATGACGTGGGTACAAATCTGCCCCTCTGCATCTGCAATCATTGTTACATTCTGCAATCATTGTTACGTTCCTTCGATTTTCTAAATGGAACGAAATGAAACCCCATCCCTGTTACCAGGGTAAGGAGGAGTTTAATCTTGGGGATGTTTTGAGGGGTCCTGCCCTTTGTTGAAAGACAGGTTTTAAATAAAGGTGAAATCATGATTCTCAAGTAACTATAAAATGAACAAGGCAAAAAGATTTTTTTTTTAACTCCTCATTCCTGCGGAAACCAGGAGAGTGTAACTAGGTACCGCGTCAAGGGAGAAATCAGAAGTCACGCACATACATAGGTCATCAGGGATGCTGAAATGAATTTATAATTAGATTAAAAACTGGCCAGTAATCCACAGGACAATAAACAACTACATTCCACTGGACAAAATGCACTTGTGTGTCAGTGGGCAAGAATCATCTGCTCCCCTACCTGGGTCAGTGTGCTGGTGCCACCGAAAGAAAGTACCACCAGCTGGGTGGCCGGTAGCAACAGGAATTTATTCTCTCACAGGTCTTGAAGCTACAATTCTAATATTTTTTTTAATACTTACTTATTTTTGAGAGAGAGAGACAGAGCAGGCAAGGGGCAGAGACAGACGGAGACACAATCGGAAGCAGGCTCCAGACTGAGCTGTCAGCACAGAGCCTGACGCGGGGTTTAAACCCACGAACCGTGAGATCATGACCTGAGCTCAAGTCAGATGTTTAACCGACTGAGCCACCCTGGCGCCCTTCTCTGTGTCTCTTCTTATAAGGACACCAGCCATCCTGGATTAAGGGCTCACTGTCCTCCAGTATGACCTCATCTTAACTAGTTACATCTGCAGTGACCCTATTTCCAAGAAAGGTCACATTCTAAGGTCCTGGGGGTTAGGACCTCAAAATATCTTCTGAGGGGCCACAATTCAACCCATAACACTACCCATTTTCTGCAGCGACAGAGTTGTGTAAAAGCTCAAAGGCAATGAAGGACACGACACCCAGTAACTGATATTTTTTGGGCCAGCCCAGTCTTTTACAATTTTTCCTAACACCCTTCTTAGGGTCACCCGCAAATTAGGGGATCTTTAGTCCACAGGGCCGTCGATTCCCTGCCTTAAAAAGCGAGAAGCTTTCCTATTTCTGGCCAGGCTGGGTACTGAGGCTGGGTACTGAGGCTGAATTCCTGGGGCTGCTTTAAGATCTCCGTGTGGCCCGGTGCACGCTTCTGAGGTGGGACCCCAGCCAAGGGCGTGGCGAGAGCAAGGTTAGCATCTGCTCCTCCTCAAGCGGCCGAATTCCACCCCCGCCTTAGTCTCAGGGGCACCCGCTGCCCTGTCTGCCTTCTGAACCCTCCACGCACCTGTCTCTCTTCCTTCCCTGGCCAATCTCTTAGGATGCCTGCAGAAACTCTGGGCCTCTCTCTCTTCCCGGGAGGGTGAAAGTTGGCAGGTGCATTTCTCTTTGAGACTCATCCCCGCCACGTATACCCCTAGGACCTGTGCGTGACAACTGTGATGCACCTTTGCCACGGGAAGAGTCCGAATCCACAGCTGTGCTGCATTTGGAGGCTGCGGAACAGACCCGCGAGCCTGCGAAAGGAAAGGCTGATGTTCGGACACAACAGGCGGTCTGGGGTTGAGAGCAGAGTGCGCGGGTCGGGCGCATTCTGAGAAGGAGTTTTAGGATGTTGCCCTCTAGTCGCGTCGCTCACCTGAAGCTGCCACCTCTTCTCTCTGTCCCGCTCATCCTTCTCCAGCAAGCGATGGCTTCCAAAGAATGAGCGCGGGTGTCCAGTTCCACGCCTCGTGAGGTTTTTCCTGACTTCTGCCGGAGCGCTCAGTCCTGGCTGTGCTTCTTGGCTTGTCCCACTTGTCCCTTAACCCCTGACCGCCCTGCAGGGTTACGGTGAGCTGGGTGTGTGCCGGGTGACATCCATTGTTTAGAAATGCCTGGCCCTGTGGCGCCTGGGTGGCTCAGTCACTTCTGCATCCGACTTCAGCATAGGTCATGATCTCAAGGTTTGTGAGTTCCAGGCCTGCGTGGGGCTCTGTGCTGACAGTGCAGAGCCCACCTTCACCCCCTGTCTCCATCTCTCTGCTCCTCCCCTGCTCACGCTCTCTCTCAAAAATAAATAAACATTAACATATTTAATCTCAGGAGCTTGAAGACTTTTGTTTCTAGCTGTTATAGTGCTCCTTTATCTAAATAGCTTCCCAAACCCTTCCAAGACCCCTAATCTTTACAGTTTATAAAATAATGGAATTTAAATAAGTGCTTTTGCCTCTTTCCCCCACAGGGGACATTTGGCAATGTCTGGAGACATTTTTTTTTTTATCATCGCCACTGTGTGGCCGCTGCTGGCATCTAGTGGGTAGAGGCCAGGGATGCTGTTAAGTGTCCTCCAATGTCCCCCACCCCCACCCCTTGGCCACGAGAGTCACCAAGCTTCCAATGTTGACGGCGCTAAGCTTGAGAAACCTTGGGTTGAAAGAAAGAAAAAAGATAACTACTTTTAAACATATTACAAAATAATGTATGATCCATGTGGGAAAAAATGGAAAATACAGACAAGCTCCAAAGAAAAATGTAAACCTCTAGAAATCCCAGGAAAGTACATTTTCTGCTGAGGTTAAAACATTTTTTTCCTTAAAGGTCTATTAAGAATGATTTGGAATCTTCCTCATTCCTGGCGAAACCTAGAAGCAAAACGTTTATTCCTGTTCGTTTATAAAATGCAGTGGATTGAGGCAAGTTGGCCCAAGTTTTTATGGGCCAGGAGGAGGGAAAAACCAAGTTCCGAATAAGGACTAAAGCTCTTTCTTTAAGGCACTGGACTCACTCCAGATGTCTTTATAGCTGTGAAATGGCACCAAAAGTGCAGAGCAGAGGCTCTTGTCGTCGGTGTAGGAAACTTCTCAGCCTCCGCCTTCCCCGCGAGCCACTGGAATATGAAGATGTTAGCAGTAGACGCCGGGGCTTCCGCAGGAGGAGGCTGGCTGTTGGCTATTTTTAACACAGAAGGCTCCTAAAATAGTAAGATGTTAAAATAATGACCTATGAAAGAAGAGAAGCCCTTTTGTGGAGTAGGAAGCTGGAGACAATGTGGCACCCACTGGGGAGTGTCTCTGAGTGACATTTTGGCCACGTAGGGGGTTTAGGACAGTGGGTGGTGGAGTGAACACGGGGAGCTCTGTGTCTGGCGGCGGCTGAAACTTCTAGATGAGTGTAAGCCGACGAGTGTGGTTCCAGCGACAAGCTGCTCCCTTCCGTCCTGGAGTGTCATGGGGAAAGTGGAGGGTTGAGGGGACCAGACACATGCCCTCAGCAAGAACTTCCTCAGCCCCTGGTCAGTCAGTGGCAGCCTTTGTGCAGCTCTGGGTGTGAGGGGCACAGAGATGAATCGGGTTTTTGTCTCAGTGGAAGAAGGCCTGGAGTTCGCTGCGTCTGGGGCCATGTCTTCACTTTCCCAAACAGGAAGTTGCCTGCTTTTGGAATTTCGGGCTGGGACAGAAACCGTAGGCTGCTTTTCGTTTCAGTAGGTTGTATCCACGCAACTGGCGGAGAGCGACTCTGGGCAGACGCTGCTGTCAGAAGTTCGAGAGGGGGCTTTTTGCTTGGAGGGGAAGCGTGGTGGGAGGGGTCAGGGCTCCTCACTGGGTGACGTTTCCTCTGCTGACAAAAACGGGTCAAGCTGCATACGTGGTAGAGGCTGTAAGGCTCTAGACAGATGTGAGTAAAAGCGAGTCAGCAAAGAAGGGGTGAGAAGTCGAGGTCTGAGAGTAAGGGTAGGAGTGGAACGAGAGCAATAGCGCGGTTAAAAATGTAGGTGACATCAGTGTGGTTTGTAAGAAGACACTCTATACTTGTCAGCAGCCCATGGCTATGTAATGCAACAAATTATTATGGCAAGTTTGAAGCATAAATAAAAGTGGAAGGCATAGTACAAAGAATCTGACATACTCAGCCCCAAGCCTCACCAATTGTTAATAAACTGCAGTTGCCTAGTTTGTTTTAGCTCTCCCCACACCTACTCCACCGCCCTCCCCAGTAATTTTAGAAACAAATTCCAGACACCATGTCATTTCATCCGCCATTATTTCAGTATGCATCTCTAAAAAGAAATAGCATACACTTGGACATGCTCTGACGCCGTTGATCTACTAAGGAGAAGAAAAAGTATCACCTCTTCAGAGAAACCTTCATCGGCCTCTTTCCAGGTTGAGATGAAGGCCCTTTGCGCCTCCTTAGTGCCCTGTGTAGACGTCAATCCCTGCCCTCAACACGTTATGCGGAAATTATTGTTTCCTTGTCTGTGTCCTTTGCCGGTTTGACACTGGCATTTACAGCTCAGGAAATATCCATGTGCCCCCCAACATTTCCCAGCCTCCCTTGCAGTTAGATTGGAGACATGTGACTACCTCAGGCCGGTGACCCTTGAGCGGGACTAATCCATCACTTCTGGTTCCAAGCCCAGAAAAAGACCCTTGTGAACCTCCACGCTTGTTCCTGCCTCCTCATGGCTCTGGGAACCATGTGTGAGATGGTGACATTCCAATATGGAGGAGGCCCACCTTCTTGAGTCACTGGATGAGTGACAGTGCTATTGGCCTACGAAGGACTCCGTAGAATGAGAAATTAAGCTGTGTTGTGCTGACTTGTAGTAACTTGTTACTTCAGCATCGGATCCCGTCTCGTCATGAATATGAACTAGACTTCAAGTTCTTCTGAGTCCGGGGCCATATTCCCCACCACCGTATCCTTGGTACCATTCTTCGTGCTCGGCACATTGGAGGTTCTTGAGAAACGTTTGGAAAAAAAGAAGGGAAGATAAAAGGAAGGAAGAGAGAAAAGAGGAAAGGATGGCAAGAAGGGAAGCAAGGAAGAAAGCATGCTCTGAGACCCCGAGATTTCATACGTGAGTTCAAAATGTCTGACCCTTTGGGGATGCCAGTGGTACAAACAAAACAAACCAGCAAGTAAACCCAGAAAGCTCTCTTTTAGAACTTTTCTGAAGCTCTATCCTAGGAAGTATCTCTTACGTTATTGCTCTGCTGTTCCTACTGAGACATAAGCATAACTAAGATTTAGGAGTGAGTCTCTCATCACTGCTGCAGCCCTCGGTTGGGGCCCTTGGCTTGCACCCCTTGAGCCCATTGGCATCACCTCCTGATTGGCTCTCTGGCACCCTGCTGCCGAGTACCTGCTCTGTGCCAGACCCTGCCCCCAGGTGCTAGAACACAAGAGTGAGCAGGAAGGGCCCCTGTTTGCTTCTCTAGTGAACGGGGTGGCCAAGGCTGAGGGCGCACTGGAGGGTCCCCATCCCATGGAGGGGGAGGAGGAGGGCTTTCCGGGAAAGATCCAGGAGTAGAAGTTCGTCAGGATGGGGTGGTCTCTTCAGCACCTTCCTCACCGTGTCTGCAGTATCCAACAGGCTCCCATCTTCTTTTCAGCCTTGCTCTCTTCTCTGCTTCGGTGTTTCCTCCATGGTGCTTTGTGTACTTCCTCCCGCACTTGCAGGGCAGCAGCTGATCGCTCCAAGTACGGCCGGTGACAATGTTTGCCGTCTCGCGGCCACCGTTAGCTGCAGGTCTCTGGGAGACGCGCCCGCAGGTGGACGCCAAAGCCATCAAGGCGCATGTCTGGGCTCTGCAGGGCACTCCTCGAACCAGGCGTCACCCATGTGACCCCCATGCCTGGAGAGGGAATCGCTGGGAGATGGGAAGGAAGGGGTTGTCATCAAAACCACTGTATCATCTTCATTTTTCATCATCTTCATACCCATCTCACCAAACACTTAGCAATGGTAGAATTTCCTGGTCTTCTTTGTCAGTCCATCTAGAAAAAATGCGCACAAAACCCCAGAGGGTGTGTCTGTGCACACAGCCTTCCTAAAGTTGGTTCCAGTCCTTACCTCGCTGGGTTTGGGGTTAGGAGAGGGTTTAGAATTTTTTAAAGTCCAGTGTGGTTTGCCAAATCGTGAAGATCCCCTTTCGCTTTCGCCAGAGCTTGTGAGGGTATGTCTGAGCGACCCATCGGTCATCAGGTGATAGCCCATCCCATGACTTCATCTTAACAATCAAGTCAACAGCCTATTTCCAGATGGGTCACATTTCCACATGCGGGGGGGTGGGGGTGGGGTTAGGGCTTCAGCGTGTTGTTTTTTTCGGGGGCAGTGGGGGACACAGTTCAACCCAGAGCGAACACCCAGGCAGCTTTCTCTCCCCACAGGTGTCTGCTTGGCCCACTCCCTCACCTCCTGCAGGGCTTTGCTTAAGTGCTATCCTCTCAATGCCGCCGAGTGTGACGGCCCCGTCTATGGCCCCAGTCTGCCCCACTCCCCCACACCCACTGCCAATTCCTTTCCAGCTGCTTTTCCCTCTGCCAGAATGTACATTAACACACTACATAATTTAGCTATTAATTATGCCAATAGTTAACTGTCTGTGTCAATCACACTGCTCTCTCTCCCTGACTTTGGGACGTTAGTCACTGATATATCCCGTCTCCTAACACAGTGCCCGACACATAGATACTCAGGATATATTTGTAGAACTAACTGAGTCTTTCTGTATTTTTTTTATTTAAAAAAAAGGAGAATCTGTGTTTTAGGCAGTTTCCTAGCAGTGCTTTCTATTAAAAGGAAAGTAAAGTTTCAGGCTGATGCCATATTGAAGGATGGTGTGTGATTAAGACTTACGTAAACCTTTTCATAGGCCTCTTTTCCATACATTTATTATTTGTTCTGGGTTCTTTAAGAAATAGCAACCCACATAGTTACATTTCTCAATCCCATACTTAGGACAAAGTATATAATAGTCTTGGGTTGTGGTTTCAATTAACATAGCAAACCCAGTACAGACTTTCTTCCTGGCATCCAGATTGAAGAGGCTGCTCTCGCATTCTAGCCCAGTTTTTATTTCTGCTTTCTCTTTTCTCACTAAAAACACGTATGGTATCCACAGTATATTGGTAGGTTAAAACAGCAAGTCATCGGACAGAATCCACATCATTATTCCATTTTTGCAGATTAAAAACAATAGAAGGACAGGTCATATCTGTTTTTATGTGAAAAAGAAAGAATTTGGGACCGTACACATCCAATAGGCGATGGGGAGAGACTTCATACATGTTCACATTGTTCACATTTTTTTTTAACGAACAGGTATTGCTTTGGTGATAGAAAGATTAAGAGGCCAAGAAAAACGGAAAAAGCCTCCCTTGAGAGAGCGAGTTTTCCATGGCAGAAGGAACAAAGGCTGTTGGACACCGAACATGGCACGTTCTTCCGTGAGGACCGCTGAAGAAGAAACTGTACTTTTCTATTTACTGCCCAGGCAACTAATCATGACCACAAATGTAGATCTCAGCCATGGTTTTGAAATGTGTGCTGAAAGACTGGAAAGAAATAGAAATACAGGACCCATTATAGTCATTGCCTTGTGACAGGATTACAGATGATTTCTTTCTTTCTTTTTTTTTTTTAAAGATTTTTGTGTGGGGGAGAGGCAGAGAGAGGGGTACAGAGAGGATCTGAAGCAGGCTCTTCGCCAACAGGCTGACATCCTGATGTGGGGCTCGAACTCATGAACCGTGAGGTCATGACCTGAGCTGAAGTCGGGCGCTCAACCTACTGAGCCACTCAGGGGCCCCTACAGATGATTTCTGTTGTGTATTTTACTTTTAATGTTTTTTCTGTGTTAAAAATGTGCACCCACATTGATGGCGTTGATGTCTTTATGTGCCTGCTCTCCAGGCCCAGTGAGGCTCTTGGGCCTGAGGAGACCCTCACTGGCTACGTGGAGGTGAGGGTCTGGGTTCACAGGCTCCGGCACAAGGGATTTGCCCTTGGGCGTTCCTCCAGGGAGGGGCAGCCACTTTCAGGCTCTAAACAGAAGCTCTCACTTTGGGGCTTGTGAGGGTCTTTCTAACTCAGAGAGCATTTGAGGAGGGACTAAATTGAAGGATCCTCCCCTTTTCCTATTGGCTTCGAAGAATATACCCTCCCCTGCCCACCCACTGCCTAGGAAGTCACATAGAAGGGGACCACGTGGGCTGATCTGACTCAGTGATTCTTGAAATGGCAGGGATCAAACTCTACAAGCATCTGTTGCTCAATCTCTCCAATTCCAGGTAGGCAGTAGAGTTGGCAAGCCAGCTAACTGCTAGAGTCTGGAGCCTAGTGCCTTTGGCAGAACAAACTCTGGGTTTGATACGGAGGCCGCCAAAGCAGAAGCTGTGATTGTAGTTCTCAAAAGCTGGCGTGTCTCCGAGCCACTTGGGAGGTTCCCTGGCCCCGCCCACAGTCTGATTCTATAGTTCCTAGCCTGGCAATCAGAATTTTGATACATATCCTTGTGCTATCAGGACCGGTTCCCCAACACCAGTCCTAGCATTCTGCACGGACTGCTGGGTGCTGGCGTCAGAATGCACAGGATCAAAGGCTCAGTCCCACAAGTCTGCCCTCGCTTCAGAGGCCAGTTGCAAGTGCAGGGTCTCCAGGCCACCCAAATTCTGTCCAACTTGGCTACAAATTCAAAGTTTTCTATGTCCCACCACCACCTTCCCAGTTCTGATAATTTGCTAAAGGAGAGCCCTACACTTACAATCATGGCTTTATTATAAAGAACACACACTTCAGGAACAACCTAACAAGAGATCTACAGGGTAAGGAAAGGAGTGGGGGGCACACAGCTTCCATGACCTTGCTGAGTGCGCCACCCTCCCAGCACATGAATGTGCTCACAAACCGAGAAGCTCCCAGAACCTCATCATTCAAGAGTTTTTATCTAGGTTTCATTAGCAGGCACAACAGATTAAACCATTGGCCGTTTGCGATTGGACTGGAACTCCAAGCCCCGCCCCACCCTCCCCCAGCTGCAGGTCCAACCCTCCAATCCTGTGCTTGCTCTTCCTGTGGTGTTCAGCCCTTCCCTTGAAACTCAGGGCTCCCCAAGAGTTGCTTTGCTAACATCGACTCAAATGTGGTTCTCAAGGATTTTTGAAAGGGTTTTATAATGAATAACAAAAGATGCTCCCATCACTCGGGAAATTCCAAGAGTTTTAGGAGCTCTATGCCAAGAACCAGGGACCAAATATATTTTTTATTATACCACGGCTTCCCCAAGTGATTCAGCTGCAGTTGCCCTTATGAGGAGAACCACTGTGTAAGAAAATATTGGGAACACGTGAAAACTCCAAGCATCAATACCATTTTGGTGAGCAGAGAATTCTGTCTTTGATGTAGGCTTCTTCCTGCTTCCAAATGTCCTCTCCTCTTCCTTCCAGTAGCTTTCTTCAAGATACAGCTGTCGCTTATCTCTCAAGTACCCATGGAGCTCCTCTTCTTGGTGTCAGCACAATACTGATTTGTCAAATTCTTGTTAGCCTTTTGGGTCATCTTTGTAATGCTCCTTCTCTCTTGTATGTGTCTGCCTGTCTCATCCTGCCAGCCGCCTATGGACCCCTGCCTTACATTTCTTTAATGAACCCTGACACAAGATTTAATATCCTTGGCCATGGTGCCAGACTCAAAGTCAGCTCTCAAAAAATACTCAATGGCAATAGTGAAGGTATGGATGCTGGACCTAATATTGGAGGAATGTGTAGGTGGTTGGAATGCAATTTGGAAGTCATACACTTTTGCTGACCATGTGACTGAATCCAACATTAAGACTACATTCCTTGCCTTGAATCAAGTAATTTACAATGAATGTCTAAACCGACCTTCTACTTTGGAATGACCACAGTCAACTGGTGGGAAACCCAGCTAGAGGGCCTTAAGAGTAGGTGGGATGATCAGTGGAATGATCACTGGACTTGAAATCAGAAAAGGTAGAATCACAGCCTGGATCTACTGCTTGTGAGTTGTAAGGCCCTGGGGTAAGTTGTTCACTCAAAGGTTTTATTCACTTATTCATTGTTTCGATCATCTACCATTGAGAACCTATTGCATATTGGCACTGTGCTATACACTTTATACATTATCTTACTTCATTAGCACCCCAATCTAGAGGAGGTAATTATCTTCCCAATTTATAATTTTGTAGGTGAAGAAAAGTCCCATTTCTCCTTGGCAATTGGACCCTTTCACCTCCAGACCTTCTTCCCAGGGTTCCTGACCTCTGAACCCCAAAGCACAGTTACTGTTATTTATCTTGCATGGGCTCTGAGGCCTTAGAGTCCATAAAAGGGAATCAATCTTGAATGAAGGAACGTGAAGGGTTGTCTAATTTACCTGCATTCAAATGAAGACTTGGAGGCCAAGGGCTCAAATCCCCAGGGAATGAGAGGAGACACTTCCAAAAGACCCCCTTTCGATGCCTTTGGTCTCTCTCTCTCTGTCTGGCTTCTCCTCCCTGTCTTTGAGGTGACATAATGGCAGTCAGAAGCCATTGTTCACCAGGAGCAGTGTCAGACCTGTGCCAAAGAGGCTGGTGGCTCCGAAATTTCCATCCAGACATTGAGGACTAGGGTGGAGTCAAACATGGTCCTTGCCTGGTGTCTTCATCCAAACCCAACAATATAATAAATTAACTTAATAAATCTAGTTAATTCCTAACTGATTTTCCCAGTTCTCCATCAGGCCAATGAATGTAAACCAACCAAACCTAGGTGTCCTGGAGGGCTGGGAAAGGAATGGAAACTATCGATGCATCAGAAGAAACTCGTGAATGTTGCTGAACCGGATGTTAAGTTAGGAGCTTCCCAGCAAAAATGAAGGGTTTCTCGGGGCACCTGGGTGGCTCAGTCAGTTGGGCATCCGACTAGCTCAGGTCGTGATCTTGTGGTTCATGGGTTTGAGCCCCGTGGGCTTGAGATGGACTGACAGCTCAGAGCCTGGAGCCTGCTTCGGATTCTGTGTCTCTCTCTCTCTTTCCCTGCTGCTCTGTCTCTGTCTCTCAAAAATAAATAAACATTAAAAAATTGTTTTAAAAATGAAGGGTTTCTCTTTGACTCTCACCACTGGCAAGGTTAGGAGACCAGAGTGGGGAAAAGGCAAGATTAAACTATCACCTGGTTAAACAAAATAAAGACACAGCTTTAAACTCTCATTTCTAAATGTATGAGCATTTGTTTTGTTAAAAAAAAAAAAAAAAAACAAATCCCAAGAGAAGTGTACTTACATGGGGCTAGTTTGGATAGACTGCACCACTCCCCCGACTCCCAGAACAAAACCAGCCAACAACAACAAGAATTGTACGGCTGGAATGCATTCTAGCTTTCTGATCCAAATATTTACCCATGATTATATGTTTTTTCCTCCATAGTGTTCCCATACCCATAAGCATACATTTAAAATCAAGATCCCAAATCCCTTAAATAAGCCCTTTTTCATGGGTCACACTCTTCATCCAATTCAAACGTAGAGGCTTGAAGAAAAAAAAAAAACCAGTCACTAAGAACAGTCTGAATTCACAAGCGAGTTCTTCTTTCCCGTCGACTCACCGAAGTCTTATTTTATGAACTAGAAGGCACGTTCTTTTGTGTGTGGCCTTGCACAGAAGAGAGCTCCGATAATGCAAACGTTCTTTCTGTTTGACCTTGGAAGTCATCATGTGACCTGCTGTTCTGTGGTCGTTAGCAGCTGTTTTGCCCTCCAGATTGGGTTGGACATAAACTGGTGTCAAAAGTCACTTGGCTCGCCCGGAGTCGCCCGGTCACAGGCAGGAGAGGGGACGCAGGGGACAGCTCCAGAAAGCAGTGCTGCCTCGTGAGGATCACCAACATTATTCGCTGAATGAGCCCGGTGCATAGTAGGACCCTGTAGATCTGGAAAAGCACTGTTCTTGGGTTGGACTGAATGTTGCCTTGGGCTTGTCCTGCTGCTAAGAAATAAGAGACTTTCTATCTGCACCAGGCGCTGGAGAGACAGAAACTGTACATTCGCTTCGGGGCTTTTCCTCAACTATCAGTGCCTGGACAAACACAGAACTGCATTTCTTGGCTTCCTGCCCATCTGGAGTGGGGGAGCACCTGCCACATTGGCAAGACATCAACCGGGCTCTACAGGAGAATGAACAAAAAGAATGGCCTCTTATCCAGGTCTGGAGAAAAATCACTCACAGGATTTCAGGTCCACCGCGCACCATGGAGAAAATGCCTATCGGTAGGTAAGAGACCCTTCCTTGCCCTTCTTATGGTGTTACCTCTGCAGTCCAAATGTCACTCATACTTTAGAACCAAACCGAAGTCTTCATTAAGAGCCAAGAAGGCAGGCAAGCGAGTCCTCATTTGTGGCCAAAGCGAGGGGACGTCTAAAGGGCGCTGGTTGTGTTACAGTCTGAAGTGTAGAAATTCTTCACCACCAAATGGGCCCATCTGGACGTTCAGCAAACTGAGAGGTGGCCAGACTTCCAAAACCTTCCAAGCAAGGTGCGAATGTTCATGATGAAGCTTCTGGGGTGGGGCTACGGGGAGTGTGGGGCTCAGAGAACAGGTGAGTCTTGCCTTACAACACTCACGTTCAATTCAAGATAACAACAGCAGCAGCAGTGGCACCAATGACATTCCAGCTACTCTATATGTGGCCTTGGCTCTCAGTTCAAACGTTCGCACCTTACCTGCTACCGAGGCTGGTACTGTTGGGGGTAGGCAGAGAAAATCTGGTCACTGGAGAATTTTGTGAATTTCATGTCTTAAAACGTCATGAGGACCATGTTCTGCCCACCCCAGCTATCAAGCAGCCACAGATGCTGCTCGCTACTGTGCAGTAAAATAGAATGGATACCCAATGGTGTTACCTGAGCATTTGTTATGTGCCAGGACCTGAACAAAGTGTGGGGATTCACCTGCCAAGTCCATGGCAAGCCAGCAACTTGAATCCAACCTGACTGACTCCAGACTCCGTGTTCTGGACCATGGCTATGAAGATAAGTTTCCTTCCTGTTGCATCATTCATAGAATGGAAGGCAATGTCCCCGGTATAGCCCGTGTTGGACATTTCTGGTATGTAGGCAGCCCTGCCAGGATGGCTCTGTGTGTCCAGGAAGGCTCCATAGCTCCATTTGTAGAGAGAGTCTTTTGGCGTTCTGCCCAGTTAGGTAAGGCTGATCTGCTGTAGCACATCAGAGCCTCTGTAGAGTAGATCCTTGAAGGCAGGGCCCAGGTATATAGTGGAAGGTATAAGTGGATGCTTAATAAATCTTGTTCAAATGCCAGAGCTGCTCTCTCAACACACGAATCCTTGCTGGTCCCCCAAACTCTATTGTTGGAAATGGGGGCTATTGGAGGGAGTCCAATAGCAGGCCCATGAGGGAGTCACAGGGTGCTCTCTGGGCCCTTCACTGATAGGCTGGGGTGTTCAAAGATGGCAGTGCAGAGCCAGGTGGGCACAGGAGTAGTGAATTCCCAAACACTCAGGGCCACACTCCCACCCAACGGTCCGCTTCACCTGCAATGGAAGCTGGGCACAGAACTAGAGCGGAGGTGTTAAAAGTCCTGAAAAGCCAGGCTCGTCCCTCCTCTTCCTCTAAAGCCAAGAGGAAGAAGACTCTTAGGCTCTTTAGCTCCAGAGGAATAGCCAAATTGGATGAGTTTTGAATAATCAGAGAATGAGAACCCATTGAGCACAAAACCAGCGGGGAAAGAAACAGTGTGTTTCCACATATACTCTACATGCTCAGGCCTGTAGGTCGCAGGTGCTGCATGTGGGCGAGACCCAAGTGGACTTTTCGTTTAAAACTAAGAAATGTGTTTCCATAACCCATCAGTATTTTAAAACAAGGTCCCCAACTTCACACAAAAAATCCAGTCTGAAAATGTATAAGCTGTTTTGCAACCAAGACGCTAGAGCAGAAGACATTGCTTCAGGAAACAAGAAGATGCAAAGGAGCAGTTGCAATGACTCCTTGGCAAAAAATACAATACAAATGCAAAATAGTTCGCGTGTGGTTTAAGCGAAACTCTACCTTAGGCATTTAGCTAAAGCAACCTGGTTGGAATCGAGTGAATTTCCCCAGAGCAAGACACTTCGCTGGGAATCAAGACATGTCACACGAGGGCAGAAACTACAGAAACTATCTCGGGAGGGATTGGACCCAACTCCAATCCCCCCGGAAAGATTCCAGGACAGTGAAAAGACCACGCTGATCGCCTCCACAGTCGTCAGCAGGGCCAAGGAGATAGAAGTTTCAATAACGCAGGTGTTAATGCTTTGCCTGCCTGAGCTGTGGTCTGGGTGGTGGAGCGCTGTTTTTCATAACTGGGGGGATCTGAGCGTGTGATTCTTTATTCTGTTGCTATTTGCACAGTGCAGGACAGCGTGTCGCGTCTGCCCCAGCCTTGGTTTCCCCCCGTGCTGACTCATCATGAAGAATTTGCTTTGGTTGACTCTGACGCCACTGGTTATTTTTGGAATGGCATTGGACAAGCACTATATTGGGGAAAAGATGACTACCATGGCGTTTGCCGCCATCATCTCTTGCCTGGATTATTTTAATAGCTCACCCTGGCTGGCTATGAACTATCCTTGTGTCTAAGAAAGATCATCTCCCTCCCGTGCTTTTTGACCCGGCAGGGGCTCCCCATTTCATGCAGAGTTAAAGGCTTGCAAGACCCTTTGCAATGTACCCTCGCCACCCCCAGCCTTCCACCTGACTTGTCTCTTATCGCATCCAGGCTCCACGCCCCCTCCACACTGGCATCCTTGCTGGACATTGAGTACAGCAGGCTTCCTCCTTCTTCCTCAATCCCACCAAGCTCACTCACTCCCATTCTGAAGTCCTCGCTCAGATGTTCTTGGATGTTCCTGTTTAAAACTACAAACTACCCCCCTCACTCCTCCACTCCCCTTCTGCTTCCTTTCTGCCCTTTCTTACTTTCCTTTATGTTCTGTTTTTTTCCCCCAAGACCCTTACTGCCCTCGAACACACTATACAATTTACTTATTTATTACGTTTATCATCTGCCTTTGCTTGGAGATGCCAGGTCTATGAGGGCAGAGATCTTTGTTTTCTCCATGATGTGTCCCAATGCCCTAGAGCAGTGCCTGGTGCATAGTAGTTACTCGACAGACATCGATGAATGAAGAATAAATAAGTGAATAAAACACACAAATAACCCCCCAAATGACCCCCCCCCCCCAACCACACACACAGAGATCATTTGTTTTTACCAGCCACAATGCTGATGGCATTTCCAAGAACCAGAATCACTGCTGGCTCCACATTTTACAATCAGTGGCAATTGATTCAATACAATCAGTGGCAATTTACAATACAATTCCATCATGAAGATGCTCACTGAGGGTGGTGCCAAGCTGAGGTTGCAGAAAGGAGGGGGATAATACAAGCATGTTCCCCATCCCCTTAGCGGTGTTAAATCTAAGTGGAACATGCCAAAGTCATATGGAAAAGCAAGGAACGAAGAGGCTTCATATAGAATTGCTTATGAAATAATTGTATCTTGCACACATCAAGAGGTAGCCACCCAGCAAATAGCTTTTAAGCCCTAACTTTTGCTGCAATGTATCCTGAATCTTTCTTCCCACCGCGGCCCAGACCCCATCCCGACGGAATGAACGACTATTATCCAGGTTGAGGACATGAAGGAGGGACCCTGATGCATCCATCATCTCTTTAGTGGAGGGCTAATTGCATCACATTCCAGAAAGTGGTGCAGCCTGGTGGCTGAGGGCATGGGTTCTTGAGGCCCCAAGCTGGAGTCACATCCCGCCTACAGCACTTATAAATTATGTGACCAGAGCACCTTACCGAAGGTGTCAGGGTCTGAGCTCCTCCCCGTGTAGTCGGGTGGGAAATCACCCTCTCCTGTGTGAGGTCGTCCCTTAGAGTGCTCAGAATGATGCCTTCCTGTGGCAATGCCCCAACTGGTGTCGATGATCATTGCTGTGGTTACTCGGAAACCTACTGTATAACCTTGAATATCTCTGCCTGGCTGCCCATCAGCTCACCTTCCCTCCCAGCCTTCTTTCTCACTATCGGCTCTTCTTTGTGCCGGATCCGTCTCTCTTCCCCCAGCCTGGACTCCTTGTTTTGCTCATTCTAGCTTTTTTCTCATTAGTCTTCCTTATTGTGTCAGCTCAACCCCAGAGTTTCTTCTCCATTCATTCTCAGTCCTTCCAAGTTGAACCCAAACCCTGCTGCGCGCCGCCGCGTCCTGCGCGTCTCCTCCCACGCATCCCATCTCGCCCATCTCTGAGGGCTTACAGAGCTTATCTCTTGGCATAGGCAGGAGCCCTGTTGATTGGAAGCCAGCTATGCATTTTCTTGCCTCTTTCAAGGACCTTCTGAGAAGGAACATTGGTCCTGCAATTGTCAACTTTCGTGGAGCCTTTATCTCCATTCTTGTTTTCCCAGGTGCAGCCTGGCCTTGGAAAATAACTCTACTTAACCCAAGGGCAGAGTCTCATTCATTCAGTCAGCAAATATTTATAGAGCACAAATGAAATGCTTGGTATAGAACCAGGCGTATAGCCTTCCTTCCCCATAGGAGTTCATGACGTATGGAGATGATGCAGATATATACTAAGTTATAATCCAGCACTGTGGGCAAGAGGAAATTGTAGCTTGGCTTATCAGGATGGATATAGCTTTGGATGCGGCCTCAGTGGGGTTTGAATACTGGCTTGGCTACTAACTGGTATACAACCTCTGGTAGTTTGCTTCACCTCTTTGAGACTCAGTTTCCTAATCTATAAAATGGAGCAATAACCTACACTTCCCCTAGTCAATATTTTCTCTTTTCCTTTACTTCCTATTGGTCTTGGGCTTCAACTCTGCTGGTTAGGCCGCAGATGGGTGGGTGAGGTGGAGGAGCAGTTTCCTTAGACTTGACAATGACAGTGCCCTCATTTCTTCCTATGCTAGGTCTAAATGTGAAAGAGCTGTCATTGGGATGAATGTTAGTTTGTCAGAGTCTCCTCCCAGACACCTTCATTTCAAAGTGGAGTCTGGGTCTAGTGCAGTGTGTCTAATTCTTTAGTGATTTTGTCTTCCAAAAAGTTTGGTAATGTCTGCAGACATTTTGGATTATCACAACAGCAGCGAGGGAGGGCTCCTGGCATCTATATCTAGTGGGTAGAAGTCAGCAACACTGCTAATTATTCTCAAATGCATAGAACAGCCTTCCTTGATAAAAAATTATCTGGCCTAGGGGGCCATATTGCTGAGTTCGAAGTCCAGACTAGTGGACAGAGTACCATATGTCACGTCACGGAATGCACTTGCTGATTCTGTCACTGCAGAGAGAATGCAGCTATTCTCAGCCCTACCTGAACCCCAACCCCAACGTTAACCCGGACCCTAAGTCTAAGGCCAAATTCAATCCTAATGCTAATGCTAACACTATTCACAACCTTAACCCTAACCCCAAGATGAACTCGGAGCCAACCAGAACCCCCACCCCAATCCTACCTTGAAAAAACCACAAGCCACCCCACTCTAACATGAAGCCTAACCCTAACCCTAACCGTTCCTCTGACAACAATAAATGCAAGGACAGAACAAGTCAAATCCTAACTGCAGGTGTAACCCAAACCCTAACCCCAACCCCAGCCACCCGCAAGCGTAACGCTAACCCTAACCCCACCCCAAACCTAACCCCAATCCCAACTCTAATCTTAACACCAACCCCAACCCCAACAGCAACCCTAATCCTAACTCCAACCCCAACCCTAAAACTAACCCTAATCCTAAGATCAACCCCAACCCTAACTGGCTGGGCCTGCTGCCCTTTGAGCTCTCCATCTTGGCTCTCGCTGGCTCCACAGACCTGTCTGAATTTCAACTTTGACCTCAAGCTGACCTCTCTCATGGAGTTGACTCATCCCTTAGCACCTCAGCTCATCGGCAGGCGTGTGTGGTCTACTCCCCAGCACCACACGGAAACCAAGGGAGGTGCAGAAACACTGACTCAGGACCCTTCTCTGCCTAGCTTTGCGGGCTGCTATTTTTGCTTTGCTGTGCCTATGCTGTGGCGGCACAGTGATCCCGGTGATGGGAGTCACTTCCTGGAGTTCCCCACAAAGAGCAGAGTAATAAAGCCTTCTAGCCCACTTTCCCCGTCTTCCTAAAGCCCAGCTCTGCCCCATGCCAGGAATTCTGTCCAAAGAAGGAGGAGGGGCAGAACCCAAGGGTCTGACTATTTGCTCCCTAGACTTCAGTCCCATCGACTTTGAGAACTGGGAGCCTTTTTTTTTTTAACTTCCCCATCTTGTCTGGCACATCCACCTCCCCGGGTTGTATTCTTGCTTTTCTTGGATGTCGTTTTCTCTCCCCCTTTGCTGGAGCTACAGAACGTCTGCAGGGAATGCGAGCTGGGAGTAGAATAAAGACCCACACCATTAATATTTTCAAAAGATTATTCTTGTTGTATAGCATATGTGGCCTGTATTCTTCTGGACCTCCTGGGATGGGCCGAGACCATCATGCACCCCCGACCTTCCATGACTGTTAGCTTTCCCCTCGCTGTAGGAACGGGGCAAAGGATATGATATGTACGGCGGCTTCTCAACACACACCTGGTAACGAATCAGTCCTGGCTCTCCCCTGGACACTCATTCTTCCCTTCCCTAGGTGAGGAAGGTGCCTCCTGATGAAATCACCTGCCTCATTCCTAGACTTAGAGCGGGAGTAGGGCAGGTCAACACCTGTGCACTGTTTGCCTGATTTATCTTGTTTTCTATGGGAAAAGTTGCAGTTTCTTACTCTTAATAAAGAGTATTAACTACAGTCACCTCCTGCCAGAGGTTGAGACTTTGACCCTGGGCTTTATTTAACAACTGTGCTCTACTCTGCCTATGCCAGCTTATCTTCGGGAAGTGTGTCCCAGGAACTCAATTGTGCTAATCTTACTGTGGACTCCCGAAATCTTAAAATAAGGAAAGATACATAGGCATGTATGTAATATAATAATAGCATATATCTTAAGAAAACACTGCTTCATTACACTATCATTTCTGACTTTGTAATTATGCCCTGGCAGTTTTTATTTTTCATCATACGAGTGGCAAAGTGTGATGAAGTGGTACCAGGTATAAAGGAAAAATAATGTTTTCCTTTATTTAAACGTTTAAAGAAAAACATTAGGACTTTGCATTCTTTTAATGGTTTTGATCATTTAAGATTCCTGCCTCTATTAGTTGGTCTTTACAAAGGTGATTTAAAAGAGCATTAACTGTTCATTGTTATAAATCATAATTTTATGAATATCAGAAGTACAAACTTGCAAACGTGTGTTCATGCTTATATGTCAGCATCCTGAAGGGCCAGCAGATGTACTGCGATCAGTAAGGCACAATTTATATACATTATCCTGAAGGGTCCCCGGCTGGAAATGTTGGCTGGCAATATCCAAATTATGGCTGAATATGAATGATGATAATCAGTAAGATGGGGACCATCGATATGGCCATGGTGGCAAGTTTTATTTCAGCAAGGGAAGTAAAGTAGCTGTGGGTTTGAATTAGGTTTCATAAGCCCAAGCATCATTTTAAATAGACTAGTGGGTCCAATTGGGAGTTTAATAATGCTCAAATTATTGGTGTTCCTAGGGACATACAATCGCTAACCATCTTGCATTATTTTGCATACTGTTTGCTCCTTAAGTAAATTTAGACCCAGTAAAATGTCTGAAATATATTTTTTGCATTTGTAGTTAGTAAGTGAAATATACAAGACTTTGCTCCTGATGCCTTGTAATCTCAGCCAAGAATAGAGGCTAGAGGCTAATGTAATTTATTAAACATGCTGAATTGGGGTTATTATTTCATTCTAAGTCAATGGTTCCCAGCCCTGACTCATATATATTAGAGTCACCTGTAGAACCTAGAAAAATAAGACAGCTCCCCTAGATCAACTGAATCATTTCTCTGGAGATGGGTCCTGGGCATCAATATTTAAAAAAATATATATATAGAAGGGCACTGGGTGTCTCAGTCGGTTAAGCGACCAACTTCGGCTCAGGTCATGATCTCGTGGTTTATGGGTTTGAACCCTGCATTGGGCTGCTGACAGCTGGGAGCCAGGAGCCTGCTTCGGATTCTGTGTCTTCCTCTCTCTTTCTGCCCTTCCTCTGCTCACACTCTGTGTTTCTCTCTCTCAAAAATAAACATTAAAAAATTAAATATATATACCCAAGTTACTTTTAAAGTGCATCTGGGGATTAGAACTTCTGCCCTATATGAAATATCTCTGACAAATAATCTCATTAAGTAGATTAAGTAGTTTGCCATCAAATTACTTCCTATTATAGTTTTAGTTTAGCTAACATACAAGTGGTGTTTTCAACAAATCAACGTGTGTAAGATCGAAAGGAGGGTGTAACTTAGGCTGTCCCTATATGTCCGGAGCATTCACAAAAACAGGTGAATCTGATTATGGTCTTCTGGAAATACCTGAGTTAATTAACCCATCGAAATGAGGACGATCTGTGTTCTCAGTGGGATTTTTCTTCTTTTGCTCCTTGTGAGGGTGGAGTGATTTCTGAGGGACTCTTTGAGAGTTAAAGAATTCTCTATCGCACCTCTAAAGAATCAGGGTTTGAATGTTGGCTCTGCTACTTCCTGGCCGTGACCCAGGGTTGTGGTCTGTAGACCCCTAGCATTGCTGGGGGACAGGGTAGAAATGCAGAGTCTCGGGCCCTATCCAGATCACTGAATCTGACTTCTGCATTGTGACAGGGTCCCCGGCAGATTCTAGGCACATCTAAAGCAAGTCAGTGGATTCCTCGGAGTCTTATATCTGTGTCTTTGCAGTGAAAGATCCTAAAATCTTCTCTACTTCCTCATAGGGTATTTAAGGACCAAATACATGATATGGAAGCATTTTCATAAAGTATTACAATTTTTTTTAATGTTTATTTATTTTTGAGACAGAGAGACAGACCACGGGCAGGGGAGGGGCAGAGAGAGAGGAGGACACCAAATCTGAAAGAGGCTCGAGGCTCTGAGCTGTCAGCACAGAGCCCAACGTGGGGCTCGAACCCACGAACCGTGAGATCATGACCTGAGTCGAAGTGGAACGCTTAACCGACTGAACCACCCGGGCTTCCCATAAAGCATTTTTTATTGTGGTAAAATATGCCTATCATCAAAGTGATCATTTTAACCATTTCAAAGGGTACAGTTCAGGGCATTAAGAACAGTCCTATTGTTATGCAATCATCACAACGATCCATCTCTAGAACTCTCTGACATCCTAAACTGAAACTCAGTGTCCTGCAGAAAATAATCCTCGCCCCCCATTCTCTCCTCCCTGGCAACCACCATTCTATTTTCTGTCTCTGTGAGTTTGACCGCTCTAGATACCTCACATAAGTAGAATTTTACAATGTTTATCCTTTTGTGGCTGGCTTATTCACCTCGCATAGTGTCCTCAGTGTTCATCCATGAGGTAGCAGGGGTCAGAATTTCATTCCTCTTTAAGGCTGAATAACAGACCCTCGTACGTGTATGCCACATTCTGCTTATTCATTTATCTGCTGGTGGACATTTGAGTTTCTAACTTCCGCTATGATGAATGACGCTGCTATGAACGTGGGGGGTGGGTACAAATATCATTTTGACTCCCTGTTTTCTATTTTTGCGGGGGTATATGCCTGTAGGTGCATTAGCTGTATCATGTGGTCATTCTGTGTTTACTTTAGGGGGAGGGAGGAGTTGCCATATTGGTTTCCACAGCAGCGGCACCATTTTACATTCCCACCAGCACTACCCAAAGATTTCCACGTCTCTCCATTTTTTTTTTTTTTTTTTATTTCTAGGAGAGAGAGAGAGAGACAGCGTGAGCAGGGGAGGGTCAGAGAGAGAAGGAGTCACAGACCGAAACAGGCTCCAGGCTCTGAGCTGGCAGTCAGCACAGAGCCTGACGTGGGGCTTGAACCCACGAACCGCGAGATCATGACCTAAGCAAAAGTCGGACGCTTAACCGACTAAGCCACCCAGACGCCCCACGTCTCTCCATTTTCATTAACACTTGTTATTTCCTTGTTATTTTTCTTTTTAATGTAATAGCCATCCTAATGAGTGTGAAGTGATATCTCATTATGGCTGTGATTTGCATTGCTCAATTGTTAGTGATGTTGAGTATCTTTTCATGTGCTTATTGGCTATAAAGTATTTTATATCATGTACATGGTTGCAATTTTGAGATTATGATACTGAATTTTGAATACACCGACTACTTTGCTCACAAAATCTTACAGATGTCCTTCATCTATTTTCGGAGTAAATTAGCCAGATTTTCTTCTGGAGACTAAGTGAGCTGTAAACACTATCTGAGAGTTGAATCACGCCACCTGAAAATACCATGGTGTTTGCCTTAATTTCTTCATCTGTCAAATGGAGGGAATAATCTTACCTTGTAGAGTTGTTTTGAGGATTAAGTGAGAGAATATATGTAAAATGCTTACTGAGTAGGTAAGAGGCATTATTTGCTCTTCCTGTACTGTGGGTGGGTCATTGCACCTTTGTTTGGAGAAGAGGAGGGACCCCAGTTGGGGGGTGTGAAATGCAAGCAATGGCGAGCAGAGAGGAAGGAGAAGGGAGGATATGTTGAGGCCACAAAGCCAGTGATGAGCGGTGGACCGCATGCTTGGTGGATTTGTTCCCAGGAGTGGGGAGCAGTGGGAGGTAAGCCCGGGAGAGTGGGTTGGGACCAGACAGCAGGGGCAAGGAAGGTGAATCCACCAAGAGGTGTGAGCTTTTGAAGGCAATGGGGAGCCACTGAAGGTTCTGTGTTGAGGGGGACACGATCAAAGCCGCCCTGTGTTTATTGTTCTTCCCAGGCAGGCATGACCCTCAAACCATAATAGCAGCACCTCATAGCTGAGGCTTTGATCTTGACTATTACCGCTGTTTACCCTTTGGGGAGTACCCTGGATATTTACAAAGTGCCATGTAGTCAGTTTCATTAGTTAAGAGATAAGATTAATTAGATTTTTTGAGGCAAGTGAGGACTGGACTTAGCTTTGAAAAACACAGGCACTAAAGGGAACGCTGCTGAAGGCTTAGTTGTGGTTCTCTCTGAAATCTGAAGTGTGAACTCCTCAGTAATAATTTTAGTGTGCAAAACACCATGCCAAGAATTTCCTCAAAGTGATAAACCTCCCTTCAAGAAGATTACAACCTCATCCATGAGGGGTGGAGGTGCCGCACTGATAGAGTATGGAGTATTTTCAAATATGTATAGTAGGTACTACTTATGGGAAGTGCTGGGATGGGAAGGAGAGATGAGGTGTGAGAGAGGTCATCTTCTGTTTACTACCTTTTTCCCCCTTAAATAGTTTATTGTCAAGTTGGTTTCCATATAACACCAGTGATCATCCCCACAAGTGCCCTCCTCCATGCATATCTCCCTGCTCCCCCTCCCCCCATCCCCATCAGCCCTCAGTTTGTTCTCAGCATTCAAGAGTCTCTCATGGTTTACCTCCCTCCCTCTCCCCAACTGTTTTTTCCCCTTCTCCTCCTCCATGGTCCTCAGTTAACTTCCTTTTAATCCACCTATACGTGCAAACATATGGTATCTGTCCTTCTCTGCCTGACTTATTTCGCTCAGCATAACACCCTCAAGCTCCATCTATGTTGCTACACATGCCCAGATTCCATTCTTTCTCTTTGCCATGTAGTATTCCATTGTATAAATATACCACATCTTTTTGATCCATTTGTCAGTTGATGGACACTTAGGCTCTTTCCATGTTTTGGCTATTGTTGAGTTCGCTGCTATGAACACTGGGGTACATGTACCCCTGTGCCTCAGCACTCTGTTTACTACCTTTTAGTAGAACTGGCAAAGAATGGCAGTGTTGGTAACAAATCGTCCAACTTTCGTCTGTCTTTAATGAAAGGAATATAAAAATTACTAATAAGCACAACACGTCAAACTAGATGGGAGAACACTAAACATGTAAAGTGTTCATGTCTCCACTGAACATTTAAATCATTTAAAGTAAAAGGTTTTGTCTGAAGGAACGACTATTAGTGGCTCTTTGTAAATAAAACCTTTGATTTCTAAATATATGTTTGAATTTTATAAATTGTACTTTTCTTACCAAGAAACCCAGTTCAGCTTATATTTTTATATAATATGATTCTACAGATCAGGTGTTAGAAACGGTTATATTAACCAAATAAATGATTTTTTAAAGTAGTTTTATTTTTTTGTGTGTTTTTTTAAAAATTTACTTCTGGGGCGCCTGGGTGGCTTAGTCGGTTAAGCGTCCGGCTTTCGCTTAGGTCATGATCTCGCGGTTCGTGGGTTCGAGCCCCGCGTCGGGCTCTGTGCTGACTGCCAGCTCAGAGCCCGAAGCCTGTTTCAGTCTGTGACTCCCTCTCTCTCTGACTCTCCCCTGCTCACGCTGTCTCTCTCTCTCTCCTAGAAATAAATAAAACATTAAAAAAAATTTTTTTTGAAAAGAAAAATAAAAATTTACTTCTGAGAGAGAGAGAACATGAGCAGGGGAGGGCTGGAGAGAGAGACACACACACAGAATCTGAAACAGGATCCAGGCTCTGAGCTAGCTGTCAGCACAGAGCCCAACGCGGGGCTCGAACCCACAAACCGTGAGATCATGACCCGAGCCGAAGTCAGACGCTCAACTGACTGAGCCACCCAGGCGCCCCACCAAATAAATGATTTTAATTACAGTGCCAACAGGATAAGGAACACATTTTGCTAACTTTTCTTCACTGCTGTGGAGGACTCTGGTCTTCTGTTTCATAGCATATCCCACAAACAGTTACGCGCGTGCCAAAGGCCAGGCCCTGGAGTGATTAATTCAAGGATCATTTCTGCAAAAGGCACCTCTTGAGTATGAAACATACACTCAAGTAGATATCACTCAGATTTCAGTTAGAAAAAGAGAAACCACTTTCGGTGCTTCAAAGAGGAAAGGAATTAACAGAAGGAATTTGGTACTTGTAAAAAGAAGTTGAGAAGGTTGCAAATGAAGTCAGGGGTGGCACCTGCTAGCTTTCAGGTTTGCCATCGCAGGCTCCTCACAAGAAGTTGCTGCTACTGCCCAGGTCAGGAAGAGGACAGGAGGCTGCTGCCCTTGGTCACAGCCATCCTGCAGCACCCAGGCTGGTAACTCGAAGGGGAAAACCTAGAAGTTGCTACGAAATGTGACATGTGCTAAAGCCTGAACTTCCAAATCTTGCACAAGGTCATATGTGTCATTGTCAGAATTGATTTCTTGTCAAGAACCATGAAAGCAAAGGAGTCTGGGACCTGTAGTTACCAGCCTTCCAGTCCTCCAACATGCGGATGAATGTTGAAAGGGTTGGGGATGGATGCTGGTTGCCAAAAAATAATTGCCCAAAGGAGTATGGGATATCATTCCCATTTTGTAAATGAGGAAACTGAGGCACGGAGGCCAATGCCTTGCTCAAATATTCAAAACCAGGTCAGTCTGGTTTCAGAACTAGAGCTTGTTAGCAATTGTGCTGGGAAGTATCTATCACATGGCATTGAGCTCCAAAACTGAATTTGCTTCCTTGGCTTTAACCCTCATCAGTTCACATTCTTTTAGGCTATATAATTCAAAACAGACCGTTACAAAAGGATTATTTTGGCAACTTATTTCGTGGTATTTCCAAATTTGCTAACCTTTTCAACTCCTTCCAGAAAATGTGATCTGGGTAGCTCTTGCAATTATGGTTAGCTTCCTAGGTACAACATCTTGGTTTGGTGATATTTTAAGGGGTGGGGTGAAGAATTATTTATGCTGCAGCTCCTAAATCCATGCTTAAAGTCGACTTATTGCACAGACAGTACCTATGAAATCTCTAAAACAGGTCCAATGTTCCTTCTTCTTTGAGTTCCTTATTGATCTTGGCTTAGGATGAAGTTATAAGCAAAGGAACGAAATTGACACTTACTGATTATGACTGCCCCACCACCCCACTCCCCCCTGCAGCAAAACAAAGGCCTAAGTATATTCAGTATAACTCATGTATTCATTCATTAACAAACATCAATTATTATGTACCTTGCTGGATTCACTTATTCAATAAGCACATATCCATTATGTTATGTACTGGTTATTGTCTATCTGCTCATCCCTCCAGCTCCTCCCCCTGCTCACACAGACCCATTCTACTACTCCCTTCTCTGACCTGACTCCTGCATTGTCAGTCTCCTCACCCTCCCCCCGCCCCCCCCCCCACGCTCTCTGGCTTCCATTTGGGTTTGGTCAATGGGAGGAACCAGCAGTCAACTGAAGGGTAAGAGAAGTGAGTTAGGGCAGCGTTTCCTCTCTGCCCTCTTCCTACACGAACCCTGTTTCTGATATTGGATGAGTGCTTCCAAGATTACAGCTCATGCTGGGCGGCCCACTGCCCTACGGTTCCCTCTGTCACTGGCTTCCAGTGACACCATTTTCTCTCCTTGTCCCTTGAGACCTGGAGATGACAATGGCTTCCCACTCTTGCTGGACGCTGGGCGCCTCACCACCCCTTGTTTATTCCAGTAATCCTGCCCTCACTTCTCCAAAGAGCCCCTTTGTTAAATTGTCTTCATTTAAACCATATAGGTTATCAACTGCTGACTCTCTCGTGAAACGGCCCAAATCACCTATTGCTCAGAGCTGAGTTCATTAGTTATTAAGATGAGGAAAAGCACCACCCTAGTAAGGTGTTAGTAGTATCTCAGATTCATAGTGTTTTGGGTCTGAGTTCAGTGGTTTAAGGTGGGTCTTTAAATCTGCTAATCCAGGAGCGCCTATGTGGCTCAGTTGGTTGAGCGTTTGACTTTGGCTCAGGTCATGATCTCGCGGTTCGTGGGTTTGAGCCCCGCGTCGGGCTCTGTGCTGACAGCCAGCTCAGAGCCTGAAGCCTGCTTCAGATTCTGTATCTCCCTCTCTCTCTGACCCTCCCCTACTCACGCTGTCTCTCTCTCGCTCCCTCTCTCTCTCTCTCAGAAATAAATAAAACATTAAAAAAAATAAATCTAGGAATCTGATTAGAATTGGGCACTATCTGTGATAAAATTGCTTAGGGTCAGTGGATACAACAGGCAAGTGAGAGTTTTGTAATGAGACTCTATGTATAAATGGCAATTTGAGACACAAGCAGATTTGCCCCGCTGAGGGCCCTACTGTCCTGAGAGGTGGGCTATTTGCCCAGATGAATCACCTCTGTTCCTACAGACACAGCTGGCTCAGCAGTCTCTTGTTCAGACTAATGAGTAGTGGAAGGTCTTATTGGCTTAAGACCTTATCTTTCTGGGCCATAATTCCCCCAAACGGACAATAAAGTCATGCTGGTACAAAGGCCTAACGATGAAGCCAGGGGGCTTCAGGCAGCTGACTGGCAATGTCGTGCCCACTTGTGGTCATTCTTCAGCCCAGGCTGGAGGACAGGCCGTTGTTTTCTGGGGTCCTGTCCATCCAGATCTCCCCTGCCGCTTGAGTTCTGATTGTGCCCCAGCTTTCTGGGGGCGGTTCTTTCAACCTGTACAGATGCTAAGTCTACTTCTTATTGCTGGGTGATCTTTTGTGAGCTCATCTGCTGAGACTGACTGCACAGAGGCAGTAGTTTCTGGAG
Organism: Hyaena hyaena; assembly: GCF_003009895.1. Lineage (NCBI taxonomy): Eukaryota > Metazoa > Chordata > Mammalia > Carnivora > Hyaenidae > Hyaena > Hyaena hyaena. The sequence goes on along the minus strand of NW_024080672.1, from coordinate 893,975 downwards.
ATCGTGCATGTAAACATTGCGACATCGACAGACACTAAAAGAAGGACTATGTTCAGAGTCTTTAGTACACTTCTGTGCCAGGAGCCGAGAGTGCCCAAATGAAACCAGGAGTACAGGCGTGTTCTTTGTCTGGAGAGCTCAGCGCCAGAGATGAGGGTATTGGTCAAATCACCTAATTTTATGTTTTTGTTTTGAGATCTCAGAGAGTTCTGTGTGGATGTAAGGACAACATTCTTCCACTAATACAGCTCCTATTTCCCCTTGAGAGGCCTATGTCATATCTAAAGTAGCTCTACTTGGGTGGCTCAGTTGGTTGAGAGTCCAACTTTTGGTTTCAGCTCAGGTCATGTTCTCACGGTTCATGAGTTCGAGCCCCACCTTGGGCTTCTGCACTAACACCATGGAGCCTGCTTGGGATTCTTTCTCCGCCTCTCTCTCTCTCAAAATACATAAACTTTAAAAAATAATCTACTTGGCAGATGATGGGAGATAAGCTGGTTGGAGTGAGCTGTTTTGCTGGCTTAAGTGAGAAACAGAAGTGGCTTCTCATGGTCGTATGATTACCTTGAACTCACCTTGGTCAAGTCATTTGCCACAATGTCCTCTGATTTTTCCACTTTAAGGATGAGGGAGCTGGGGTGTTTGTTTGTTTGTTTGTTTGTTTTAGTATTTTCCAAACTGGGTTGTGATCCATTAACGAATAGTGAAATCAATAAGGTGGGTCACAACTAACTTAAAACAATGGGCCAGAGTAGGACATAAATATCAGATGGCCTTACCTAGCAAGGTAGGTATTCTCCTGTGAAAGTATTCATGGCAGGTCAGGAGAAACAAGTTTACAGAACACTGGGCCAGATCATCTTTGAGGACCATTCATTTGTTTGATTCTCCAGTTCCCAGGATGAATGTGATTCACATGCTCGTGCAGAGTATAAACTTCTACATGTTTCTGAACAACACTCTACACGTTAGTAGAAAAGATAAGATAGTCCTGTGATTTGGAAGGTTCAGATTGTAAGGAATTGAAATGCCTCAGCAGACTGACCTCTCTAGATATTCACTACCAAACTTCAATTTTTAAATGTTTGGTGTGATTCAAACCAACCATTATGAACGTGGGCAATTTTATTTTTAAAAACCAACCAGGGCTCCTGGGTGGCTCTGTTGGTTGAGCGTCTGACTTCGGCTCAGGTCGTGATCTCACGGTTCGTGGGTTTGAGCCCTGCATTGGGCTCTGTGCTGACAGTCAGCTTGGAGCCTGGAGCCTGCTTCAGATTCTGTATCTCCCTCTCTCTCTGCCCCTCCCCTGCCCTCTCCCACGCTGTCTCTCTCTCTCTCTGAGAAATAAATAAAACATTAAAAAAATAAAAATAAATAAAAATTTCCAAATTTTAAAGAGGTTTACTTTCTTTTGAATTCTCTTCCAATTGCTGTTCATGTGGATTTATACATCTTGCCTAGCTCTTTAAAAGAACATGCATTTATGTTCAGGGTCACAACATTTTCTTATAAAGATTTCTGCACAGTGAAAACGGACCTAGTTTAGTTTTCAGTTGTGTTTATATGTAAACAGCATGATTTGAAACAACACAATGATTTTTACCCTCGAGAAGGTTTGCACTGATCACCTCTGACAAATAGTTGTGTGTTTTCCTTGGTCAAACACTATACGGGTTTTAAAAGCTGGCAATTTATGACGTTATGGTGTTAGCTGAATTTAGAAGAGCAGGGATGGCCCATCCTACCATTAGAGCTACGCCAAATGGTTCTTATCAGTAAAGCGGAGTGTCAAGCTGGGACACAGGTGGGGTGTGGGCTCAGAGGAATGCTCAGAAAGGGACTGTGGCCAGCACAACTGGATCTGTAGGAAAGAAGACCTTAGAACCACAGAATGTCAGAGCCAGAAATATCTTGAGTATCTCCTAATTGTACCCAACCCTCATTTACATACAGGTAACAGGCTCAGATGGTGACTCTCCTGTTTATACAGTGTAGGTAACAAAACTGGATCTTCTGACTACACAATCTTAGCGACTTCAGAAGTTTTAGAAGACGAAGGTCCTGCAGACACCAGAAATGCAGAAGACATAGAGAATACAAAAAGTATGCCATCCAGCAAGTTCAGACGGAAGTCAGGGGGTGGCCACCTTTCATGGTGAAAGTGAGAGAGGAGGTTGGGAATACAGAGATCTCTCAACCCAGAAAGTAAGGCTGGTAACCAGCCATAAGGTAACTACCAGCACGCTCAGCGCTCAAAACGTTTTGGGACTAGATGCTTCCCCTATACTGACAGGAGGGGGCTACAAGGCGTGAACACCCCCGAATCTACAGGGAAACCGAGAGGCCAAGGAAAGAAAAGTGAATCCTTCTGCTATGTGGTTCTGATTTGGTGGGGGGAAAGCAAAGAAAATTCCAGGTGAAGAGCAGGGAGCAAATTTCTTCTATCATACAGAGTTGCTAGAGAAAATGCAGGACGCCCACTAAGTGTGAATTTCAGATGGACCACAAATAATTTGTTAGTGTAAGTATGTCTTGTGTAATATTGTAAACTATTATATAGTTGCATATATAAGAAAATAAAAACTTATTTGTGGGTTTATCAAATTCAAATCTATTTATTTAAAAATTTTTTTAATGTTTTATTTATTTCTGAGAGAGAGAGAGAGAGANATTTTTTTTTAATGTTTTATTTATTTTTGAGAGAGAGAGAGAGAGAGAGAGAGCGAGCGAGCAAGCATGAGCAGGGGAGGGTCAGAGAGAGAGGGAAATACAGAATCTGAAATAGGCTCCAGGCTCTGAGCTAGCTGTCAGCACAGAGCCCGATGTGGGGCTCGAACCCACGAACCGTGAGATCATGACCTGAGCCAAAGTCAGACGCTTAACTGACTGAGTCACCCAGGCGCCCCTACCAAATTCAAATTTAAATGGTCATCTTGTGTTCTTATTTCCTAAATCTTGCAACTCTACTATCACAGCCAGAATAGTAAGAACTATCATTACTCTCTGGGGTGATAAGGATTCAAAGTCCGGTGTTTTGGAGCCATGTAGCTCTCTCTTGGATCCCAACATCCTACATGTTTGCATACAAGAAACATACGAACCATTGCTGGAGTTTCCCTTTCCTATCTGAATAAATAGGCTCTCACACAAAGAACTCCATTACTAACATGGTCCTGAGGCTGAGTGTTCAGACTTCTTATGCATCTCTTAAGTCTCTGTAAGAGTGAAAGTTCACTAACAGGGTACAGAGTCTGTGTATGGGGAAGAATTGTTCCCTGTGTGGAAAGGCCAGGGGATGGTCAAAGCCTTGCTAGACAAGCACTTCTGTCTCCAGCAAGGAGCAGCTGCTCTACCAGTTCGAGACAGAAAGCTGGCTTGCAGTTTGTGGGCACTTGGCCCGATTGCCATAAACACATGAATTTTAAAATGGAGAGATAGTGGGGCGCCTGGGTGGCTTAGTCGGTTAAGTGTCCAACTTTGACTCAGGTCATGATCTTGTGATTTGTGAGTTCGAGGCCCGCGTCGGGCTCTCTGTTGACAGCTCAGAGCCTGGAGCCTGCTTCCGAGTCTGCCTCCATCTCTCTCTCTCTGCTCTTTCCCTGCTTGTGTTCTGTCTCTCTCTCAAATATAAATAAAACATTAAAACAAATTAAAAAAAAAAAAAGGAGAGATAGTAGTTGGCTCCAAGATATTTCTATGCCTTGTTAAGTTAGTTCTAATGATTTTAAGGAAAACTGATATGCAAAACTCTGAACTTGGAAAGTTGCTAGTCTTACAGGAAATGCTGTACCAGAATGTCTCTTGTAGAGTTGTTTGTGATGATAAAAAAAAAAAAAAAAGAAAGAAAAGGCAATGAAAAATGAAAAAATGGAATGTCCATCTACAGGGGAAGGCTGAGCAAATCCTTATATATTTATGTGTGGAATATTCAGTAACTATGGCTGTTTTCATGCAGAATTAGCCAGAATTAGCTAGAACCACGAGCACTTGACTTGGGGACTGTTGTGCCATATAGCTAAATGGAAAAAAAGAAAGGATAATGTACAATAGAATTTGTTTCAATGAAAAGAATAGACACAATGGGGCGCCTGGGTGGCTCAGCTGGTTAAGCGTCCGACTCTTGATTTCAGCCCAGGCCATGATCTCTCGGTTTGTGAGATCGAGCCCCGTGTCAGGCGGTGCAGATGCTGCTTGGGATTCTCTCTCTCCCTTGCTCTCTGCCCCTCACCATGCACAGGCATGCCCTTTCTCTCTCAAAGCAAATAAATAAATAGTTTTTAAAAAGAGAGTGAAAACAAGAATGAAAATTCCACCACCTTCAGGAAGTGTGGGCATGTACTTGTGTATATGTTTATGAGCGAAGCATGAGATGATCCACCTGAGACTGTCAGTATTCATTGCCTGGCATGATGTGGGAGCTGGTGGGAACATCATTTGCTTTTTGTTTGTGCCTCTCTGGATGTTCTGATTTATTACAAGTGTGTATTCCTGATGACATTAAGAAAAAAGCTAATGTCGAATAAAATATGGAAAATTATAGGACAGGCAGATTTTAAAAAGCTTCACCGACGGGCTTCTTTAAAGAGTAGAGTCCCTCCCAAGCTCCTTCCTCCATTCACCACACACAGTTAAAAATATATATCGATTCACAAAATTTTAGCTGACTTTTTCTAGGAAGGTACTTTGCACTGTGGTATACTCACACAGTTTATCCAGGAGAGCTAATCAGAAGTAGATTTTGGGGTGCTGGGAGAAACGTTAGATATTATGAGAAAATTGAGATGCATTAATGGTAACAAACGGCTTTACCAGGAATACCAAAGTGCAGGCTCGATTATCTATGAAGCTGTGGAGCAGATACCCTGTGTATCTTTCTTGCTGTGAAAAAGCAGTACATGTTTGCATATATTTTATTTTATTAAAAAAATTTTTTTTATATCTTTATTTTATTTTGAGAGACAGAGAGCAAATGGGGGAGGGTCAGAGAGAGAGGAAGATACAGAATTTGAAACAGGCTCCAGGCTCTGAGCTAGCTGTCAGCACAAAGCCCGACGCGGGGCTCGAACCCGTGAATTGTAGGATCATGACCTGAGCCGAAGTGGGACGCTTAACAGACTGAACCACCCAGGTGCCCCTGCATATATTTTAAAGTCTTATTTTTTAAAGATGAGTCCATTCTTTGTTTGTGTCATTCACCTAGCATCTGAAGCCTTGAGTTTTGAGGTCCTAATTGTCAACACTAAACCGTGTACTAATCTGGTGTTTCATAGAGTAACCCATCACTAAGACTGTGTTCTAGAGAGTTCTATGTATTTACGTCCAAGGACAAAAAAGGATTAGGTGCTTTTTTATATCTTTGTGTACTTTATATATTTATGTTAAAAAGGTATAGATATTTTTGTTGTGTTACAACCAGTCCAGAGTCTGTTGGAAATGGGGTGTGTTGGTAAAAATGAACATGAAATACAAAATGATGTTGTTCATGGAGACAGGGCAGGTGTCTAATATGGTCAATAGGTAAATAGAATGAGGGTCATCACCTTTGTATCTCTCTCAATTTCCAGCTGAACTGAAGTATTGAATTGGTTTCAATCTAACAGGTGATCGTGGAGAGGAGGGACTTAATGCTAGATCGCGTTGCTTTGAACTTATTGTAAACAGCTAAATTTGTCAGGCATCTACGCCATCCATAAAATTGCAAGGAAGGGATGTCAACCCCAAAAGCAAAAATTACAGTGAAGAAGATGAGATAAAAGGTATGCATTATTCTGACATCCTTGGAAATGGCTGCATGAGTTCAAGGAACACAGTTGTTAATCAGCGGCCCTACTGGCCCCCAAACCAAATCAAAACAATACACCCACAGGTATATACTTAACAGTATTCTATTTTTTATTCAGTAAAGGGATTTTTCAGTTACGTGAGTTTGCTTGTTTGTTTTAGAGAGCATGAGTGAGGGAGGAGCAGAGAGAGAAGGAGAGAGAACCCAAGCAGGCCTCACACTTAGCGCAAGAGTCCTGCTCGGGGCTCGACCTCACAACCATGAGATCATGACCTGAGCTAAAGCCAAGAGTTGGACGCTTAATGGACTGAGCCACCGGGGCGCCCTAAGTTATGTGAGATTTGTCAAGGCACAGAAAGACTCCGGGCTGCCCCCAGATTAAGTGCTTATGCTTATGTCTCTAGGAGTGAACTCAGTGTTTTGTAACCCTTGAAACGGTGCAAAGCAGAGGATCTCAGGCTTTTCTTTCCTTTAATGTGTTTAGGGACTTGACCCAACCTGTTTTATATGCAAAAATGTCTCTTGCCCTTTTACCCTGATGGCCTCTCCACAGTCTCCTGGAGGTCCGGCAACCTGACCACTTCTGCTCCGTATGATTTCTAGACTTTTTGAAGCCATCGGGGGAGAATCATTCTTTGGACAGGAGCTTTTAGAGGAAATTGAAATATATGCAAGTTTTTAAATGCACTTTCCACATCTGAAACCATTTTATGGACACAAGAGGATAATACTGGAATGTACATAATTTGGTTTCCTCATAAAGTTTGGTATTTTTGAGACTAAAAGAACTGAAAACGTTTTTGAGAGAAATGTGAGCTTTGCTTTTAATCACAAAGTCCAAGAAAACATTTGATTTATTGAATTATTCCATTTTTGCGCGCACACACACACACACACACACACGATCACCTCAGAACTCCTTTTCTCTGTGAGAAGAGAAAGAGTTCCAGCAAGGACAGCCCTCTTCTAGGAAAGGTGTGCCTTGGGTTGTTGCATCAGTATGAAAGAAACCACAACTTCCTGGGGCTACATTTGCTCCGTAGCTCTTTTGTTCATTGCCCCATGTTCTGTCCTGTACCCTTTAGTGTGGGAGGGTTTAGTGGTAAACCCATTACCAAACCAACCTTACTATTAGCCAAATAGCACGCGCTCGCATGCACACACACACACACACACACACACAGAGTTCAGAAGAAAGAACAAAACAGTGCTGTACATCACTTTACATCTATTATAACACTAAGGGTCTGCAAGGGAGAGAGTTGAGAGGGTCTACCTTGCTCTGCTCCGTTCTCATGAACCCTTCAATGATTCTGGTATACATCTGCCATATGCAATAAAGGACCCCCAGTTATATTTGGATTTCAGGTAAACAATGACTGCATGCAACATTTGGGGCACCTACTCATTTAGTGTTCCATTGCATTCATTACTGATCTGGAATTCAAATGTACACGGGCTCTTTGGATTTGTATTTACAAAATCTGGCGACCCTAGCCCGGGGTCTCCCTTCTGGATTTTTGAGGCTGCTTTTCTTTTCACTCACTTATTCATTCAACAAGCCCTCATAGAGCATTAACTCTGTGCCAGGCTCTGTTCTAGGCAGAGGGGATAGGCCCAGACAAGATAGTTCTTCTAGAACTTTCAACCTTATTGGAAACCAGACCAAACAAATAGGTATTAAGAAAGAAAGAAAGAACGAACGAACGAACGAACGAAAGAAAGAAAAGAATCAGCAAGATAATTTCAGGCGGTGATGATGGCACCAAGAATGAAGTGTGGGGCTGGTGGTCAGAGAAGGAGCCTTGGGAGCACTGACTGAGCCAAGGCTTGAAGGAGCACGAAGAGAGAGCCATGGCAGGTGCTGAAGGGAGGGTGTTCCAGTCAGGAGGGATGAGCAAGTGGGGAGGCCTTGAGGCAAGAATGTGGCTGGACACGCCAAGACCCGAAAGAAGGCTGGTATGGCTGGATGGGTGAGCGAGGGAGCTGGTGGAAATGGAGAGAGTCAGGGAGGAACTTGGGGCCAGATCTCCCCTGAGTGTGTTCATAGGGCGGCGGAAAGCCATGGGAGGATTTCACAATCTGATTTACGGTTTTAAACGATCCCTCTAGCTACTCCGCGGAGAAAGTATTTTAAGGAGGAAAGGGCGGAGGCTCTGAGGCCATTTTGGAGGCTCTGCCCTCCCACCTGATGGGGGTGCACTGGACGGGAGAGGGTGAGGGGCTGATGGATCTGGGACGCGTCGGAGAGCCTTGCCGGACGACTTGCTGGAGAGCCACGTGGTGAGTGTGAGGCACAGAGGATCCAGATGATTCTCCGCAGGTTCTCAAGAGAAAAGCCTTTCTCTCTTCTTCCCCCTCGCCTTTATCCTTTCCATTCCCCTTATTCACTGGCCCGGTCCCTGCCCTGCTCGGCCCTCTGCGTCTTTGGCTGGTGTGCAGGCCAGGTTTTCAGGGAGTTCTAGACCCGCCTTTTGTCACTGCCTGGGGCTGAGGCTGGGGGAGGGGGGCTGTGGATCCGAAGGGCGGGGAAGGGGAGGGAGGGAGGGAGGAGTTCTCCACCAGAGCCCACCTGCTTCTTGGCTCATCTTTTGAATGTCATTCTAAACGTATTAGGTCTTCCTTCCCTTCCGCTGTTCTGACCTCAGTCTCCCCTCCCAGGCTCCAGGAGCAGACGAAAGGGGCCAGCTTGCCTAGTGCTGTATTCCTCCAGAGAACAGCTACCTTAGAAGCAAACGTTCCCGACAAGCGTGTGGAAAGGGTCAGTGGATGGCCCTTGTCCCTTGAATTTGACGCGTGCGGTGGTTCTGTTTGGATTCATGATTCCAGCCAAGACGTTTCATGGTCATTTCCAAGGTTAGGAAGAATAGTAAACATGGTACAAATGGTAAATAAATCAGTTCAGGGAAATAACGTATGTTGGAAAGAAGGAGGTGAGCAAGGAAGGAAAGACGATAGGAGAGAGGAAAGGAGAGAGGGAAAGAGAGAGAGAGAGAGGAACAGCAAGCTTCCCCAGAATAACATCTGAGCAAGAATTTACTGCTTTATTTTCTTAATCTAATGGTCACCAAGCCCCACCAGCACAGACATAAAGCAGAAGTAGTCTGAGAGCCAGTACTGATTCATATCTGGACTAGAGGGAGGCAGTGACTTAGGAAAACAAAACAAAGCAAAAGAAGAACAAAAACAAGATCGCCCTAACGCGGGTTTGATCTTGACTCCGTCGCTGCCAGTGTCGGGACCCCGTGGAGGGCAGGGCAGGCTGTGTCCCCCCGCCCCCACTTCACAGCCCTGTGCCTCCCAGTGGAGGGGCCGTGGCCAGCATCCCATGCATGTAGAAGGGAGAAGGCGGGAGCCAAAATACCTCTCTGGGCCCCATTACCTCATGTTTAAGGGAAGGGGTTGAACTGAAAGCTCAAAGGTCCCTTTCAGCTTCCATGCTGCTCCGTCCCCACACCTCTTCTGGTTTCTCTCTGCTGCTCCACGCTCACAAATGTCTCTGTTGCCAACGACTGTTTAAAAAAAACGTTCTTTCTTTGCCTTGCCTCTCTTACGTGCTTCAGGCATTGACCAGAGTTCCCAGCAGTTTCTCCCTTCTGACATTGGCTGCTTAGTATATTTGGCCCTTGGGGAGGACAGATGAAGAGACGGCATGGGTGGGGGGGTGTCAGAGTCATGGGCACTAAAACCTTCCTATCCGCATATAATCAAGTGCTGGAGAAGAGATCTATGAAATTTAGATTTTTGATACGGTTCCCCAAACGCAGGCAGCTGTGATGATCCCATCAAGCCTCCTTTCTCCTTGAAACCATGCCAAGCTGCTTCCAGAGAAAAGAAATACCAGGTTCTGCAAGGTTTGGTGTCTGGCAGCTGCTCGGGAGAGTGGCTCCCTCCCCACCATGCACAGAACTCAGGGAAACTGCACGGGAATTGCTACAGAAACACATCTGTCCTCTATTGCCTGACCTGGGTCTACTCCTTATCTACAGATTGGAAAAAAAGAAAAAAAAAAAACAAAAGTGGAGTGTGACTCAGAAAAAGCGTTATCTCATCAAGAGCAGTTCAGCCACTGAGGATTTTTTTTTCACAGACACAAAAGATGATGGCATACTGAAGGAGAACAAACACTAAAGAATTATCTAGGAACGCCTGGGTGGCTCCGTTGATTAGACGTGCAACTCTTGATAATTGGCTCAGGTCATGATCTCACAGTTCGTGGGATGGAGCGCCACGCTGGGCTCCTCATGGGTGGCTCAGAGCCTACTCTGGATTCTCTGTCTCTCTCTGCCTCTCCTCACTCTCTTTCTCTCTCTCTCTCTCAAAAATAAATTAACTCAAGAAAAAAATATCCAAATAGTTATCTGATTTTCTCCTTATTTTTCAGAGAAAAACTTGAGTATACACGAAGAGGGGTAATATACACAGAGAACAGCCTCTGATGCTGTTGCCACTACATGGAATGTTTTTGACTACAAGTAAAAGGAAACCCATTTAAATTTCACTTTAACAATATATTTAACATGGAAGATAGAATTTTAACATAAAAATTCTGTGGGTTCAGATACTCGTATGTGTCATCAAGGGTATAGTTTTTCTCTGTCTCTATACTCTGATTTATTTCTTTAAGCTAGCTATCCTCAGGGACCCAAAATGGCTGCCATTGTTCCAGACAGCACACTGATATCAACCTCCATGGCAGAAAAAGGAATCTCTCTCCCTGTTTTATGTTCCATCTGAAGGAAAACCTTCTAGAAGCCTTGTCATCAACCACCCTCCCCCATTTTCACTGGTCATAAAGGCATCACATTCATATACCATCTTAAATCCTTTACCTGGTGAGGGAACGAGACCACCGTGATTGGCTTACACCTGCATTGTCTGGTAGAAATATAATGTGAGTCACATATATAATTTTAAACTTTCTAGCAGTCAGTCACATTAAAAACAACAAGAAGGGCTGCCTGGGTGGCTCAGTTGGCTTAGTGTCTGACTTTGTTTCAGGTCATGATATCACAGTTTGTGGGTTCTGTGCTGACAACTCAGAGCCTGGAGCCTGCTTCGGATTCTGTGTCTCCCTCTCTCTCTCTGTTCCTCTCCCTTAACACTCTGTCTCTCTCCCTCTCAAAAATCAGTAAGTATTTTTTAAAAATTAAATAACAAAAAAAAAGAAGAGGTGATATTAGTCCTAGTAGTATATTTTGTTGACCTCTATTATGTCTAAAATATTATTTCAACATGTATCCAATACAGTGTATTATTGATATTACATTTTACATTTTTTAAAAAATACTAAGTCTTTGAAATCTAATGTACATTTCATATTCAGAGACCATCTCACTTTGGATTGGCTACATTCCAAGTGAGCAATAGGCACATGTGGCCAATGGTAGTATATTGGACAGTGTGGGTCTACATCTAACAAGATTTATTGCCTGTGCACTGGGAAGGGGTCCAGCCTCCCTTGAACTCATGGTGCCTCGGAGGAGGGTGAACAAAGCTGGAGTTCTCTTAGCAAAGAAGAGGGTAATGGTCACTGGGGTGGCAATTTACTTCATCTCTCCTTCTCATCTTCCTTGGTTTGGGGAAGTTACCACCACCTACTTAGTCAGCAAGAGAAATATGGAATCACCCTGGACTTCTTTCTTTTCCTCTTTTCTCTAACACAACAACTCATCAAGTTTTGTCAATTCAGAATCCCACATATCTCTCAAATGTGCCTTCTCCTCTCCCATCTGCCATGGTCACGGTTCAGGACTCTATATCACAATCCCACCTGAATCTGACTTCCGGAAGGATCCTCAGCAGCTCCCCAAACTTTCAGGAGGGTGTCCACATCCTTTAGCACAGCACATAGCAGCACACTTGGCTTTGTGCCCACAAGCCCTCTCCACTCTGAGCTGGGGAGCTGTCCTCGGAAAGTCTGTGCTTTTATGTCTTCACACATTTTCACGTATGTTTCCCTGTCTTTAGATTACCCTCTTTCTTCCTCTTCTTCCTTTTCCTCTTCTATGTTCCTTTGGTAAGGAGCCTTTGTTACCTCTCTTTCCAGATAGGATTCAGCACCATAAAGCTATGTTCATATTATGCTCTAGCACATGTCAAACTGATTTGTGCTTTCTGTGCCCTCTCCATTAGATGATGAGCTTCCCGAGGATAGAGGCTGTGCTCTGATCTCTATAACCCACATAGTGCCCTCCTGGCCCAACACCTGGCAATGTAGAGGCTCCATGTCTATTGAATGAGTGGATGGATGGATAAATGGATGGATGAATGGATAGTGGATGGATGGATGAATTGTATTCTCCTTTCTCATCTTTCTCCACCCATGATGGGAAAGCAGCCCTTCCCAGCTTCCTGCCTTTCAAAACTGTTGTTTTCTTAGGGATTCCATAACAAAGTATCACACACTGAGTGGCTTAAACAACAGAAATATTTGTCTTTCAGTTCTGCAGTAGAGAAGCCAAAAAGCAAGGTGTTGGTAGGCTCGGTTCCTTCTGAGGACTGTGAAAGATAATCTGCTCCATGCCAGTATCCTATAGCTTCTGGTAGACACAGGCGTTCCGTCTCCCTGGGGCTGCCCTCTGTAGATGTGTTTGTGTTTCCCCTGGTTATAAGGACACCAGCCAAATTGGATTAGAGCCCACCCCAGTGTGGCTTTATCTTAACCTGATCATCTGCAAAGGCCCTGTTTTCAAGAGAGGTCACACTCGCAGGTACTGGGGTTTAGGACCTCAACATCTTTGGGGGGAACACAACTGAACCTGTAACAAGACTCACAGCTAAAGTCGGGTGCACTTATTTTCTATTGCTGTGTGACAAATTACCACCAATTTAGCAACCTAAAACAACATACACTTATTATCTCCTAGTTTCCAGAGGTCCAGAGTCCAGGCACAGACTTAGCTGGATCCCCTGTTCATTTGCACAAGGCTCTAATCAAGGTGTTGGCCAGCATGTATTTTTATGTGGAGGCTTGGGACAGAGTCTGCCTCGAGCTCATTCGGGTTGTTGGCACATTTCCCATCCACTGAGGGTCCTAGCCCCCTACTGGCTGCCAGCTGGGGCTGCCTGCAGTTTCCTGTCGCGTGGCTTTTCTTCCCTGTAGGCAGTTCGCAGTGTGGACGGACATCTGCTTCTCCAAGGCTTGTAGGGGAGGGTCTTTCTCTGTGGCTCCAGATGGAGTCACTCACATTTAATGCTCTCTTTCTCTCTCTCCTCCTTTCTCCAGTTAGGGGAGGGGCATAGTCTATGGCCATAGTTTATTGGTTACAGGCAAGTCACAGGAGATTAGACAGGGAGGTGACCCATTGGGGTCACCTTTAAGTTTATCTGACACAGTAGGTGTGGGTTTTTTTTTTTTTTTCCATCTCCCAACTTGCCCATAGCAACTTTGTTCTGTTTCAATCTCAGATTCCACAAAATCCGCTGAGGAATGTGGAGAGGGGGAAGGACTCAAGAAAATCCAGTGGCCTCAAGACAGCATAATTTAAAAAAAATTATTTGACCTCAGCCACAGCAATTTCTTACTCGACATGTCTCCAAAGGCAAGGGAATTAAAAGCAAAAATGAACTATTGGGACCTCATCAAGGTAAAAAGCTTCTGCACCGCAAAAGAAACAATCAATAAAACTAAAAGGCAACCAACAGAATGGGAGAAGATAGTTGCAAATGACATTGGATAAAGGGCTTGTATCCAAAATCTATAAGGAACTCACCAAATTTCACACCCCAAAAAACAAATAATCCAGTGAAGAAATGGGCAGAAGACATGAATAGACATTTTTCCAAAGAGGACATCCAGGTGGCCAACAGACACATGAAACGATGCTCAAGGTCACTCATCATCAGGGAAATGCAAATCAAAACCACACTGAGATACCACCTCACACCAGTCAGAACAAATCAGGAGACTCTAGATTCTGGTGAGGATGTGGAGAAACGGGCCCCCTCCTGCACTGTTGGTGGGAATGTAAACTGGTGCAGCCCCTCTGGAAAACAGTGTGGAGGTTCCTCAAAAAATTAATAAGAGAACTCCCTTATGACCCAGCAATAGCACTGCTAGGAATTTACCCAAGGGACACAAGAGTGCTGATGCATAGGGGCACATGTACCCCAATGTTCATAGCTGCACTCTCAACAATAGCCAAACATGGAAAGAGCCTAAGTGTCCATCAGCTGATGAATGGATCAAGAAGATGTGGTTCATCTATACAATGGAATACTACATGGCAATGAGAAAGAATGAAATCTGGCCATGTGTAGCAACATGGATGGACCTTGAGGGTGTTATGCTGAGCGAAATAAGTCAGGGAAAGACAGATACCATATGTTTTCACTCGTATGTGGATCTTGAGAAACTTAACAGACCATGGGGCAGGGGAAGGAGAGAAAAAAGGGTTACAGAGAGGGAGGGAGGCAAACCATAAGAGACTCTTAAATACTGAGAACAAACTGAGGGCTGATGGGGGTGGGGGGAGAGGGGAAAGTGGATGATGGGCATGGAGGAGGGCACTTGTTGGGATGAGCACTGGGTGTTGAATGGAAACCATATTGACAATAAATTATATTAAATAAACTCGAAGTAAATTGATTTTAATTTAATATTAACTAATTTTAATATTAAATGAAAATAAAATCAATTTAATTCATCACAAATATTATTTATTAAATCATATGATGTATTTACATGCAACATTTAAATAACATTTATTAAAAAGCAATATTTGATATTGAAATAGCTATACAGACATCATCATCCTCACCATCGTCATCATCAGCATAGCTGATACCAAGGGCTGACCACGTGCCAAGCACCATCCTAACACAACATAGCAGGTGGTATCTCATTTCATCTCCACAACTGACCTATATGATGGGAACTATTATCATTCCCATCTTACAGATGAGGATACTAAGGTACAGAGGGGCCAATGGAATGTCTCCAAGTCACACTGGATGTAGCAGCTAAGAGACATGAGGTTCAAATTTCTGACCCCAAAAGACTACTTGGTGGCCAAGCCCGCACACTTCCCCGTTAGGATTGCTTGGCTGCCATTGGAATGGTGCTTCTCACAGGATTCACGCGGACACTGCTGGCATTCTCCTCTGTGATTCTCTTTTCCCCAGTCTTGCCTTATGATGGGTCTATTTTTCATGAATGATTAACCCATTCAGTCAAATTACAGAAAGAGGCATAAACAGTTTACAAGGTAAAAGGGATTAGTTTGTAATTAGATATTCCTTAGCTGGTATTGGAGACATTCAAATGGCTCTCTACAGTGAGACACCTTTAATATTAATTTTATCCAGCCTCAATTTTCCTGGCTCGTTCTACCTCTGTCCACTCAAATTTGGCAATACTTAAGAGTGCTGTCAGCCAGGTCACTCAGTAGTCTAAGTGTCTGAAAAATTTAGAAATTGAAAGCAATTTATTTTAGAAAAATGAAGGCAAGAAGCAAGAGTTGGAAGTCATAATTTCCACAAGGATATTTGTGACACTGGAATTTTCTTTTAAAAAATTTTATTTAAATGTTTATATATATTTGAGAGACAGAGAGCATGAGCATGGGAGGCACAGAGGGAGAGGGAGACACAGAATCTGAAGCAGGCTCCAGGGTCTGAGCTGTCAGCACAGAGCCTGACATGGGGCTCAAACTCATGAGATCATGACCTGAGCTGAAGTCAGACACTTAACCTACTGAGCCACCCAGGCGCCCCGACATTGGAGTTTTCTGAGAGCACTTTGTATTTTTGACTTACATGTCATTGTCATACAGGTGACTGAAGTCATTGATATTGAGAAGATAGATGACATGAAGAACAGCCAGGAGTGTCATGTGATGGCTGACTTTTCTCAGGCCCTCAGCATAAGATCTCTGGAAATCTGTGCTAGGATTCAGATCCTAGTTCTGTTTTTTTTCTTTTTTAAGTTTATTTATTTACTTTGCAAGAATGAGGAAGATCACATGTGGGGGAGGGGCAGAGAGAGAGAGAGAAAGGGAGAGAGAATCCCAAGCAGGCTCCGAGCTGTTGGTGCAGAGCCCGATGTGGGGCTTGATCCCACAAACCATGAGATCATGGCCTGAGCTGAAATCAAGAGTTGGATCCTTAACCAACTGGGCCACCCAGGCACCCCCAGATCCTAGTTCTTAGTGTGAAATTTCACTATAAGAAGACTCAACCATTAAAATCCTATGTGAAATTCCAGTCTTTTACAAGCACTTACATGTCATTTCTCTGGGTGACATTTTCTGATTGATAACATTGGAGTAATGGGTCCGTTGATGTCTCACATATTGTGGTTAGAATGATGTAATTCAGGATCTACTTAAGGGGGTGAAGCTTTTGCAAGAAACAAACCAAAAACATTTTCCTCTAAACAGTGACTGAGGACTTTCCATTTTCCATCTGATGAGGTATCATTTCAGGTGCCACAAGCTTTACATGCTCATTTATCCATCTCCTGACAATTAAAACGGGGCTAGCAAATGAAAACAGATTTCGCAAAAAGAAGAAAGTACGTCACGATGTTGTTTGCCCAACATCACAGCGTCCCTGCCTCTCAATGCTGAGAGACACAGGCGTCGTCAGCAGGCATTTGGCAATGGCTGCAAATCCCCCTTGTCGTCACCATCCTCTCCTCATCAAGATGGCATCACCCTTCCTTTCTCCTCCTCTGCCCACTCATCATTTAGTAGAGAAAGGAAATGCTTTCCAGCTTGGAGTCCCCATTTTCTTGAATAGTCTTAAGTTCATGTCCTGAGCCTGCCCACCTGAGACCCATTTCTCTCTTCCCTCACTTCCACTCCATATTCTTGTTTCCCTTTATGCACTTACTAAGGTTGACCACAAACCTAACCGAGTCTTTGTAAATTTGGGAGATGAGACACAAGACAAATGTCGAGGAATACATCAAAACACAAGGTTGATCTTTTCTTTTTTTTTTTTTTTCTTTTTCTTTTTCTGACTGTCAGCTTCGAAAAACTCTTCTTCTACCAGCCAGGTTAAATGTTAATGATTCAAAAGAAGGAAGAAACAAGTTGACACATTCATTATTTAGACTGCATTTGTAGCTCTACTGTGAAAAGCACTTGTTAGCATGAGTGAGATTCTTGACATACCGCTATTTTTCTCAAAATGAAAATATCTTTTCTTTTAATTTTTAGTGATTTTCTTAAAAATGTTGATTTATTTATGAGAGAGAGCAAGGGCAGAGAAAGAGAGAGGGAGACAAAGGATCAGAAGTGAGTCCCATGCTGACAGCACAGCCCAACACAGGGCTTGAACTCACAGACCATGGGATCATGACCTGAACTGAAGTCTGACACTTAACTGACTGAGCCACCCAGGCACCCTGAACTTTTTAGTGATTTTTAAACATCAGATAGTACACTCTTTCTCACTCCTCCTTGAGTGTCAGAATCACCTTGAGAGGTGGTGAACCTAGTAGTAGATTATTAGTCCCAGAGCTTCTGATTCAGTAGGTCTGTGATGAAACCCAAGGTTCTGGATTTCTAACAACACAGAGTGATACAGCCCCAAATGATACGGAAGAACAGAAGAATGTTAGAGAGAAGGTTACGGATCACTTTGAATGTTACCAATAGAGACAAATCCCATTTGTTACTGTTTAGTGTACATTCCGTTAGTCTTGGATACACTCATCGGGCACACCCTGCCAGGGCACCTGATCTGTATCCTTGATTAAATCCCCAGCAGCAACAGCGCCCGCCCGAGAAACCAAATTACACAAGTTTCCCCATAGTTAGTCATGTCTCAGTCGTAATGGGACACAGCTTTGGCCAATGAAATGTAAGCAGAAGTCTACTTGGGGATGGTCTTTGGAAAGTACTATCATCTTCCGGGCTAAGAAAAAAAAAAGATTCAACTGGACTTTGACTTCTGTACTTTGCCCTTCCCTCTTCATCCTGCCTGGAGCTTAGAAGTGAATCCTGAAGGGATGGTGGTTGGGGAAGGTAGAAGGGGGATGGTTTTTTGAGCAGCTATACCAGCCCTGCACTGCCTACCATTTTATGGAGAGAGAGAGGAAGAAAGAAAGAAAGGAAGGAAGGAAGGAAGGAAGGAAGGAAGGAAGGAAGGAAGGAAGGAAGGAAGGAAGGAAGGAAGGAAGGAAGGAAGAAAACAACTTTCCATGTCAATCCATAGATACTTCTACATTTGTTTTAATGTCTACATAGTATTCCATCGTTTGGATATCCTGTAGCTGAATTTTGTAAATGAACCCTTCGTTGATGGACATTCAAGTTCTAATTTTCCTTTGTACATATCAAAACACAATTCCTGATGTTTGCTCTGGGAAGGGGGAGACTTGCCCATCTTCTGCCTTTCTCTTCACAGAGACTGAAGTAGGTCCCCTTGTCCCAGGATGATCAATGATCAGACTTTTCTGGCTCGTAAGGAAATTCCAATAAATGATTATAGTTTCCCAACTCTGGGTCATTTTAAGAAACACTATGTGTGTAGTCCCTTTTCACAGTCTGGCAAAAGAAGAAGTTCAGAAGGACAGACCTCCTGGAAAAGTCCAGTTTTATCTCTCATAGGAGCAAATACGTGGACAAAATGATATGCATTTACTCCTAAAATTGGTTTCCAGAGATGACTTAATCTAAACCCCTATAGAAATAAATTAAAATGTAAAAGTTCTCCAGTGACATGTTATTGTTTAAAATGAAGCCAGATTCTCTTTTTATTTTATTTATTTTTTAATGTTTATTTGTTTTGGGGACGGAAAGAGAGCACAAGCAAGGGAGGGGCAGAGAAAGAGAGGGAGACACGGAATACGAAGCAGGCTCCAGGCTCTGAGCTGTCAGCACAGAGCCCGACTCAGGGCTCCACTTAGGATTTGAACCCACGAACTGGGAGATTATGACCCGAGTCAGATCTTACCCGAGTGAGCCACCCAGGTGCCCCTCAAATTTTTTTATAAACACACTGCTTAATGGAACTGCATTCAGAGTGAATGACTACCTCATAGGGCATTCTAAAACAATGAGTGGGTACTGCTTTACATCTGTATGGCTAGATAAAGCAATCATTTTGATAACTTCCTCGAAAACAAAGGAAGCTGACTACAGAGGCAAATTTATCTCTTCTTTTCCTCAGATGAGTGGCCAGCAATTAAAAATGAAAGGAAACTTCTTCAGTTTCAAATATTTGAAGCCCCACTGGGCACCCCCATAAATGTATAACCAGTTTCCCCTTTTGCTTTGGTTTCTACAGATTCAAACCAAATCTGTACCCAAACCAAATGTCATACCCAAGACTGTATGACACAGGATTCCAGATGCTTGGTGAGGCCCCAACTACATGGAAGGAAAAATATTGAGACTTTCAAATGGGCAAAAGCAATTACCAGACATCTTTTCAAAAGAATGTTCAAGAGTCTGGGATTATGTGATATTCTAGGAATGCACACCCCTGTTTGTCTTTGACTAGACTTATTTTACAACTCCCTAAAACACAGAAAACTGATAGCTGCACAAATAATTCTTGTCTATAAAAATACAGATAGTTTGTCTGCGGAATGTAATTGATGATTACTCTATGGGTAGACTGTGTTTTACAAATTCATCTCAACATTTCCTCACTGTATTTATTATTCGTACAGTATTTAGAATTTGTTCATTCCTTTCTGCCAAGTCAGTTACCTCTCCTCTCTCTGCTAACCGTCCTCCATCACCTACATATTCTGGTCTTTTCCGGAGCCGCTTTTGGCTTGTAGACTGATAACTTTTTATTATTATTATTATTTATTATTAATTTGCTGAGGTTTTTAGGAAGGTGAATAGATGAATGTGTGTACTCTGTTTCTGAAAATTTCTCCATGCTTTCTTCATTTTCATTTCTTGTGATGAGTTGGATTGTATGCCTTCAAAATTCATGGGTTGAAGTCCTAGCCCCCAGTACCTCAGAATAGGACACTATTGGGAAATAGGGTCATGGCAGATGAAATTAGTTAAGATGAGGTCATATCGGACTAAAGTGGGACCCATGTCCAATATGACTGGTGTTTTTATAAAAAGGGGAAATTCGGACACTCGTGTGCACACAGGAAGAATGCCATGTGAAGACTGTAGTTAAGCTGTTAAAACCCAAGAGACTTCCAGAAATAAGGAGAAGGCCTGGAACAGATCCTTCCCTAGCTCTTCCAGAAGGAACCAATCTTGCCAAAACCCAGTCTTGCATGTCTAGCCTCGACTGTGAGACAATACATTTCCGTTGCCTAAGCCACCCATCTTGTGGTACTTTGTTATGGCGGCCCCAGGAAATGAAAATGCTTTCAAAGTCTTCTTTTGATGTGTGTATTCCTGCAAGTTACCTCAAATCTTTTATGGAAGAAAGTAGAGAATAAATAAATAAAAGTAAGACCGAGGTTTTGGTTACATCCAGCAGCAGTGTCCTAAATGCAGACTGTGAATTGTTGGTGTGTGGGGTTAGTGCATGTGTTGACTGTTTTGTAGCCAAGCATGGAGTCGGGAGCTTAGTTTGTGTTCGATACATTGTAATCGTTGGTAATATTATTACTGTAATTAAATGTATTGGGCATTCTTCAATTTCTTTCCAAATTTAATTCGGAGATTTTTATAACTTCTCTGATGGGACTATTTCACTTAAGAAATATTTGAGTCTGGGGGCACCTGAGTGGCTCAGTCAGTTGAGTGTCCGACTTCGGCTCAGGTCATGATCTGTGGTTCGTGAGTTCGAGCCCCGCATGGGCTCTGTGCTGACCGCTCAGAGCCAGGAGCCTGCTTTTCAGATTGTGTCTCCTTCTCTCTCTGCCCCTCCCCCACTTGTACTCTGTCTCTCAAAAATAAATAAAACATTTAAAATTTTAAAGTAAAAAAATAAATGAGTCTGGAGCACCTGGAGGGCTCAGTCAGTTAAACGTACGACTCTTGGTTTCGGCTCAGGCCGTGATTTCACGGTTCATGAGTTAAAGCCCCGCATGAGGCTCCGTGCTTACAGTGCAGAGCCTGCTTGGGATTCTCCTTCTCCCTCTCTCTGCCCTTCCCCTGCTTTCTCTCTCGGTGTCTCTCTCAAACATAATTAAACTTAAAATTGTTTTTTAAAAAAAGAAAAAGAAATATGTGAGTCTGTGCATCAAGCAGGCACAGAGCTAGATTCTTGCTTATGGGACAGGGAACTTGAAAACAACGCTAACAGGGGTGGTTCTCTCTCTCAAAGTGCTAGTAATCAGCACTGTCTTCTTGGTTTTGTTAGGAGCCTCACCCTCATCCTGGCCCTGGTGAGAGGTTTTAAGGAGGCGATACAAGTCAGAAAGCACTCGCATGTTACTGTTACCCGTTAAAGTTAAAACACCTCTCTAACAAAGAAAGCCTGGTACACTCAGAGATAGATGTCACACTAAAAATTCCTACATTAAAGATGCTGTACATTACATGGCGACTCTACATATCGATCGTTTCTTAGTTTAATGTTAATTTATCCTTGACATCGTTTAAAACATTTTTTTAAATTTAGTTTTGAAAGAGAGAGACAGAGTGCAGGTGGGGGAGGAGCAGAGAGAGAGGGAGACACAGAATCCGAAGCAGGCTCCAGGCTCTGAGCTGTCAGCATAGAGCCGGACTCAGGGCTCAAACCCACAAACCATGAGGTCATGACCTGATCCAAAGTCAGATGCTTAACCGACTGAGCAGCCCAGGCGCCCCTAATCTTAATTTATTTTTCAAACCAGCTCAGTTCTTGGGACACTTTAACAACCAGTAATGTTGGAAACACAGGCTTTTCAGGGCAAACTCCTTAGGAGCAGCCTTCTAAAGCCTCAGGAGCACGGGGACGATCTCGTGCCCACTCAGTGGGTCCCCACCCTGGGTGGCAGCCCCCGGCCTCTCTGAGCGTTGGCTACCCCTGGAAGAACTTGGTGGGCAGGTATGTGTTCTGTGCCGAGCACACACTCCTTGCTTCGCTGTGCAGCTGTGGCCATTTGCATCCGCCTGCGCTATTTCTGACACTTCAAACTTACTCAGAAAGAACCATCTCATTTTCTGACTGCAGCTGCCCACACTGGTCTGGCGGCCGCTGGGGTTTTCCAGCAGGCCACCATGCTGCCACATCACTTCAGACAACTTTCCACACGTTCTAGGCGGTTCGGCAATCCCAACTGACTTGGGTTTCAGGTCTGCACACTGGTTCATGTAACCACTGTGCAATCAGCACCTACTATGCGCTAGAAGCTGCTCAATTCAAGGCTCTGGAATTCTAATACGGATGAGGTGCAAATCTCTGAGTAGCTTACAGGCTGCGGGGGAGACTGGCAGACTTCTGTGCTGCTGGTGTCTGTCTCTACTTTCTCTTCCATCTGTTTTCAAACCAGATCCTCTAGGGGAAACCTGCCACCCTGCAAGCTTGTCTTTCCATTCATTGTCCAACTTTACAACAGGACCTAGTCCTTAAATGCTCTGAGGTGTGGCTTCTGGCCTCGATGCCAGCGCTCTGGTAAGATCACTGGTCACACCTGCTCCGTGCCTACCGCGGAGTCCAACGCCTCAGGTCTCATTTGTCTTTTGTCTGTGACTGTGCAGTGTTTGACCCATTTTGTCTCTACACACGGTGCCTGCTCTGTCCCTTGATTTCATCCTGATCTTCCTTCTCTCTGAACTAGAACCCAGTCAATTCCAGGCCAACGTGGTCTCTCCCATTTCATGCTCATTCATGTGGCAGGTGTCCCAGATTGCTTTTGTGGCCTTTTCCATATCGACGCCCGGTAGTGTTATTCTGTTGTATCTTCATCTGACTTTTTATGTAGATCGTGCATAGCCCTTGTTCTCAGAGCTAAGAAGCAACCTCTTCCTGTTGAAGGTACCGGGATTAAGGGTAGATTGTCTGCCCCCCTCCCCCTTTTTTTTTAGTTTGTTGGCTAACTGTGCCAGGCCTGGTCTCTGAGCCCTCGGATCCATTTCTTGCCCTTTCCTGCGCTGCTCTGTATTGCAGGAGACTGACCCCTGCAGGCCGAGTGCCCTAGGACCCTGTCAGCTGGTTGCTGGCTGAGTCTGGCCAATGGAACTGGATGGCAGGAGGAAGGGAGAAGCCCTGGTATTTCTCCTTGTCTTTTCTTGAATCCGGAAATGCCTCCCTGATAGCATCTATGGCAGCTCCTTCGTGGGTCCAGCCCCCACTCTCGTTCCAACTTCCACAGGTTGATCTGGCTTCTGGCTTCTGGAAGCATCATCATCTCCTTTTGACTGTCTGCTCTAGAGGTGGCAGTGAGTTTCCGCTACTGTAATCTCTGGGGCGCCTTGCCACCTCCTAGCAGCTACTCAGCTTTGTGTTCCGAGAAACCAAAATACTCAGAGTGGTTTCTGTTTCTAGGCTGGAGCGTGGCTGATATGAGTATTCCTTCCTCCTTCTTTCCCTCCCTCCTTTCCTCTTTCCTTTTCTTTCCTCCCTCCCTTCCCTTCCTCCCTCCCTTCCCTTCCTCCCTCCCTTCCCTTCCTCCCTCCCGTCCTTCACTTCCTCTCTTTCTTCCCTTCCTCCCTCCCTCTTCTTCCTCCCTCCTTTCCTTCCCTCCCTCCCTCTCTTCCCTTCCTCCCTCCCTTCCTTCACATCCTCTCTTTCCTCCCTTCCTCCCTCCATCCTTTCCTTTCCCCCTCCCCTCCCTTCCCTTTCTCCCTCCCATCCCTTCCTCCCTCCCTTCCTTCACATCCTCTCTTTCTTCCCTTCCTCCCTCCATCCTTTCCCTTCCTCCCTTCATCCCTTCCCTTCCTCCCTTCCTCCCCTTTCCCCTTCCCTTCCTCCCTCCTTCCCTCCCTTCCCTTCCTCTCTCCCTCCACTTCCTCCCTCCCTCCCTTTCCTTTCTCCCTCCCTCCCTTTCCTTTCTCCCTCCCTCCATTTCCTCTTTCCCTCCCTCCCTTCCTTCCTTCTTTCCTTCCTTCCTTCCTGAAAGTAGTAGAGGTCATAAGGTGATTGTTTTTGGATTTTATGCCACAGATTATCTTCCCAAAGCAGACTGCTGCTTTTTGAGTCCTTCATACTTCTTTGAATCTCCCAACATCATCGGCATAACATGAACGAAATAGATGTCTATGGCTGGCCTGGGAACCTATCATTTTTATACTGCATACATGGGCACCTGTACTGGACACTCTATATTCCAAATATACAAATGAAAATTTTGGAGACGATCTATTTATAAAAGGCCAACTTGCTGGAATAACAACAATACAGGTCTGTTTTTTTGTTTGTTTTTTGGTTGGTTTTTTTTTTTTTTTTTTTTTGAGATGATTGATTACTAAAATCAGAGATTGCCATGTTCTTCCTGGCTGGTTTCATTTCACCTGGGACTGACATTAAAGGAAGCATATCGTTCCCAGTACGGATACAGGTTCTTCACTGCACCTATCTGTTGGGGATGAACTGGAGCATGAAAGTCAAAGAAAAGACAATATTATTTCTTCAAAGGTACCTATCCCTTTTGGAAGTAATACCTGACTTTTTTTTTTTTCTAACGTCACCTAGTTACTAGCGTCCTCAGTAGCAAATCTGGCTTATGGAACCTTCTATCCGCCATGCTAGTAGTTCTTCCTGTGAAACGCCACCTCCTTGATAATATTGAATCGTGGTGTTACATTGCATCACTCCAAGAGGAAATGAGAAATGAAACAAACCTCATATATGCCTCCCTTCTGCTCAGCTATAAGAGTTGGGCCTCTTTTTTCTTCTGACCACTGATTATTCTCCATCTCGTGGCAATTTCAGTGTCATTCTCTGAAAAGCAGCAAAGCGATATAATGAGAGGGAAGCAAGAACTTGTAATTGTTGATCCCTTCATAGACATAGGGATGGATTACATTCTGACATGTTTGCCACAAATACGGATATGGAAGGAAGTTGCCCGTTGCAAAAGTCACCACGTGTCGCCAAAGTAAACAGAGTTAGGCACTGTTAAAGATGCCTGTCTTTAGAAAGCACTGACATGTACCAATTTTTAAAAATTGACTTTTAAAGGTGGTACTCCAGTCCTCTGATTCATTCTCCTTGTCCCCCAGAAAGGAATCATGTCCTACATGGCTGTCCTGGCAGATAACAGACATGCCATTTACTGTGCTGCGCAATCGGTAGAGATGACTAA
Organism: Hyaena hyaena; assembly: GCF_003009895.1. Lineage (NCBI taxonomy): Eukaryota > Metazoa > Chordata > Mammalia > Carnivora > Hyaenidae > Hyaena > Hyaena hyaena. Next base: position 869,085 of record NW_024080672.1, on the reverse strand, counting down.
GGGGCGAGAGGATGATGCTGCCTCCGGGTTTTATGCAAGTTATTGGATGGCTTGGAAGGTGAGCCAGAAACCCAACCCCGAAGGCAGTTTCATAATGATCACAGCGGGAATTTTCTGTGGTAATTTTGCATATATAACTTTCATACCGAATTTTCAGTGCTTCTGCACGTGGGCCCCATATGTTTACCCCAAAGCATTTTTTTGCCTCCAGCTGGAACACTTTCAGAAACAACCAGTGACAGGCTAAAAGTCCCCGTATCTGTCCCTTGGTGTATCCACAAATGTCCGTTTATTCCTGGTTCATTTTTCTGTCCTGTTGCCATTTCACAGCAATAGGTTGAAAGGTGCCCTACAGGTGATCTTAATGGCTCCCAGTCAAGTGCAGAGTGTAAAGACAGAGGCCAATTGTTGGAAAAGGTCATGGCTGCTTTCATCAGCTGACACATGAACCGGCGAACAGGTATCTTATCAATGAAATAAAAAAAAGCCATGGGCCAAATCAGCATGCTGGATCCTCAGGTCTGTATCCTATACAGGCTGGAGATCAGGCTTGCTGCTGGTGGGGGGTGGGGTGGGGTGGAGGGAGGAGCGGGGTGGCGGGTGAGGAGGAAGAGAGAGTATTTGCTTTGGCTGAGCAAACCTTTTTTTATTTTTTTAAACAGGATAAAATTAGGTGGGACAGGAAGACACGTATGCATTTATTGAAGGAAAGTTTGCCGGGTGCTAAAATTTCGGGCTTCGTTTTTAATGACTCATTTCTCTTAATGGAACTAGGACTCTTAGAAGGGTAATAAGGTCAGAGTCAACGGCGGTTACTATGGGTGCAGCTGTGAGCGAACCACCCAAGAATGATGGGCTGTGAGGTTGTTGAACTTTGCTCAGGCCGTTCCAGGCTTGTGCTGTTGCTGGATGGCTCTGTTTCAGATGGACCTCACCCTCATGTTCATACCTCAAGAGAGTCCCTTAGTCTTGGAGAGGCCCTCTTTGACCACAAAGATGCCCACTAGCCCTTATTTGACCAGCTTCACTAAAGATCGTTGGAAGGACTGGTTGCTCGGGTTTTTTGTTTTGTTTTTTTTCTATTGCATTATAGAAGTAGCGCAGGGAAGCTTCTACGAGCCAGCAAATTGGAGCCAAGCTGCAGATGTCATTTAAAACATTTGTAAACCAGGCATGCATATACATACATATAGGTAATTTATATTTTTAAGTTTGTAATCAATATGTATTACATATAGCTTATATATCATATAATATTTCTATTTCTCTATCTATGCTCATGTACAGAAAGACAGCCCTCTAGACACCAGGTTTCGCAACTGAAAACGATTTGTGCATGAGGATTCGGGGATGACATTCTGCTTAGTTCTCCCCCGAGTGACTTGGAGGCTCCACCATCAAAACAAAATCTACGTGTTTCTGTAACAGCACACCCCCTTCATACAACTAGCACAGCATCTGCTCACTGTTTTTGCAAGAGTGCTTATTAGTAGCAATGAGCTGAGTTAGCCGATTTCACTACCTGGATGTTCATCCCGGCTCTGCCACCAGGCAGTAGCTGTGTCACCTTGTCCAGCTCACTTAACCTTTTTGGACTTGGGTTTCCTGCTCTGTAACATGAGAGGGTTACATTAGATCCATGATTCCCAACCTGTAGGCCTCAGCCTGTTAGTGAATCATGAAATCGATGTAGTGAGTTGGGGATCAGCGTTTTTTTTTTTTAAAGAATAGAATAGAGTACTGAATCAGGAAGGACGTTGGGTTTGAGGTTGGTGTTGAGGAGAATAACTACCATGACTTCCGGTGCTTTGATGAAACCTCAGATGCGAGGCCTTCTGGCCAAGCGCCTGCGATTTCATATCGTTGGAGCATTTGCTGTGTCCCTGGGGGTTGCAGCTTTCTATAAGTTTGCTGTGGCCGAACCAAGAAAGAAGGCATATGCAGATTTCTACAGAAATTATGATTCCATGAAAGATTTTGAGGAGATGAGGAAGGCTGGTATCTTTCAGAGTGCAAAGTGATTTTGGAGTGTAAAGAATTTCTTTGGGTTGAGTTCCATGGAAGTTTGTCACTGACCTGTGTTCCTGAACTATGAAACATGAATGTTGGGTTATGGAATAGTTTCTCTTGATAAATAAACTAACAGATACGGTGGAAAAAAAAAAAAAAAGAATAGAATAGAAAATACTAGAATGCATTACATGCCATATGAATAAATATCGTTGCCAAACACGTTTGTTTCAGTTAAATCTAGGTTTACGTAGTTATGTGCGTACAGGGTTGTGGTACGAAATGTGTTTCTTACTCTGAGGTGATGTCAAGGAGGCTTGAAAAGACTGAGATAGATTATCTCTCTGGGGTTCAAACCTAAGACTCCCTGAAACAGGTACCCTTAGTCCCTTAGTCAACTGGTCCATGCAGCAGTACACATCGCCAATGAACTTAGGGTGCGGGATGAAAATGGGAGTGGAAAGGCATGCGGAGTTGCCCCTTGTCAGGATAAGCCTCGAGCTTATTGAGAAAGGGACTCTCCAGAGAGAGTACACCTCGTGGGCCAAGACCACGGATGGAAACATCCAGTGCTCCAGCTCATCCAGACGGTTCGCCAGGATCCTGTGCAGATTCCTGTAACACCGTCTCTCTCTACCTCCCCACACACTTCAATCCCTGTCGCCCCACCCCCAGTCTCCCCCTTCCCCAAAAGAGCACGCAGGAGGGAGAGATGATCAGGTTATTTTGCGGATGGTCTCAGGCACATGAAGAAAGCCTCACGGCATTTCCCCCTCTGGTTCCCTTTGAAAAGCCAAAGTATAAGACCATCTCTAAAAGAAGGCAAAGATCGGCAAACGGCTGGAAATCCACAAAGCCTGCACTTGAGAATCAAGTGCTTTGTCTCTAAAAAAAAAAAAACTTTTTCAGGCAAAATACTGTCCTGGTTTCATTTATTCTGGAAGAGGTTTGGTCTTTACAGGAAAACTCTCACTATTGTTAACGCGATAGATCTCGCAACGGAACTAAGCAGCATAAAATGTTGTCGTTGACCTCTGTCTCCTGTTCCACGGTGGAGGTGCGGGCTGAAGAGGAAGGAAGGTGAGTGTCCCCTGCCCTGTTGTTTATTCTCCCTGAGCTTTAGGAAAATGCGTGGTCGCATCTTTCCCAGCCCATCTTTCCCAGACTCCCCCAGAAGAAGGGGGGCCTTTCTCTAAGTGACACAAAGGTGCTGTATGGACCAGCAGCGGTCCTGGGTGTAAGTCATCGATGCCAAAACTTTGTGATAGATGCTGTAGGGGGGTTTGCTGGAAGCGTTACTGGAGGGTAAAGGGGAAAGTGACTGAGTGGTGCCTGGTCAGCCAAAAGAAAGTCGGAACTCGAACGAGAGGAACAGAATATCGGAACACGTGGGGCTCTGAATCGTGCAAGAGGCTGTCCTCCACCGATGCCACTGGACCTTGCGATCAAAATCCCACCAGTGAGGAGGAAGCCTGAGGATCGGTACCCATTCCAACAGCATAACTCATTTCAAACACACAGAACTGAACCCAGGGCAGGGCTGGCCCTGCAGCCAGGGCTGGTAAATTTGAACTGGGCTGCATTTATAGTACACTCACCAGCTTTTGATTAAACAAGAGATTCCTTGATCCTGAGTGAATCCAACACTGCACTGTGACATTGACAATACATGGAGAAATTAAATTATAAAAAGTGAATCATTCTGAAAGATTAAATGAGGTCCTCACGCAGTCTCTCCGTTTCCCTCTTCTTTCGTTTTTTTTTAAAAGAGAAACAAACTTTCTGACTAGTTTGGAGGCTTTTACACAGGGCCATAGGATTTTGTAGCCAATTTTTTAAAAGATACTGCTTAAAAAGCCATATGCACCATTCATATGATATTTGGTGAAGGTAACTTTTCTCCAAAAATAATACAATTACTTTAAGAGGTATTTTAGGTCATTGGTGGTTGAGGCATACAAAGAAGGAAAAACTCATTGACTTGATAGTATGATTGTGTATTTTATAGGCTTTAAATAAAAAGGGTTTTGGGGCGCCTGGGTGGCTCAGTCGGGTAAGCGTCTGACTTCGGCTCAGGTCATGATCTCACGGTTTGTGGTTTTGAGCCCCACATCAGGCTCTGTGCTGATGGCTCAGAGCCTGGAGCCTGCTTCAGATTCTGTGTCTCCCTCTCTCTCTGCCCTTCCCCCACTCACTCTCTATCTCTCTCCGTCTTTCAAAAATAAATAAGCATTAAAAATTTTTAAATAAAAAGGTTTCACATATTTGTTGAACAAGATTGTTTCTTTAAAAAAACAAAAAATTCCTGGGGTGCCTGGGTAGCTCAGTTGGTTAAGCTTCTGACTCTTGATTTTGGCTCAGGTCACGATTTCAGTTTGTGAGACCGAGCCCCAAGTCAGGTTCTGTGTAGCTGGCTGTAGCTGCTTGGGATTCTCTCTCTCCCCCTTTCTCTCTCTTGTCCTCCCCCATGCTTGCTTGTGTTCTCTCTCTCTCAAAAAAAAAATTTTTTTTTTAATCCCACAAAGGACGTCAGGCTACAGCGTATTTCTGAAAGCAAAAGTCATTTTTCCTCTACTATACTGAGGAGCAGGTTTAGATTGTCCTTGACAGCTTTAATTAATACCCGTTGGGTAACTGTATAACCCTTTATTGGATATTCAACACACTGTTATGTGAGGAAGTATTAGAAAATTTATTTTATGCAAGTTTGTCCTTCAGTGTCTTTGCTTACATTACCTAATCGAAGCACACTTATTCACTCATTTGACAACTATTTATAGAATGCCTACAAAGTGTGTGCTGGCCTCTGGAGATAGGGGTGAAAGGCCAAGTGTCTCCCCGCAGGGAGCTTACAGCTTCTGGGAGAGAGGGGAGAAAGAAAGATCATTGAGTAAGCATGTTAGATGGTTAGAAGGGTAAGGGAGGGTGGGAAGCCCTGTGTGTGGGGGGGAGGGGGCTGTGTTATTTCATATACTTCCAGGCATAGTTCCACAAGGGTAGCTATGTCATTATATTATCGCTAAAGTGCCGTAGAGCAGAGACAAGAAAGAGGGGGCTGAGGCTATGAAGGCCAGGAAAACAGACCCTTGTCCAGACCTTTTAGCTTCAATGGGAATGAGGTACTAAGTAGACTGAAAACCAGGGGAGAGGGTTGTGAAAATTTAATATGAGGTTGTCTTTCAAGAAGTCTGTGCGATACGGCTTTCCTGATCCTTGCGGTGTCTGATGATTCCTGGCAAGAGGGGCTTCTGGAAAAATGGGCTCTTCCTCATGTCAGAGCACGGGAATAAAAGGGAGGGGAAGGAACAAAGCAAGAGGGAGCAATTGGGGTGGTGGGCAAGGCCGTTCACCCCGCAAGACCTCTGAGCTTGGAGCACCGATTCCTCACATCGCTCCTCCCCCATAAAGAAAACTGAGAGCCTGCAGAAAAAGAAGAGCGATTTTACAGGAATGTACGTCATTTCCATGGGACACAAAACTGAGGGATTTCAAGAGAGGTTGAGGGTACTTGTACGTATGGTTCTTTTGGGGGTAGGGATGATTTGCAGAAGGGGCTACTAAAGGGGTTTCTACATCGTTAGTAGAGTATTAGGAAGCTACATGATAGATTTCACTTTATAAGATCAGAATCTGAGGGGCAAAATCAGTACTGATCATGAAGTTTAAAGATTAGAAGCTGGGGGGCGCCTGAGTGGCTCAGGGAGTTAAGCGTCTGACTTCAGCTCATGATCTCATGGTTTGTAGGTTCAAGTCCTGCTTCGGGCTCTGTGCTGACAGATCAGAGCCTGGAGCCTGCTTCGGATTCTGTGTCTCCCTCTCTCTCTCTGACCCCCACCTGCTCATGCTTGGTCTCTCTGTCTCTTTCAAAAGTGATTAAACATTAAAAACATTTTTAAAAAAAGATTAGAAGCTGGGGTTTTTCTGACTATGGTGTTAGAGAAGTTAAATAGCTTGAGGTTTGTGACAGCATTTCCCAGTGATTTGTAAATGTGACATTCACCTGATGCCATTTGGTCGATATTTTTTCATTGGGGGGAGGGGGGACATTTGCATTTCAATTTGGCCATACTTTCAGATGCTATGGGCAAGCACCTTTGTGTGCAAATCGAAAGTCAGATGATTATATACCTACTCCAGTTCCTCTACTTCTGCTAGCTTGGACATAACGATCTCTATCGAATATCTAGTTTAGAGCACTTTGTTTTGCAGAGAATCTTTAGGAAAAATCTTTCCCACCAGTAGGTTTGATTCAGGAGAGTCAGCAAGCAACAAGCAGGTCGGACCTGCTTTCGGGAATATATGGCCTTCTGCAATCTCCTGTTCAATTAAACTAAACAAACATACTGAATACAGACAGACTTGCTGGGCAGGAATTTGAGTTGGGCTTCTACTTTAATTCTACTTTAAATCTACTTTAATTCCCCTTTTCCTTGAATTGTGGTTCTCGTATATGTGTCATCTTCCTCACTGGAAGTTTGGGGGTGGCTGCAAAGTCTGGGTTGCATCCAGGCTCTTCTAATGACGTCTGGGGTCGTTAGTTCACTTTTGTCAGTTAAGCGGTTAAGCGGCACAGATGAAGGCCACCCTGGGGGGTTTAGCTCTGATGACTGACCTCTGTGGAAGCAGCCCTGAGCTCAGTGAGAGGGTTGCCAGGTGGGCAGGTCTCTGTTGCTTTAGAAGGGTCACTGACACCTGCTCATCTTTCTCCTTTGATTGATGGCATCATGTCCAACGTGACATATACCTGGCTCTTAAAATTGCCGAACTTCCTGGTTGAAGGCGGCTCAAAATGACCTCTTCGTGACCACTGAGAAAGAATGGTCTCTGAAACACTGCATCCATCATTCACCACTGGATAAAGTTTACCCAATTTTCTTGTTTCTTTCTCCCTCTTCATGTTTGATCTCCTATACTGAGCCTTATCTCATGTTTATAAATCTGATTTGAATGGAATTTCTCCTTCTGATTTGACAGCAAGATCAGATTGCATGAATAACAGTCCTTATAGAAATAACCTGTAGATAAGCCTTCCTGTGTGTGTGTGTGTGTGTCTAACTATATGTATACATATATGTTACATATACATGTATATATACATATAGTCAGACACACACACACATATATATGTATGTGTATATACATATACATATAGTTAGACACGTATGCATATATTTTGATATGTTAATATATGTATAATATCCACACATATATGTGTGATATGTGTACTTATGTGTATATATATAATACACTATATATGAATATATTCACACATATCATATATGTACACACATATATGTATGTACACACATATATGTATACACACACATATATAAACACATATTTATACACACATATATATACATATATATTCTAGTTTAAGCTCTGCATCACATTGTAACCAAATGATAGTCCCTTTTATAAAGTTTCTAATGCTTACAGTATTAGAAACAGTAATGTACTTGAATTTTAACACTGATCAGTCTTTGCATATAATTGTAATGCAATGTCTTAAAATAAGTTGACACTATAATTAATTGGCATTCTTGTAGGTCAAAATGGGTCAACTGTCAGCAGCTTGATATGGTACAACCTGGTATAATATCTACTCACTCTGCAAACACGTGTGTGCCCAGTGTACATTAGGCCAACTGCCATGGGAAATTAGAAAATGAGAAAGAGGGGGGCGCCTGGGTGGCTCAGTCGGTTAAGTGTCAGACTTCAGCTCAGGTCATGGTCTCATGGCTCATGCGTTCAAGTCCCGTGTCAGGCTCTGTGCTGACAGCTCAGAGCCTGGAGCCTGTTTCAGGTTCTGTGTCTCCCTCTCTTTCTGACCCCTTACCTACTTTTCTCTCTCAAAAATAAATAAACATTAAAAATATTTAATAAAAAAATGAGAACAAGAAGCTCTTCCTTAGAACCTGTAGGCTACACATCACGACTGGATTATCAACAGCGAAAGAGGGAATTGTTCCTTAGGAGGGGAAGAGCAGCCTCCTGGTTTGGAGGAGCACACCAGGCTTTCAACGGTAATTCCCTGCATGACCGCAGTGCCTAGAAGTCCACAGAATCTCATGACAAACAACCTTTGATGTCCCAATGCTTCCTGAGTCAAGTTCAGAGCCCTGAGTCTGGCATTCAAAGTACCTATCTGACATTATTCCTTTTCCTTTATGTTTGTACCTTTGTTTTCCCATCTGTTTCTGCTATTCCTTCCTCCTGGAATGTTCTTTCCTCTTGCTTGAAAGGCAGTCAAGGGCAGTTGTTAAAGACCCATATTGTCTGGGTTCAAATCTCAGCTCCCCACTTATTAGCTCTGCAACCTCTGGCCAGGTGTTTGATCTTTGGGTGCCTCAATGTACCTCTGCTGTTAAGAGGGAGATAATATTAGTGCAACCTTCCAGGACTATATATATTATAGGATTTATTATAGATGAAGCACTAGAATAGAGCTTGATGCAGAGTAAGCACTCGAGAAATGTTTATTACAATCTCTGCATGTCTCAATCTGACTCATCTTTCAAGGCTCCGGGCAAGGGCTACCCTCTACCCCAAGGCCTCCTCCAGTATCCCTAGTTCTGAGTTCTTTTTCCCGTCTCTTGTTTCTCAGAGCACATCTGTAACTGTTGCATGACACTTTAAATTTTATTTGCATCTATGTCTTCCCTTCTCTGCTAGTCTGCATTTTTGAAGGTAGGAGCTGCAATACTACAGTGCGCTTCGGAGCTTCTGCAGATGTCACAGGAGCGGGGCACAATCCTCAACAAAATGATTCCCATTTTAGGTGCAGGCACCAGCAGCACAGCAGGAGGTACCCGGGCCACCTGCACTTTTGCCCGACTCGCTACAAATTCAGAGATTCTCATGCCTCCCCCCCCAACCCTGTGAGGTTTGATAATTCACTAGAAGGACCCACAAAACTAAGAAAGTGCTATCCTTATGATCATGGCTTTAAAAAGGATATAAATCCTGACTAGCCAAATGAAGAGACACACAGGGTGTCTTCTTAGTGTGGGCTCAGGACACTCAGTCCCGGGCACACTAATGTGTTCCCCAAAACATAAATTTCACTTCCATTTGGGCTGTCCAAAGTTTTTACTAGGGTTTCATTATTCAAGTGGGATTAACTGAATCATTGATCGCATGAGAGAACTCAATCTCAAGTCCCTCTTTTTTCCCTGGAGATCCGGTTGATAGCATCTGGATCAAAGACCCAATTGATCAAAGACTCTAATTCCATGGTTGGTCTTTCCATCATGACCAGCCAGCCCCACTGAGTCATCTTGTATATCATAAACTCAAGCGTCTGTCATCTTGAGACCCACCATGGATAACAAAGGCACCCCTATCAACTTGGCAAATTCCAAGGACTTAGAACCCCCCACCCAGGAGCCCAAGACAAAGACCCGACAAATTCTTCATTATAGAACAGGAGCGATATCCGATTGGTCTTAGAATCCCCTCCGGTGCCTAATAATTTGCACACAATAGGCACTCAAATTTACTCACAGGATAGGCAAAGGTGGGCTTTAGAAAGATAACTTTATGTAGCATGGATTATAGAGATCAGCTAAGACTCCTGTTAATAGACCTGATGTTATTTCATTGACTTTTTACGTACTCTGTTGGTGAGACTGAAAAAATGGAAATCTTAACAAAGTTAAGTTGCTCTATTGCTCTTCATGCCCCAACTCTAAAATGATTTTCCACATGTCGAATTTATCCAAGAGAGCCCTCCCTGGGAAGTCAAAGGTGGCCTTAAGTGTGAAGGACTTTGGCCTCTCATTATTTAACCGATTAGAATAAATAGCTGGTAATCATGTTACAAAAAGGGTTTGTACTCATTATTACCCTGAAAAATACTCTCTGAGGATCTTTGAGGTTGCTTATCGTGATGATGCATTCACAACGTCTACACCCCATGGTATTAGGGACTTACTTCAAAATAATGGTGAAGGGGGTGGGGGGGAGCAAATGTAACAAGAGTAGCCATGAGTTAATAATTGCTGAAACTGGTGATGGGTAATAGATTTCATTATACTCTTTATATAACTTTTTATCTATTTTATAGAGTAGATTTATAGTCTTTTCCCATTTATTCGTTTTTGGAGATTCTTCACGATAAAAAGTGAAAAACAAAATCTTTGCCTCCACAACTGAAGATCTCACACAAAGTATGGAAAGACCCAGGGGCCACTCCATGTTAGGTACTAAGTCTTAAAAACCGGTACTCCACCCAACTGATGTATCTGTAATGTCCAGCGTCCAAAGATGGGCGGAAGTGTTGACATTTGGATCACTGCTGCTCCAAAGCCACTCTCCTCCATCCTACACGCACTTAGTACCAGCTTCACTTAGCAAACCCTATGCAAGCCAATTTTCGTATCAGAAACATTGACATGGAAGGTACCCCTGAGTTCTAATAAATGCTTGTCAGAGCTTCATTCAAGGAAATGGAAAACCAAATCAAAAAAGCTGGTTTATTTTTTAGAGGCTGTGGCATTGAAGACGGAAGTCAAAAATAACAGCGATGCCAAGTTTGTTGTAGGATGGTGAGACCAATCCCCTCTAGACCCCGGCTGGATGGACAGACCTTATGAAATGATGGAAGGCAGGTCAAGGGAACAGGTTTTGTGATTCTTCAACATTGAAATCAAAACTGTAATGAATCAGGGCAGTAACAAATTCACCTGGGCTGGACCAGAAGTTTATGAACGGTCTATCTCAGCCCCTGTTGCTGAAAGTACACACAATACGGCCAGGCCTCAACCACCCCCCCCGCCGCCCCCCGGCACACATAGAAGGCAAGAGGCAAGAGATTTTGGAGGTACTGCTTCTGCTGGCATAAAATCCCCGTTAGGGTATGGAGCTCTTAGAATATGAGGTTCATTTGGAGCATAAACTGAAGACAACTGTTGAACACACCCAGATACAGGCGGCTGTTAACAAGTCTGTTTAACCAGCAGGATTGCAAATAGCAAATCAGTGACAGGGTTTGCTTTTATGAGCGTGAAAGGAAATCTAAGCTAAGTTTGAGAGATTGTACACGCATGCTAGCAGAGGAGGGGCAGAGAGAGAGGGGGACAGAAGATCTGTGCTGACAACAGTGAGCCCAGTGTGGGGCTTGAACTCACGAACAGTGAGATCATGGCGTGAGCCAAAGTCAGACTCTTTACTGACTGAGCCACCTAGGCGCCCCCACAAAAGTCATTTTAGTCTAATGTTTATACATACAAAAAATTTATCTCTGTGTGTGCAGGTTATGAAGCATAATACGAAGAACACTTATGAGCCCACTGTCCAATTTAAGAACTAGAACATTACCAGTTACGTCCCCCACCCTCCTTCCTTCTGCCTCCCTCACCAGTAATCACTATCCTCAATTGTCTGTTTACCGTTTCTTTGCTTTTTTAAAAGTCACTTATTATGAATTCCTGAAAAAGCACATTGTTTGATTTTGCTTATACTTGATTTATAAAAATGACATCATAATGCGTGTGCTCTCCTGGAATTTCCCTTTTTCCTACTTAACATGTTTCTAAGCTTCATTCATAGCCATGTGAGGAGCTATAGTTCATTCATTTTAATGGCTGGAATAATGCACTGTGAGAAAAGACCACAATTTGCCCCTTCTGCTGTGGCTGTTTTCAATGTTCCAATGCTATGAGCAGTCCTAGGACCCTTCCCATACACGCCTCCAGATACATATGTACAAGAGTTTCTCTGGGTGGAAACACCGGACATTGGGTGAGTGAAGGTTCACCTTTACATGATAAGCGATACAAGGTAATGCCAACTTGTTTTCCAAAGTAGTTATACCAATTTATACTCCCAGCAGCCCCGTGCAAACTGTTCCAGTTCATTTATACCCTTTCCAACTGCTTATGTTGTAAGACTTTTGAATTGTTGCCCATCCAGTGGGTATAAAATGGTATCTCAGAAATATCTCACTTAAATTGCATTTCCTTGTTACATAATGAGGCTTAACAGATTTACCTATGCTTATTTGCCATTTGTTTTTCTTCTGTGAAATGCCTGCTTATGCTTTGTATCCATTTACGGCCCCCTCCCCCCCCGCCCCCGGGCTTTTTTCTTACTGATTTTGTAGGCGTTCTTTATATACAAAGAACTGGATGGAGCTTGCAAAATACATAGTTGATCTCATAAAGTAACTTGTCTAAGATCAATTTGTGGTAGCTGCTGTGCCGAGAGGAGCACCTGAAAGATATTTTTAATGTTTTATTTTTGAGAGAGAGAGGGACAGCGTGAGCAGGGGAGACACAGAGAGCGGGGGAGACACAGAATCCAAAGCAAGCTCCAAGCTCTGATCTGGCAGCAGAGAGCCCAAATTGGCGCTCAAACTCACAAACCGCAAGGTCATGACCTGAACTCAAGTTGGACGCTTAACTGACGAGCCAGCCAGGAACCCCGAGCACCTGAACCTTTTAACCCCAAATCAAAATTACTTTCTGATTATACTATAAAAACCCCTTTATACATTTGTCTCACTTTTCCTTAAAAATTTTAAAAGTGCCCCAAGCAATACATGTTAATGGTAGAAAAAAGAAATCCAGACTTGAGCAACAGGAAGACCGTAAAAATTTAATCCCACCTTCTAGATGCAACTACTGTTCACAGCCTGCATTTCCTTTCCAGACAGTAACTATGATAGATAATTATCATGGAATGCTCACTATAGGCTAATTAGTAATGGTGTGTTCCCTATATGCCAGGCATTATACGTTTTATTACATTAAAATTTTTTTTTAACCATTTACTTCTTTTTGAAAGACAGAGAGACAGAGCATGAGAAGGAGACAGAAGGAGATACAGAATCTGAAGCAGGCTCCTGGCTCTGAGCTGTCAGCACAGAGCTCGATGCGGGGCTCAAACCCATGAACCGTGAGATCATGAACTGAGCCAAAATCGGACACTTAACCGACTAAGTCACCCAGGCGCCCTTACATACACTGCTTCTTTTGATCTTCTTCACAAACTCATGACGCAGATTATCACCTTATTATTATATGCTGATTCTCCTGAGCACAGGAGACAGAATATCAGCTTCCCCAAGATGTCCACATCCTAATCCCAGAAAGCTATGAATGTGTTATGTTATACAGTAAAGGGGAATTGAGGTAATAGATGGAATTAAAGTTGCTAATAAAAATAATTAAATTATTTTCATTTATATCTAATGCTAATTAAAATAGGGAGAGTGTCCCAGATTACTCGGGTGGGCTCAGTGTAATCACAAGGGTTCTTAAATGTGTAAAATGGAGACAGAAGAGTCAGGGTGGGAGTCATAATCTGAGAAAGCTCTGATCTACCACTGCTGGCTTTGAAGTTGAAGGAAGGGGACCATGAGCCAAGGAATGCAAGCAGCCTACAGAATCTGGAAAAGAGGAGTCTCCAGAAGGGGACAGCCCTGCTGACATCTTGACCGTAGTCCAACACAGAAGATGGAGTAGTTACACATTGTAATCTCTGGAACCTATGGATATGTCCATTTATGTGGCAAAAAGAACTCTGCAGTTGTGATTAAGAATCTGGAGATGGGCAGATCATCCTGGAATCTCCAGGTTGGCCCAATAAACCACAAGAATTCTTTTTTAAAAAATGGTGGAAATGTAAGATTCAGAGAGGAGAGAAGACCGAAAAAGCGGAGGTTGGAGTACTGTGCTCTTAAAATGGAGGAAGGGGCCACAAGCTAAGGAATGCAGGTGGCCTCAAGGAAAGGTAAGCAAACAAATTCTCCCCTTGAACCTCTGTAGGGGGTGTATTCCTGTCCACGCCTTGATTTTGGCCCAGTGAAACCCATTTTGGACTTTAAAAGTTGACCAACTGTAAGATAATAAATTTGTGTTGTTTTAAGTCACTGTGATAATCTGTTACAGCAGCAATAGGAAATGAAGACACCTCGTTCACAGCTGACCAAAGCCACACAGCTAGTTAATGGTAGAGACAGGAACTCAAGCCATCTGGCTCCAAAGCCCATATCTTTTCCCACTATGAGATATACACAGATAGATAGAGACTTAAATAGTACATACATTTCAATACATGCAAATCTTCTTCATTATTTTAATACCCATTCAGCACTACCATATTAAATAGTTGTGTTCCACTGAATAAATACACCATTATCATATTATTTCCTAAATCCCCTATTATTGAATACTTAGGTTGTTGCAAATGTTTCAATATTTTAAAGTTGGCAGCAATTAACATCTTCCTTAACGCTATTAATAACTTCTTTAGAAAAAGTGCTTAGAACTGCTAGGTCAAAAGAAGTGCATTTAAAAAAAATGGCCAAATTACCCTCCATAATTTAAAAGAAATAGAATATATGAGAGCAGGAAAATACACACTTTCCATTTCTGCAGCACTTCTAGTAGTCATCTGTTTTTCTTATCCATGCTGTGTACTTGACTTAATTGCATTTTTGTTTTTGAAGGTTTTACTGTATTACTTTTTTTCTGTACAATCATAGGTGATGGAGCTAGCAAGCATTTAGAGATATTTGGTCTAATCCTGTAATTTAGAGATAAAGGTCCTGGGGCCCAGAGACTGAACAGACTAGGAAGGGCTCCGTGGTGGGGCATGTCTGGCCAGCACCCCCTGGCCCAACCCCAAGTTCAGGGGCTCTCCACATGGGCAGTAAACTGACTCCATGAAGACAGCCTCTAAACTGGTACCATTATTGATTTTATTTCTTCAGAGCATGCCATTAATCTCTTGTTCTCATTCAACAGAAGCATATTTTAGGGGCTGCAGATTAATAATGATCTCTATACTTAGCAATAAAACAAACTCTAGCCCTTCCCTAGAATGAACCCCTTTTTCTCTTCTCATTGTGAAATGTGGCAGGATTGACTGCCGAGAGTAACTTCCTCCTCCTCAGTGTTTTATGTAGGAGTTTTTAGAGCGGATAATCAGAGGTTTGCCATCATTTCCTTTTTCCCTAAGAGCAGATCATTTTCTAACAAGGTTGGCCTGTTACCCAACAGCACTACGGTTACTTTGCCCTGCAAGGTGGTGTACACCCCGGTATACACACTCCTTCCTTCTCTCTGAAGCGAACAATGAAATAAGGAAAACGCTGCCATTTTCTGCCTGACCTCCATCGCCGAGGGTGGACCCCGCGCGTTACATCAGCAGGCCGGCTCCATTACACGGCCCTGGGCTGTGCTCGAGCTACTGAAATATTGATTTTTACAGAGCCGGCGCACACACACTGAAAAATCAATATTCCAGTGCACACAACAGAACAGGCGGCAGAGCCGGGACCTACTCCTAGGCCCAGCAAGCACTGCCGCGGGGGGGGGGGGGGGGGGGGGGAGACAAAGCGGGGTGAGAGGCCCCTGCAAACCCGGGAGGGGTCAGATAAACAACCAAGTGTGGAGAGGGAAGAGAAAGGAGAGTGGAGAGAAAGATCCCTGATAAAACAGTTGGAAGGAGCAATGATTTATCCTTCCATGGGGGGAATTGGGGAGAAGGAGAGAGTAAATTAAGAAGAGAGGATGGGAGGAATTTTACAGGTAAGAATCTTCCCATGAATTTTTTTTTTTTGCTTTTCTGTATCATTCGGTCAGATTTATAATGGAAAAATGATAAAGATGATACAGATGTTTTCTTACACAAAGGGAAAAAACTAGGCCAATCCTGATAAGTCTTTATATTTTAAAAAATGCAGCTCTTTTCCTTTTTTCTTGGTGCCTAGAAGCTGGCAGATTTTGCAATAACCATCAAAGAGTCAGCATTTATAATCCGAGTTCTACCTTTGCATTGCTGTTCCTTTCTTTTCCTTGGGGAAGGGGGAGGGAGGGAAGACATCCCGGTCATGTGGCCATTCATCGATTCCCTTTCTTTCTAGAAAAGCACCTTTGGCGTGCTTGGGGAAACACGTTAGTAACGGATTCCTTTTCCATGCCCCAGGACTTCTCCGGGAATTCGGAACTCTCCAGAGTCACACCTCCACCCAGATATGTGGGGGAGAACGTGTCCCAGGTTCCACTCTCCGGGGTCCAGTACTAAGCAGAGGGCGGGGTGGAGACGGACTGGCCTTTCGGTTAGTCCTTGTAGACATACATGTTAAAAAAAAAAAAAGAACTACCAGAACTGGCAATTTTAGTTAACATTTTGGCCTCTTTTTATTTGGGGGTGGAAGAAAGTAGTTAATTAAAAGGGAATACTTTTAACCTCGATGAATTCTTGCTTTTGCTTTGTCCTAGAATTCTCTTACCGGGAATCTCGCTATTAGTTGTAACTCCCTGCCAGAGGAGGAAACTGCCCTCCCCGGGGTTTCCATTTCGTTCTCTGCCCAGCAGGCAGCGTTGCCGCTTCCTCCTCCGCAGCCCAGGAAAGACCGGGGGCCCAACCTGGGTTTGGGTTCGGGTCTGGTTTGGTGGAAGGGGCTCCAAAGGAAGTGGGCATTCCGAGGCACCTTGCAAAACGCGGGGTCCTTAGGCCGAGTGGGGCTGGCCGAGGACCGCGGCTGGAAGCCTGCGGCAGCGCAGCAGCAGACGGTGGGCGGGGGCGGGGCCGGACGCCCAGCCAGGTGGCCACCTGGAGCGCCCCGCCCCTCGTGGCCCCTCCCCGGCCCGTCCTCCGCCCCCACCCGGTGCTCCCCGCCCACTCCCGCCCCCGCCCCCGCCCCCGCCCCCAGCCCGGTGCGGCCGCTCTATTTGCATAAGGAGGCGGCTCCAGGGCCCGCCCGGGGCGCACGTGACCCCGGGGGAGGCGGAGGGAACCTGCTGACTTGACACGAGCCGCTGTGCGGCTCCCCTTGGCGCGGAATAGCGAGAGCAGCCGTGACCTCCGACCCCGCCCGCCGGCAGCCAATAAGAGCGCAGGTCGTCTCCAAACCCAAAATTTCCACGTCGGCAAAAGTCAAGATGGAAGGGAGCGGAGCGGAGCGCGAAGGGGGGAGCCCGCCCGGAATGCCTGGCGGCCGGCGCTGGAGTGGCAGGCTGGGGAGCCTGCGGCGGGCGCAGAAGGGGCCACACGGGAGAGCACCCCGGCCTCCGGCGGCCCGAGTGCGACCACCCGCCCCTAGCCCCAGGCGCCTCTGGGAGCCCCGCACTTTGCCAGCCGCCTGTGCACCCCGGCCCAGGGGACGCAGCCCCCTGCACCTCCGGCCCGGGCTATGGGGGAACATAGGGGAGGGGACGGTGGCGGGAGGTTTTGGGGGGGGAGGTGGAAAGACACTTTCCAGACCTGTTGCACGGGTGCAACAGCTGTTCAGGTGCGGTATGTAGGGGGAGGGGGCGGTCGGGGAGAAGAAGGAGGGTCGTCTCCTAATACTGCAGGGGGTGGGGGTGCAGGGCGGGGGCCACGAGGAGCGGGCCGTGTGCAAGGGGAAAGGTTGTGTGTTCCACGGGAACACGAATTCCACGGGAAGCTTTCTGCCTAATGGAGCAGGGAGAGTCTCAGAGCGGGTGGGTGGAGCGGAGGGGAGAGGACTGCGTGGACGCGAGTTCTGGGGCTGGGCGCGGGCTGTGGGCAGACTGGGAATAAAGTGGTGGGGTGGGGAGATGCTGTGGCGGTCCCGCAAAACCTTGCTTTCCTGAGCACCCCATCTGTGGGACGTTTCCTGGGCCTGTGTTACCCCCCTCCCCGTTAACTCTTTCAGCTCTGAGAATTCGTCCTCGTGCGGTCCCCTCCCCCACCAACTTTCCAGATGGGAAGGTAAAAGTTGCCACAAGTTTAGACGGAGTGAGTTAGCCGCTTGCAAAAGTTTAAATAGCAGGACCGAGGAGGAGGTGGGGTTCGGCGGGGAATGAGTTCTACTCGGGGATGGGTCGGAAGGAAGGGGGAGGGTGTGTGATTACTGCAGCCTGTTTGCCGTGACACTGCAGCCAGAATTTGTCGAACCGGGCTGTTAAAACACCATTTCTGTTGGGCATTTGCGCTTGCTGACTGCGGCAGTAACTTTCCATAATTAATGACCCCTTCCATTATCGGTCGCATCCTGAGCTAAATTGCTTTTAACGAGTTATGCTCCTTTGTCTTAGTTGGGGGTGGGGAGCACACCTGCAGGAAGAAACTTCTGGAGGAAGACAGCCCGTTTGGTCTTTTGAGGCAAAGTTCTGAGACACTCCGACTCTGAATATGATAGAAGTCAGTGCACTACAGAACTTTGTCTCTGGAGACTGTGGTCGCCACCACCATCGCCGCTAGGGCTTCGGACGCCGGGTCGGGTAGCCCTGGTGGCCACGTCGCTGCGTTTCCCTTGGGGGAGGGGCGAGGCCAGAGAGGGGTCCAAGTGCTGCCCTCAGGAACTTAGCCAACTCTTTTGAAGCCGGTGGGTTAAACCATGTAAATGGGAATACAAATCCCTCCAGATCTCCCTTGATCATTTTACCCAGCTGGACTCCTGACTTTAGGGTTTTGGGGTTTAAAAAAGCCAAAAACTTTGGGCTTTGCAAGTTTATTTGAAAGGTACTCAAAAGACTGGCCTCACTTACTGAAGGCGAGGAGAGCCACAGGTTTATTAATTGGTGTGTGGGTGTGCAGTGCCTTACAGAAATTTAAACTCTAGCCTTGAAGAAGGAAACGTATTTGTACAAAAACCACGGATAATGGCCCTTTTACTCAAGTGACCCGCTAGATAAATGAGATCATGCAGGGGTTGAGTTTGGTGATCTGTTCTCAATTCTGTTTCTGATTTAGGTCTAATTTATTTTTATTTTTTAAAATAGACTTTATTAATCTAAAGGGAGCAGTGTTTCCAAGAAAGCATTTTGAAGGACAGCTGGGTGGGGGGAATATTTGCAGTTGGGGGAAGTAGAGATACTTCACACAGAGACACTGCTCTTCTCATCCCCGGGTGGAATGTGGGTTTTGGTTGGGAAGTTCCTGTCAATAGCCTGCTCTGTGCAATGGGCCAGTGACTGGCACCAAATTTTAGTCCTGTTCTATCAACATTGCCTTATTTTGATTTTATGAGCTTTTGGCTGGAGCTGATTAATCCAGGGAATCACAAAAACTCCTTATTAACAAGGCATCCATCCAACAAATACTTAATGGAGTGCTTGCTGGGGAGCGAGAAAGGAAATGGCTTCTGTGTTTGTCCGTTGCTGACAGTCAAGTGAAGGAGGGACTCCCATTTGATACAATTTGTAGGTTGCCTCAAAAGCCTTGGGGTTGCCTGCTTGTGTCTCGGGCACACAAATGTTATCATTTTAAAAAGCCACTTTTTACTTGGTTGTATTCCAGCTGGCTTATCAGTGGGAGAGGGCTAATAATGGAGGCAGGATCAATGGGGGGGGGGGGGTAAGTCAGTTGCTCGATGTTAGAGCTCAATGGTAGGACTTAGGAGTTACTTTTCATAGGAATGATGTGTCCTTGAGGCTAAGGGAGCTTATATTCTCTCTTATGTGGCTGTTCCTCATTCTCTCGCTTTTCCCTCCGTGACTGTTTTGCTCCAGGTTTTCACTCCTTTGCCCAAAAGATGGCCGAATTATGTTTTTTTCAGTAAAATAAAGTGATTCAAACTCATGCTCTTGTATTCATTTGAGGTGTAAGATATGCTTGCTTGCGAAAGGATTCTTTCCGCTGGTTTTTGCGGCTAAATGTGTCCACGAGATCCTCTGAAAATACCGACCTCCAACAAAACTTTAACCAGCTTTGTAAGAGGAGGCATGCGGCGCTCTGAGGGCGTGGGGAGGAGTGGCTGATGGCAGGAACGGGCGTCGAGCAAAGAGATGAAGTCAGAGTCTCCTCCAGAGAAGGGTAAGGTTTGGAGTCCATGACACCATTATGCCCGGTTTGACTTTATGCCTAAGTGGCGCGCTGAGAACTCTGCTTTGTCTCCTGCCTGTGACTGCTGGGAGGAAGAGGACTGACCGACAGGAAGGTGGTGGCGGTGGCCTGCGGGACAATTGGCAGTCCAGGAGTGCTTACTGTAAACCTTGCATTGCTTCATAGACCGTCAAGGCCATGTGTTGTCGCCTCTTGAGTATCAGGTGTTATTCTAGATGTGGCAGTGAACAAAATAAGCCAAAGTCTTGGTCCTCTTGGAGGTCATTCTTCTGCCAGAGGCAGATAATATAGTATCGGGGGGGGGGGCATGGCAGGAAAGGGCGAACGGGGTGCACTGGGGAGTCTGGGTGCTATTAGAATGTGGGCTGCCAGGCCAAGGGACACCATCACCAGCAGCCTACATTGCAGGGTCCAGGCCCTTCTGTCTTTATTTTCAACATTTTAAGTGAATAAACCAAATAATAGGTGCATTGGAAAGCAAGTGTCACTAAACCTTGGTGGGCTTCCGCTTTTTTTAAAAGCATTTTTTCCCCCAAGTGCAAAGATTGGGAAATGTGGGGGATGCTAGAAGATCTTCCATGAGAAGCTGGGGAAGCACAGGTCACTAGATCACTGTGACAATTTGATCACTGACCCCTTCCTCCCATATGTAGTATCTATTCCCATCTTCCAGTGACAAGATTCTAGGATTCTAGGTAACCTTGTGTCTGTAAGAGTGTTAATTCCAAAGAACGGCCCCAGGAGCTCTCAAGGTTCTTCAAATAGTGGGGGCGGGGGGCACCTCAGTCCACACGTGATTTCAGAAACCACTCTTTTTGCTAAACTCTTGTTATTTGACTCAAAATTTTCTTACTCGTGGGCAGTACCCACAGGGAGCTTTCATGGGGTGATCCCTACAGACAGAAACCTCACAAATACAAAAGCTGTGGGCAGGAAAAGAAGAAGGCAGAACTCATTGTTCACACTGCTATATGTGACGTGTAAGAAATAAAAATACATGTCACTTTGGTAGCCTTGGAGGAACCAGATGGAAGATGCTGTCTCTTCAACAGACCTCTGGCAATATTAGACACAGGCCTCATGATTATGATCTGTGAATTCATTAAATAGGCACCAGGAGAGCTAACAATGACTTCACTACAGCAGAAAGCCACTCCTGAAATGACTGATTTGCTCCTCAGACGTGCCTCTCTTTTTGCCATTTCAATAGGAAAATACAAAAAATAGCTGGTAGTTACACAGTACTTAATTTGAGACAAGCGCTTTGTAAGCATTTGCACGTGTTAAACTGTTTTCTCTGAGGTCAGTACTGTTAAAACCATTCCCATCTTACAGAGAAGAACACTGAGGCATCAAGAGACAAGTAATTTGCCCAAGGCACAGAGCTAGTCAACAGCCAAAGCAAGGTACAGACCCAGGCATTCTGGATTAGTCTGGGATCTGAGCAGCCACGCTTTACTGGGTGTCATTCTGTTGTTTAACTGGTAACAGCAGAGGACAAACGTGGGAGTCCAGGTTCAAAGTTAAAAGCACTGAACACGATTCAGGCTCAGCCAATGCAGATCTTCCGTCTGTCTTTAGTGTGTGAGGTTGCTTTACAGGGCCCTGAGATAGCACTGCTTTGGGGATTATTTTGCTGTTTTCGGTCTACTGGTCACTTTTGCCACTGGGAAGAATTGAATGCTGAGAAAAAAATAGCAGTTTCTTCACTAAGTGTCCTGGCTGATAGGGTACAAGCAAAGCAATAGAAGCAGAAAAGATCAAAATTGCATTAACGCATTCAACAATCTTTGAGTTCGTACCATGTGAACGCGCCTGGATGTAAGCAGCTTGGGATGGTGTGAGGCGCATGGGGCCCTGGCAACTACTACTACCTCAACCCAGAATAGGAAGGCTTCCTACAGGAGATGATAACTGAGCTGAATAGTAAAGGATGAGTAAAGGTAGCTGAGTGAAGGGCAGGAAGGGCATTCTAGTTCAAAGGAACAGCAAAAAACAGACATGTCTGGAATCAGCAAGTCCTTACGTGTGGCAGGCAGAAACATCGCGGGGAAGTCAGTGACAGGAAACGAGGCTAAGGAGGTTGGCAGGGGCAGACCAAGGGGGCTTGTGTGGTATGTTTAAAAGTGTGAACTTCGTCCTGAAAACCAAGGGAAGCAAGTAAAGGGTCTGGAGCAGGGACCCGGCCTGATCAGCTCTGCTTTTTCAGAGAACATATTCTGGCAGCAAAGGGAAGGGTGAATTACTTGGAGATGGACTAGCAAGTTATGAAACCATTGGAGTCACGCAGGGAGATACCGTGAGAGCCAGTGGGATGCACAGGAGGGGTGTGGAGGGGCTTAGGAGGAGAGCAGGAAGACCAGCAGACCTGGGACACCACATAGAAACTTCCAAGAGAGGCTGCTCCCCAGGCCCTTACATTTTGCTGCTGGTTCTCACCCAGGGAATAAAACTGGCGCTGAACCGCATTGTGTATGATATTTCGAAATATTAAACTTGCTTGGCTATAATCCCAAGTTAATTCTGGGAGTGTAACATTGGAACCATCTCTTTAACCCTCTATGGCATTTCGAAGTCTGTGAGACGCATCATCATTTGTGTGCCACGAAGAAAGAAAAAGTGCTGCCAGTTACACTGTGACACAGTGCTTATGTGTCTCCTTCATTTTTCGTTTTTTTGTAAATCTCTTTAGATTTATTTAGGATATAGATTTTTAAAACACAGTCAGGGGGCACCTGGGAGGCTCATTCGGTGGAGTCTCCGACGGGCTCAGGTCATGATCTCCCAGTTTGTGAGTTCGAGCCCCTCATTGGGGCTTGCTGCTGTCAGCACAGAGCCCACTTCAGATCTTCTGTCCCCGCCTCTCTCTATCCCTCCCTGGCTCTTGCTCTCTCTCTCTCTCAAAAATAAATAAATCTTTAAAAGGAATCAGTCAGAACCCCAGCAGGAAACAAAGAGCACCCTTATAAGGTGGGGGCACTGAAGGAGATTTGATGATGAGAATATTTACAAAGCCTGTGAGCAGGGAGGAGGGAAGTGCCAGCAGGGGCTGACCACAGTGGGGAGCAGGAAACACTCCCAGGCTGCAGTGGTGCATCTCAGATCCGGGAGGGAATGGGAAGGGAATGGGGAGGCCACGTAGAATATAGCCTGGGGCAGGAACTGCTGCTGCAGAGAGGGAGCAAGGGAGTGAATGCCCTGACCTCTCTCCTCTGCTCTCCCGGCTGCTGCCATTGCTTCCCATTGGCTGAACCCAATTGGAACCCAGCCTCACAGGGCCTTAGCCAACACAGTCCCTAGAGATCAGCTTCCAGTGGGTAGCAAAAGGTGGAGGGTACATCTGGCTGGTCAAATAGGGAATTGCCAGAACAGAGAAAGAAATGGCTTAAAGTATGCCTAGAGTTCCATATTCAGAGTCCTCAATGTCTGATTTTTTTCACATAGTTTTATCCTCTGTGCCAACAAGAGCACAAGTCAAAATGCAGTGTTTCTTTTGGAGGGGAAGGGCAGAGAGGAGGGTGGGGGAAGAGAGAGAATTCCAAGCAGGCTCCACGCTGTTAGCACAGAGCCGAACACGGGGCTCGATCCCATGAACTGTGAGATCGTGACCTTAGCTGAAATCAAGAGTCAGACAGTCAACCGACGGAGCCACTCAGGTGTTACAGTGTTTCTCAGAAGGGTGTCCCACTAGTGTCTCTGCGTCTAAGCCACTGACATCCTGCAAGGTTGCAGCTGGTCCTGTTCCCCCCCCAATTGTGGTAAAATATATACAGCATGGACTTTACCATTGTAACCATTTTTGCAGCTTACACTTCAGTAGCATCAAATATGTTCATGCTGTTGTGCAACGTATCACCACCATCCATCTCTCGCACTTCTTCAGCCCAAACGGAAGCTCTTTACCTGTTAAGCATCAACTCTCCATGATGCCGGGGCTTTCCTGACCTTTATCAGAAGGGGCGACAGATTTTCAGATCAAATTCATGCAAAGGTAGAAAATGTCCATGAGATGATACCTGCTACCTGGTTGACAGCATTTATAAGGTATTAGAAGTTGTAAGATGCGTCCTAATTTGAGACAGTAAAGTGTGGAAAAATCTGTTGCCTAGAATCCATGAAATAATGCTGAATCTCTCTACAGTCGCCCTTACGACCAGTGCTTCACTAATGGGTTTCAGGTGGGCCACAATATCATTCTCCCCTGGTCCCAGCGAGTCAGGCAAGACTAGGGCAGCTGGAATCCTTGGGTTGGAAAACCTTGACTTTGAGTATCATTATCCGTTTACCCCAGGGTCCCCTAAAATATTACCATTTACCATGTGACGTGATATGAAAAGGCTAGGAAGCACAGCTTTGGAAGAATCTCTAGACGGGCCAGATTTCTGATTTTGTATTTAGTACAGTGTCATTTGTGTGTATCAGAAGGCAGACTGATGGAAGAGCTGTTCAGATGCGCTGGGACTAATGTAGCAGTAAAGCTACACGCAGTTCCAGGGGGTGCAACACATATCAAGCCATTAAGATCCTTTCTACATTCATGCTATGAAAAGTTTACACAGAAATGATTTAAGGGTGCTTATCAGGAGAAAACCCATGCATACCCTTTCAACCAGCAATTCCATGTGTATTGGTTCAGATAGTTTTGACTAAGTAATATAAACCCCAACTCAACTGGTTGAAAGGGAAAACAACTTCTCTCATTTAGAAGAAGTCCAGAAGGAGGGAGGCTCCGCGGCTGGGTTAATTCAGCAGCTCAGCAGTGCCTTCAGGATCCAGGGAGTTTCCATCTTTCCCCTCTGCCATCTGTGGTTTCCTTGCCTCATTTCCAGGCTAGGTCCCCTCTCATGGCTGTGCAAATGTTGTAGCAACTCGAAAAGTGACAGAAGAATGTCCCTGAGCCCCTTGTGTTTTCAAGGCCCCCAGCCACTTTCTGCTGTTTTCCAGAATCGAATTGGATGCCCATTCACTACCAGTGGGCATGGAGCCACGTGACTGGCTATTCCAACCAGAACTTAGTTTGACTCAGGAGGCATTGCTGTGGACCCGGAACCAAATCAATTCTGTCAGCGAAGAAGAGATGGGGGGAGGGAGGTCTTTTGGGCAGGCCAAAGAAGTGTCTGCTGGCCCACTTTTAGGGAGTGGTCCCACAAAGCTGCAACTCCATGGATATTGTACACTCATTGCAGTATTATTTTTGAGGGCAAAAATTTAGAATTAACCAAACTGTTCATCAATAGAGGATCAGGTCATAAGTTACGGTACAGCCATATAATGAAATAGTTATTAGGAAAGAGTGAGGGCGATCCGGATGCAACCAACGTGGAAAGATGAATGAGATACAGTTTTCAGTAAAAAAATGTAGAACACTAATGGGCGGGTTGATCCTATTTTGATCCTTTTATGTGCACTCATGTATATATATACTCGAAATAAGCAGTTTGTGCGTCCTGATCTGAAGGCGACTTGGATAGGGTGGTGGTGGAGAGAGGAACTTCCACTCAATAGGCGCCACACTTTTGATTGTTTGAGTTTTTGTTACCTCAGTATAATACCTTTGTGATTTAAAAAGAAAAAGTAAGTTGGCCACATGGGAAGAAGTCAAATGGAATGTGACCAGGGCAATAGTATCTTACTTAGTAATGAGATAATACTCCTCTCCTGCATTACAACCACATGTATAAATGAATCAATCTTTATTTTATTATTATCTTTTTTGAAGTTTCATGCCCACACTGGAGGTGCCCATCTCTGGTGGCCGACAGTATAGCCTTTGAGCTGGGCTGCCTAATACCATAGCAACTAACCACATGTGAGTATTTACATTTAAATGAAAGAAAATGAGTTAAAATGAGAAGTTCAACTCCTCAGTCACACCACACTTCAAGCACTTGGCAGCTACCCGTGGCCAGGAGGTGCCATGCTGGATAGCTTAGATTATAGAGCATGTCAGTCACTGCAGAAAGGTCTGTCAGACTGTGTGGCTCTAAGTCCGGCTGCTTGGGTTCAAGGGTAGGCCTAGTTTCTTAGTAGCCATGTGGCTTTCGGCAAGTCATTTAACATCTTTGTTCCTTTCTAGGTTTTAAAATAGGGATAATGGTTGAACTGACCTCACAGAACTGTTGAGCAGGTTAAAATTCTTAGTGCCTGCTCTATGATAAACTATTATTATGATAACTGTCACTGAGAACATTTCTACCAACCTGGACTGACCCTGCACTAAGTGCGGGGCATTGTCCTCACACTTTTGGTTTTTGGGTAAAACTGAGGTTTGACAAGTGAAGAAAAGCAACCCTCTGTCACTAAAAGGGGCAGGACGGAGCCTGAGCCCAGTCCCATTCCAAGGCTTGCCCTCTTTGGTGTTTGATCTGAAAGCGACCTTTCTTATGGGGGTTGGGAGGGCTGAGTAGTTAACCCTCCCTCTGACATCCTTGCCTCCATCTTGCCTTTCTCTTCCCCCTTTCTGAGCAAGAGCTGACTAATTCAGAAGGATGGTAAGATTTCAGATTTCTGATTAGCTTTCTGTTTCTTTTGTCTTTTCTGGATGGTGGGAGGGTTGGCGACGGGAAGACAATGAAATCTGTTAGCAGCTGAGTACCCATTTTCCGTGGTGTGGGGAATATTCTCAGCTTCTTCTTGCGGGTTTTCCTAAAGTCGAATAGTCCTTTTCAAAAAGAAACCACTTTTGACCAAACTGAAGAAGGGGAGATCTTGCTACAAGATAAAGCAGGAAGAGACCATTATCTTCAAGGGCTCCTAATCAAAGTTTAAAATCATCATATGTCTCTGCTTAAAGGTTCAGTTACCCAGACTCTTGGCTTGAGGGGAGGAGGTCTGTAGGAAAGGACGTGGATAACTGTAGACATTTATGCAGGAGGCTCGTGAGAGGAGGCTGGAGGGGCCGTCCTCACTCCTCCTTTAGGGCGGGGACTTGTCTCTGTCACATCTTGAGCGAGACCTGGGCTCGTTTACACTGGTGGAAATGGCACCCTTAATTGGAGAACCTTTAGAATTGATTTCCTGATTGTGCCGCATGCTGTCAAAAAGATGTGTTCCATTTCAGTGGTGAGAGCAAACCCCTGCAACCACACAGAAAAGAACTCGTATCTGCAGATAAGGCCTTGCTTTGTGTTTCATTTCTTAAGCTACAATTCCAGTTGGCTACCGTTTCCCTGTGAGTCAACATTTATATTGAAGTTATTGCCATGAGCTGAAGTGCTATGGAAAATACGCCTTCAATTTTTTCAGTCTTCCTAAGCTGAGAGAGAGAGAAAGAAATAGTGTGTGTGCGCGTGTGTGTATGTGTGCATATGGGGGTGTGTGTGTTAGGGGAGAGGAAAGACAACGAATGCAGCTTTTGAAAGACCAGTGGGAATTGGTTTGCTAGGGTGTCATGGTGTTGCGTCTGGGGACTGAAGGCAATGACGAGAATGGTTCAGCAAGACCATCTTGGGCTGTTACACCATGTGATGCGGGGCAGTTGACCAGGATTTATCGGTACCCTGTGAAAACAGAAAATTGAATTTGGCTCGTCTTTCTGGCCCCCAAAGAGTGAACTTGACATCATCTGAGGTTCGATTCATAAAATGGATCGTGGATAACTTAACCTTGAAACATTTGAATAGCATTTGAATAGAAAAAGCAGGCTCTAGCAGGAAACTTTCACTCTCCTATGCTGTTTCTGTCTCTCTGGTGCAAGTCATGAGGTTTCTTTGTTTCTGAAATATGATTTATTGAAAACAAACTGGAGTACAGCGCCTAGAACACTGACCACGCTGGCTTCAGTTCTAAGCTCCTTCATGGCAACAGGGGTCATCTGTGCTTGGTTTGTGGCTACAACCCAACACCTATCACTACTCCTGGCACATCGTGGCCACTCCATAAATGTGTGAATCTGTTTGTGGCTCCCAGGCTGTGTGTGTGTGTGTGTGTGTGTGTGTGTAAGTATCTTTACATTACTTTGAGAGTTAATGTAATTTCAATTTGTTTGTTTGCACTGATATTGGCTTCTGAGATGTCTGATATGATGAAAGGTGAGATCACCGTATCCTTCCACATACCTGCTTGCCAAGTTTTTCCTCCTGTGGAATGAGTTAAAGCATACATTTCTCTTCCAACATTTCTTTTTAGATTGATCCTGGATTGGGAAGCTTCCAGCCTGGAATGATTACAATTGAAAGAAGCTTTTTTCCTTATTCGTCCTGATGCCGACACACCCACTGCTCTCTTTTAAAACATTACAGGGCGCCGGGCTGCTCAGGAGGTTAAGCGTCCGACTTTGGCTTGGGGCATCTCACGGTTCATGGGTTCGAGCCCCACATCAGGCTCTCACCTTCTCAAAATAAAGAAACATTTAAAATGTAAAACTAAATAAGACAATAACATTACATCTTTGATTAATGTTATAAAGCCCAGGGATCTTGAGACTGGGGGCTGCCCATCTCAGGGGGTATAGGAATCCTTTAAAGGGGATACTGGAGCACTGACATGTGAAAATGGGTCCTGTATCCTCAACTTCCCCATTGGTGATTTTCAAAAACTCCCCTATATCAGAACCTTGTGTACTCTGGTAGTTTATCCTTTACCAACATCCTCCTCCCACTCACTCTACAAACGAAAGGCTCTTTCTTTCTCTTACCCTCGCCCATCCCAAATCTTTCTAAAGCATGTTGCCTCGGGTATAAAAACCTTGGAGAAACCAAACAAAGGCAATTTCATTTGACGACATACGTTTATTAAATACCTACTATGCGCCAGGCAGTTCTGGATGAGGAGCTACGGCAGTGAAAGGCAGTAAAGAGTCTTTCCTCATGAGGCCTCCATTCCAGCAGGAAGAGATGGCCACCAAGCAAAAAGGTGTTATCAGGGCTCCTTCCTCTAAGCAAGGCCCTATGCCTTTCCCCTGAGTTTCCTAAAGAAATGGTTTCCAGAAAAATTTCCCTTCTTGAGTTTGGTAATTACTCATCAAAACTTATAACGTAATTACATTACTTTGCTCAGTTGTGTACTCATAATTAAATATAGACTCAACCTAGAAAAATTAGTTAACACATGGAATGGCATGGTCATGGGAAACGAAAACAGATTTAAATCAGAATTTATGTATGTACCTTGACCAGTAAGAAGTATGGTAGGGTAATCAAGAAACATGTAAAAATTACACCATGAAAAATTTCTGTGGGAAAAGTAGAAAAAATAAAAGTTTTAAAGAAAGAGAACACTGTAAGTACTCTAATTATTAAATAAGAGTATGTCCATACATTTTTATTTTTTTAATTTCCTTTCAAGTTTATTTATTTATTTTGGGAAAGAGAGAGAGAGAATGCAAGCTGGGAAGGGGCAGAAAGAGAGAGGGAGAGAGAGAATCCCAAGTAGGCTCTGAGCTGTCATGGCAGAGCCCAACTTGGGGCTTGATCTCACAAACCGAGAGATCATGGCCTGAGCCGAAATCAAGAATCAGCCGTTTAACTGGCTGTGCCACTCAAGTGCCCCTTGTTTGTATATTTTTTAAACAGACAGTTTGTTGGTATCCACTTGCTATGATGTTTAAGTTTCACTGGATACATAAAAAAGTATGTCACAATTTTATTTTAAAATCTCAATATTTACGATGGCCAGAAATTGCATCCTTTGAAATTAGTTAAGCTTATGAAAAAAATGTTAAGTACTTAAATTTGTGCCGAGGGCACATACTTTGTCAAAGTACTTGAGATGGAGTGGGACAGCGGAGCCACATAAATAAACTTATGGAGAGCAAAGTCTAGCTTATGTGCTTTGGAAAGGGAGCTACTAGGTGAATGGCCCAAGAAACCTGTGACAACATTGCCTGGTTATAACTGATATTTGGCAGAGCCATCCTAAAGCTTTCCCTGAAGGGCAGAGAGAAAAAAAAGTATGCAGATCACTTATAAAATGTTGACTTTATGATCACTCGTTTTAAATGACCAACATAAATATGAGTAATTAAATTTTGCAGTCACTTGGGATTGTCAATTCTAGAGGCCAGAAAATGATGATAACGTAATGAAGATACTCCTCAAGGCTGATGACCCACTCTGCAGCTATAATCCCGAAGGGGTTCATACTCAGCCGTTAGCATCAATGGATGTAGAGCCCCCTTCACAGGGAACTTGCATGAACAAAGTCAAGTTTGATAAGAACCTTGCTCTGGGTCGGCATGCTCATTATGTACAGCCCTCTATGTTGTGCCACATGGGAGCCCCATTGTACTGCCCGCCTGCGACAAATATGTATTGAGCACTTACTATGTGCCGGGCATGGTGCTAAGGGGTAGTTATATTCTGGTGAGCAAAAGAACATGACTTGATCTTGGCTGGACTCAGTGTCAACCTCCTGGGGAGGATCGGATGAGCTTTAAGTAAAGCTGCTGCTAATACTTACTAGTACCACCTGTATTTACTCTAACCCTCTTCACTGTCACCAAGGTTGCTACGTAGGTCCTGTATATCGTGTTTCCAGAGGACCATTGGAAAAAGCACCAACCTGGACGTTGCTTTTTTTCTTTTTAATGTGCCAGGCACTGTCTCAAACAGACCTTGCCTCACTTATTCCTTGCAACTGCCTACTACCGTGTCCCTTTTACAGATGAGGCAGCTGGGGCACAGAGCAGTTAAACAACTTGCTCAAGAGCACACAGCTATGAAGTTATGGAGCTTGGATTCAATCCCAGGCAGTCCAGCTCCATGATACTGGCTCTTCCCTCTTAATCATAATGGAATTAAGAGTTAATATTTATGGAGCACTTAGTCCGGATCAGGCCTCGTGCTAGCCACCTCACATAAGTTATCTAATTTAATTTGCACAGGAAAGTAACTCTAGTGTATTATCTCTAATTTACAAGGAAACAGAGGCATAAAGCAGTTAAGTAACTTGCCCAGGATTGCAAAGCCGGCAAGTGGCAAAGTCGGGAGGCGGAGCCGGGTGTCCAGTCCGGATCCCCGGATGACCATTATCTCCAGTTCCCCAGCAGCCTGTTTCCAGGGATGCTTCCACAGCTGATGCCTTAATTCAAGGCTTCCTTCCCCAAGGCCTCCCTGGCCACCTTTCATCGCATCCCTTACCCACCGCTGGAAACTGCCACCGCGTCTCAACACACCATTTAATTAATTTCAACCTGCCTCACCCTAGAAATCTTTAGGGTCACTGTTACTGAATGGATTTTAAAAGTGCTAGAATTGCTTTAGTGGTCAGTGTAGGAGGTACAGAAGTGACCCAGAATCTGAATCTTAACAGCAAGTATCACAAACCTTGGTATGTCAATGTGTTTCACAATGGTACATTTTAGGGTGGGGTCATCATCAAACCGTAGGGTCAGAACTAAAGCTGGTTCTTTCTACTACAAGCTCCTAACCTGACTTTGGAAATGGCTGGCAAGGAACAGTGACTTCTGGCTGCTTGTTTTTTAACAAATGAGTACTCACAAGGACATGGCTGTGCCCTCCGCCCGCAACAGCTGCCTCAGAGGTCAGGCCACTGTTCCAAATAGTGGATAGCACATTTCACAGTTGAGATTCTGGCCGGAGAACCAGCCAATTGCCACTTACGAGCAAAGAGACACGCAAATGCAAGCATGCTCGTGTTGCTGCAGGGGCTACAAGCTCAGAGAGCATATCCCCTTCAGCGAAGGATTTGTTTATTTAATGAACATTTATTAAGGACCTGTTACTCACCAGGTACTGTCAAGTACTGGTTTTACGAAGATGAGTAAGATACAGTTCTTTCTTGCCTTACAGAAACTCAGAGCCTGAAATAATAAATAAGTATGTACATAATTCCCTGCACCACACTGTGGCAGGTGGGTATTTAAAACAGGGGGTAGTAGGGGGCAGGGGGACGCCTGGGTGGCTCAGTCGGTTGGTATCTGACTTCAGCTCAGGTCGTGATCTCATAGTTCACGAGTTCCAGCCCCGTGTCGGGCTCTGTGATACCAGCTCAGCGCCAGGAACCTGCTTCAGATTCTCTGTGTCCCTCTCTGCCCCTTCTGCTTGTGCTCCATCTGTCTCTCTCTTTCTCTCTCAGAAATAAATAAACATTTAAAAAAAATTTTTTTTAAGATTGGGGGTGGCACCAGGGAAACAGTGTCCATCTAGTTCCAGAAGCGGGGGTCTGGGAATACTTCCCAAAGATGGTGTTACAGACTGAATGTCTGTGTGCTTCAAAATGTATTATGTTGAAACCTAATCCCTAGTGTGATGGTATTAGGAGGTGGGGCCTTTGGGAGATGATTAGGTGGGAGATGAGGGCTCCACCCTCATGAATGAGATTATGGTCCTTATGAAAGGGACTCCAGAGAGCTCCCTTACCTCCTTTCACCACGTGAAGACAAAGCAAAAAGACAACTGTCTGTAAACCAGGCAGTTGGCTCTCTCCAGGAACTGAATCTGGCAGCACTTTGATCTTGGACTTCCCAGCCTCCAGAATTCTGAGAAGAAGAATTCTGTTGTTCCTAAACCACGCTGTCTATGGTATTATGTTACAGCAGCCCAAATAGCCTAAGACAGGGGATCCTCCAGACTTGGGTCTTGAAGGATGCACAGGAACCCAAAGATGGAGAGAAAGGAGACGAGCACCCAGACAGCGGCATGTGGAAAGGCATGGAGTCTATGGGGCATGCGGTGAGACTGGGATCTTGTATGGCTGTTGTAGCATGGGCTTGTTTATGTAGGAGGCAGGGGATGAGGTGAGCGAGGCAGGCAGGGACCACACATCACGATGGGCTCTACGTATGCAATGGCAGCCGATTTAGACTTGGTGTCCAATGCCATGAAGAACCCCAGAAGGACTGTAGACAGGAAGCGATGTGGTCAGATGAGCATTTTGAAAAATAGCTCCTGCTGCAGAGAGTAGTGTGATCTGGAATGGGCACGTGGGACTTTGGGCAGGGGGGCTGGGCCTGGAGGGGGGTTGGGTCTGGAGGGTGGGAGACCAGATGGGAGGTAATGGTAGTAACCCTTCTGTGAAATTGCTCAAGGCATGTAGGAGGTAGAATGAGCCAAACTGACTTTTCACCTGAATGCGGGCAGTGAGAGAAAAAACCTGAAGCCGAGGCTGACAGATTTCTACCACTTTTGGAGGTGTCATTGGTGGCAGAAAAGAGAAGGGAATGTGGAAGTACAGGTGACAGAAACTCCGTGCTCAGTGCTAGTGTAGGGAACATTCATTGCCTCTCAAACCCAGTAATCTTTCCTTCTTTCGGAGCAATTGAGCCTTTGATTTCTAGTTAAGCTAAAAACCAGCTACATTTTCCAGGTTTCTTTGCACCTACGTATGGCCATGTGCCTAAATTCTGGCCATCATGGTAAAACTGCTGTATCAAGCGATAAGTGTGGGAATCATCTTTGAAAGAAGCCAATACATTCGTCCTAATCTCTTATTTTTTGTTCCTGAGCTCAAAGGAAATTGGGTCCCTGAGAACTTAGTGGAGCAAGGCACCATAACGACCCTGGATTGCCTGGACTTCACTTACATGAAACAGACAAAGCTTTTATATGGCTTACTGTAAATTTAATTTTCAGTTCCACATAGCTGAACCTAACTCTAAGGAATTCACATCATGTGTGGGATCGATACACATTCTAATTTGAGGATTCCCAAGTATCATCAGCTCAAATAAATGGTTTTATGGTTATTCAGTGAAAAGTCTTAGACAAATAAGATTTCATTTCTGTAACTCTGGTTTTCGTTTTTACCGAATTCTCCGAACGAGCCTTCCGGGACCTCAGGGAAATCAGGGATATGGTGACATGCTTGTTTCAATCTTACCTCTCACTTCCTATATAATCCCAGAGAATTGCAGTTGGTGTTCTGTTAATCATGTCATTTCCTTCTGTATTTTTGGTGCTTTGACATATTGGAGAGACTTTCCTTTCCAGGGCCAGCTAATTCCTAGAGATAGCAGACGACTCACCAGGTGAGCGTGCCTTTCATATGCAAATCAACCAGTGGAGGTCTCACACCTCCAACCCTTCTGTTGGGTTCTTACTCATTGAGTCACTCACTATTCCCCTGCCCAAATCACCACAGAGCCAGAATACTAGACAACCAGAGACACAAAGACCAGAGACCAGAGACCACAGAAATTGACTACCAGCTAGTACTAAACCTGTTCACCTTGCTTTGTCTGTTCCTTCCTGCAGAAAGCACAAAAGCTCTTGCCCATGTTGTCCCCTCTCTCTCTGCCTCCTACTGACCTGGTTGCTTCCCTAGGTGGCCCTACATGGCATGGTAAGCCTTCTCTAGGCGTCTGATGGCATAAAAAAACTTTTTTTATGACAGTCTTTTCTGTGTCTGCCTGCCTTAGCATACTCAATTCAGGTAAATCCCAGGCACCCTTAAAGCAGTGAGTGCCTTGATTTCCCGGGCAGAAGGACCAGTGTACAATTCTTTAGTAGGACCCTCTGATAATATGTTTTGGAAAGAGAAAGTTGCAAAAGGGGAGGATCCGTTAAAATTATGTTCATTCATTCATTCATTCATTCATTCATTCATTTATGGGATTTGCTTTACCAAAGTGATGATCCAGTATTGCTGAGCTTTTGTGTTTTAGAAATGATGCATAATTAGTTATTAATAAAGTCGTTTTATTTAATCCTTCAAATAAGCACATACATACCCTCTAGGTGCTTCCTGTTCCTTTTTTCTGACTATTTGTTCTATTAATTCAAGTTGATGTAACACTTACAAACTGTGCACAGTATATTTACACACGTAAATTATGTGCTTAATAAGAAATAAAATATCTTCTCCTGGGAGCATGTAGTTAAGAACATTGCATTATTTAGAATTAATATTATATACTAGGTGTTTATGACTGTCATTGCCTTTCATTTGAAAGGAAAGGAATCCTTTCTCTGAGAGCCACAATGGAGTGTGTTAGAGTCCTGAGTGAATCATTGCTACACATGTACTGGATACCTGATCCCTTGCCTTTCTTCTTGTTTCCAGTTGCTGCTGCCGAAAAAATCATGCATGGAGAGTGGCAGTTTGTTATCCGAAGTTGAGGAATAAATTACACCTGGGGCCCATTCACTTGGAGTGTATATAGAGTTCAAGCCAACACAGGATATAAAAATCTGTATTTACACAACAGATAGATTAAGGATAATAATTCACTTTCCAGAGGATTTACCACTGTATGCTCTTCTAAAATGAACTAACCTAATATAATTTAAAGTGCTACTTGATTTTCACAACATCCCTCCTGTAGGCAATCTGCGGGGAAGAACCCATTGCACACAGGAAGGTGGTTCAGAGGGAGATGAGACTTCCAGACGTGGAATGTGGCCCTTGGTTTTTAGGTCCTTTGTGACTTCTCCAGGATCCATCAGCTTCTAAGTTGAGATATTCTTTAGTACGGATGGTGGTACACAGAGATGGAGGCTTGATCGCAAACTATTAAAAGGTTAATTGAATATATAAAGTTGTAGCATTCCTTCATGTTTTGGGAATGCTAACAGTCTTTGCCAGGGTCTAAATAACTCTGCCTTCCATAGAACGGTTTATAGCTTTCTGAGCACATTGTCTGCATTCTCTCGTTTGTCTTCATGACAATCTTAGGGAGCAGAAGGTGAGGTGACATTTTCGTCTCCGTTGCACCAATTGTGGTCCACAGTCACAATGGATCACAAGAGCTTGAGCTGGGACCAGAAGGCCGATGCTCTCCTCTCAGCCTGGGCCTTCTCCTCTTACCCCAGGAGCACCCTCCCTGCCTGCCCCAGGTCTGAGTGAGCCCGTAACCCCTGAGGTATCATTTTGACTCCCTGAATTTCATATCATGTTTATCATCTCTGCAAGAAAACCAGTCCTCCTTACGACTTCATTGCTGAGTCTTCATCAGCTCTGAAATGTGGGTTTCATGATTCCTAGACATCCTCTGTGACTGTAGATACGGATAGTGGAAAATATTTACTCCTGAAGCCCTAAGGGAAAGTAATATGAGTTGTGTTGCTTTCCTGCCAAATATTTGTTGGCTTCTTCCAAGTGAGAAGAAATGTTGAGAGACGCATTTATTTATCTGTGGTGATGAATGTTTATATAAAATGAGAATTTGTGAAAACTGCTTGGATAATAATCCAGTTTCAGAGGAATTATGTTAATGGTGTCATCTTTAGAAGTACATGACAAATACTGTCTTAGGAATGGAAAATTCAAGGCAAGCCTTATAAAAAATAAAGAAGGACTTTGAAAAAGTCAGATACAATCATTGTCCAGCAAAGGCACACATTAGGATAGACACTTTGGGTAGGTCAGGTTTGCCCCGAGTGAGACCTCAGGGGAGAACCATCCTTCACTCCGAGGGGAATTCTCTCCAGAGTAATGGACAGGACACTGAACTCAAAGCAATTTGTCACAAGTACAGATAATAGCAAGTACCCATTGGTAGCAAGAACCTTCTGTGGTTTTCCTTTTCAGACTAGAAGCTGTCCATTAGGATGAGCTGAACTGCTGTCGAACGCCTGACACTAGAGAGAGCATCATGTCCTACTTGACTGGGTACAGAGGGGAAAGTGCATCAATATCATGGTGAATGCCTGATTCTCAGGATAAGACAGAAGCCATTCACTTCTCTGACCCCGTCGGAAGGTTTCAAGACCAACACTTCTGTCTCATGTGTAATCTTCCTACTGGCTGAACTTTGTTGAGCCTTACACATAAATTTCCTTAGGATTTGTGGCCGATATCCCTTTGAGCTATGTGTTTTGACTTTGTAAACATTCTTGATTTCTTCAGCAATTTCTTGACTTCTTGACCAAACCCACTCTGCATGCAAAACGAGGCAATGAAAGTAATCCCTACCCTGTAATTAATTAGCATAATGTGGTGGCACTATGATGTGGTAGAAAGGTTATAGGTGTTCACGTCCTGACTTTGCTTCTTTCTAACCTTGTGAACTTGGGTAGATTACTTAGATGTTTGTGCCAAATTCTCCTTTTGTAAAGGAATTTGCAAATGTAAGTTTGCAAAATGTAAGTCTGCAAAGGTTAAAGTAAACTTCAGCATGAGAAGATTCAGCCTTGATTTATCCATGTGGTCTAGATTTTGACATAAATTCCTGAGAACTGACAAGTGACAAAGATTTTACTTGCTGTATATCCAACGTGGTTCAACCAACCAGGCAAAAATGCTGTTCTCTGAGATAGGGATGTTAAGTAGGTTTCATCTAATGTGTCACTTGAGCTGTTGGTTATGCCTGCCTGAGAGCTGTGTCCAGGACACTGGGACTGTGTGTAGCTTCAAAGGAAAGAGTGCAGTCATTGATT
The DNA here is from genome assembly GCF_003009895.1 of Hyaena hyaena. Taxonomy (NCBI): domain Eukaryota; kingdom Metazoa; phylum Chordata; class Mammalia; order Carnivora; family Hyaenidae; genus Hyaena; species Hyaena hyaena. The sequence continues at coordinate 832,036 of NW_024080672.1, read as the reverse complement.
AGTCATGCCTGATGTGGAGTTGGGAGTAGGGGGTGGTGGCAGCTATGCAGGCGTTTTCCTGGTCTCCCTAAGCCGCTCTTCCTCACATCTTTATGCCACACCAGAGAAAGATCTAGTTCTACAACTGCTGAGATGCACGAAAGACACCCAGAAGTCATTCTGCATTGGGGCGCCTGGGTGGCTCAGTCGGTTAAGTGTCTGACTTCGGCTCAGGTCAGGATCTCATGGCTTGTGGGTTCAAGCCCCACGTTGGGCTCTGTGCTGACAGCTCAGAGCCTGGAGCCTGATTCAGATTTGGTGTCTCCCTCTCCCTCTGCCCCTCCCCTGATCAAGCTCTGTTTCTCTCTGTCACAATAAGAAATAAACATAAACAATTTTATTTTGAAAAAGAAGTCATTCTTCATTGTTGGAAAGGCAGCTTGTTTGAGAGAGAATATGGAAATGCAAAAAGCAGGAAAATGGTTCTCCTTGGCTCTATGCCTCCAACACTCCATGCCATGAACTCAGTCCTTCAGCCACACTGAAATGGCTCTCAGTTCTAGGAGAGCCCTGCCCTTTCATAACTACATGCCTTTGCATATGTTCTTTCTACTTCTGAGAATATCATTCTCCATGTTTGGCACATGGCAAATTTTACTTCCCCTTCAAGCTCAAGCTCAAGTGTAGGTTCTTAAAAAAAAAAAAAAACAAAACCCAAGAAACATTTATTTATTTATTTACTTATTTAGAGAGTGAGGGCAAGTGAGGGGAAGGGGCAGAGAGAGGAAGCAAGAGAATCCCAAGCATGCTCCACGCTCTCAGCACAGAGCCTGATGCAGGGCTCAAACTCATAAACTGTGAGGTCATGACCTGAGCCAAAATCAAGAGTCAGTGGCTCAACCGATTGAGCCACCCATGTATCCCTCACGTACAGCTTCTTATGATAGGGAAGCCTGATGGCTTCTGATTTTTCTTGAGTCCCTGATGCCCAGCTCATAACAGGCCCTCAATAAATGTTGACTGAACAAGGTACATGGATGTAAAGAGGGAGATGTTGATAAGTTGGAGATCAGGAAGTTTCCTGAGAAAATAATCCAGGTTTTGAGTCCTATATTGCTTCCCTCTGGAGTTTGTAAAAGCATGGTGTTTGGATGCCTTCATATTTTAAAGGGGTGCTAGCTCTGATTGAGGGTTAAGATAAAAAGCAAAGTTAACATCTGGGCTTGACATACTGAATTATGATGATTGAGTCTAATAGGAAATAAGACTAGCAAGATTTGAACCCTTAAAAAATTGTGATAAAGTATACCTGACATGAAATGTACCGTCTTATCTATGTTTAAGTGCACAGCTCAGTGCATTCACACTGTTGCACAACCATAACCACTACCCATCTCCAGAAATCTTTTCATCTTGCAAAACCGAAACTCTGTACTGATTAAACAGAATTTCCTTATCCTCCCTACCCTCAGCCCCTGGCAACCACCATTCTGCTTTCTGTCTCTATGAATTTGATTATTCTAGATAACTCAGATAAGGGAATCATACAGTTACTTGCCTTTTTGTGATTGGTTTATTTAGCTTACCATGTTGCCCTCAAGGTTCATCCATATTGTAGCAGGCAGCAGAATTTCCTATCCTTGTCAGGATGAAGAGTAGTCCGTTATATGTGGATTCCACATTTATTTATCCATTTCCCTGTCCGTGGACACTCCCAGGACGACTTCTACCCCTTGGCTATTGTGACTAATACTGCTGCAAACATGAGGGTACCAATGATCTTTCAAGTCCCTGCGTTCAGTTCTTTTGAGTGTACACCCAGAAGTGGGGTTGGTGGATCATATGGACTCTGCCCTGCTGCATTTCGCCGCATGTGCACCGTTTCACTTCCCCACCAACAGCGCGCCGAGGGTTCTGGTGTCTCCACATCTTTGCCAACACCTGTTATTTCCTGGTTTTGCTTTTGTTTTTGATAACAGTCCTAATGATTCTGAGGTGGTATCTCACTGTGGTTTTGATTTGCACTTGCATTTTCCTATTATTAGTGGTATTGATCATATCTTCATGTACTTATTGGCTGTTTGCACATCTTATTTGGAGAAATGTCTCATCAAATCCTGTACCCTTTTTTTTTAAATTTTTATTTATTAAAATTAAAAAATTAAAATCTCTCTCTGAGAGAGAGAGAGAGACAGCATGAGCAAGGGAGGGTAAAGAGAGGGAGACACAGAATCCGAGAAACAGGCTCCAGGCTCTGAGCTAGCTGTCAGCACAGAGCCCGACGCGGGGCTCGAACCCACGAACCGTGAGGTCATGACCTGAGCTGAAGTCAGACGCCCAACTGACTGAGCCACCCAGGCGCCCCCTGTGCCCATTTTTTAATTGCATTGTTTGATTTTTGTTGTTGACTTGTAGGAGCTCTTTATATAGTCTGGATATTAGCTCCTTATCACATATGTCACTTGCAAATACTTTCTTCCATTCCATGTGTTGCCTTTTCATTCTATTTCATGCACAGAAGTTTTAAATTTTGATGTAGTCCAAATCAAAATTTTTATAGTGCTTGTTGTCTGTGATTTTGGTGTCATATGACTTCATTGCCAAATCCAATGACATGAAGGTTTTCCTCATTGCAAATCTAATGTCATAAACATTTGCCTGTATGTTTTTCTTCAAGAAATCCATTTTGAATTAATTCTTACATATGATGCAAGGTAGGGGTACTTCATTTTTTTTTTTTTTTTTTGCATGTGAATATCCAGTTTCCCCAACACCATTTGTTGAGAAGACTGTTCTTTCCCCCAAAGAACTGTATTAGTATCCTTGCTGAAAATCATTTGACCATGAATATGAGGGTTTATTTCTGGGCTATTTTAGTCTACCGATCTACGTCTGTCTTTATGCCAGTACCGCACTGTTTTGATTACTGTGGCATTGTAGTAAGTTTTGAAATAGGAAGTATGAGAGATCAAGAACTCTGAGTGGCCCAGAAAGGGCCATTTTGCGCTGAAGAAATGTTTCTCTCTAATCTACGTAATCAACTATCTCTGGATACTTGCACTTTGACTTTCGAAAAAAGTGATAGTTAGGCATATCCCGTCTGCCCTCAACTGCTGATACCAATGAATAACACTTTTTATTATATAAAATTTCAATTGCCAGAGAACACCTTGGTAGCCTCTAGATAGAAAATGAAAGAACAGTTTCAGCTTGGGCATTTACATAAGTTTGGAGCCACCGTTATACACGGGCTGTGTCTGATGGAAGGTACGATAATTCTTTTGCAACTGGACTGTCTAGATTTTTCCCACAGAGCACTTTTATTTCTTTCTGATAGTATTTGAGGTTATGGACTCTATTTCTATCTGAAGAAAGCAAGCAGGATACAATAAAATCTTGTGACATGAGGCTGGGTAAAGCCAGATGTACTGATTTTCTTTTAGACGAGGACACCCATTTCAGTAACGGAAGGCACTGAGAAGGTTTAACGTTCTGTTAACGTGCGAAGCTGAATTTAAGTGAAAGATGATCCCTGGTTCTTTCATTCTTGCTTTAAAAATAAACTATATAATTAAACGGCTATAGATACCTCTTTTGTGGGAAGGAAAACAGCAGCCGGATTCTTTGCAATCATGCCAGCAGGGCAGTAGGTTTCCTAACCCTGTGGCAAAATAGAGAATCAATACCAATCAGGAAAAAATGCTAACAAAAGGGAAAATCTCATGGGAACCGCAGGCAATGAAAGATTTAAAATGTGAATAAAACATCACAGGTCAGCGTTAAAATAGACAATACATTTCGCTGCCAAGGCAAAGAATCTAGCCACTAACTTGAGGCACCACACGGACCCAACAACACTGAGGGCACAAAGAGAAAGCCCTAGACAAACCACTCCCCCCTTGACTTCGGTGTGGAAAGGAGTCTCCTTTCACAAGGAGGCAGTCACCCCCGAAGTAGCACATTTGGGATCAGACATTTCACCTTTTTCAAAAGTAAATATCTCTGGAAATAGAAATCTTGTCCGTAGTAATTTCTAGAATTATTAGAACAAAGAGGTCAGCCTTGCTTTTAAAAGGGGAAAGATGATTACCTGTTGGTTAATTTTGCAAGCGAATAATGCTTTACACTACCACCTGGGGAAATGATGAAGTCAAAAAAAGCCAGTATAGATAGACGGCTTTCGGACTAACAAGATACTAAAGCCATCTCCAATTGGAAGGGTTTTATGCATTCAGTGGAGAGAAATGCTCAGTAGTTGATAATTATTCAGGATCATCCATTCTTACCGAGTGGCCTCTCATCATGGGAAATTCCATATTTCAAAGCCAAGTTCTTAAAAAAAAAAAAAAAAAACCCAGAGCAAAACAGAAAACAATATTTTGGCACGTCACCATTATCAAGGGACTGCGTTTGGCAAATCTAAATAAATGTGATTCTTTTTGCCAAATCATGGAAAGTGGGTCTGTATTCTCACCATTTGAAAGGATGCAATCAACCTCCAATCAGAGGCAGCCTATCAGGGGTGGGCGCCGGTGACCTGCTTTCGCTCCCTCATATCCCTTAAAGTCGCCAGTCTATTCATGCCTCACGGTCTCAGTTCCACAAATGGGCTTGCCAAGATAAATTAAATATCTATTTTAATGACTAGAGCATATTAGAAACCTGCTCACGGATTTCACAGCGCTTCAAATTTAGAATTTAGAATGGTTTAAAAGTGGTTCGTAGAGGGGTGCTTGGGTGGCTGAGTCGGTTAAGTGTCCGACTTCAGCTCATGATCTCAGGTCTTGATCTCACGGTTCATGGGTTCAAGCCCCACATCGGGCTCTGTGCTGACAGCTGGCTCAGAGCCTGGAGCCTGCTTCCGATTCTGTGTCTCCCTCTCTCTCTGACCCTCCCCTGCTCACGCTGTCTCTCTCTCTCTCAGAAATAAATAAAACATTAAAAAAATTTAAAAAAAAAAAGTGGTTCGTAGAACCAAGTTTATGTCCTTGTGTTAAAACGAACTACAGCGTTTATCACAGAGGCATAGTAACAACATTGAGTTCCTGTTCCTGTTTTTCAACTGGCCATCTGGCTTTTCTTAACCTTTTGAAGTGCCACTACTTATCAAGCACATACAAATGTGCTAGGCAGTATGCTAAACCCTTTACTTACATGGGATTTTCCGTGTAATTCCCATCGCATCCCTATGAGGTGGAGGATGTTATTACAGCCACTTTAGAAATAGAGAAACCAAAGCTCGGTGCGCTTGGCCAAGGCCACCCAACTCTCCCACCGAGAGTGAGCCAAGGCCAGTCTAATGCCAGTGCGGGCTCTTTCTAGGCACTGCAAGCTGCTTCCTCCAGGGGTCAGGCAGCGTGGATTGTGTCGATATTCACATGTATCACACCTGATTACTCAGCTAAGGCTCCTGCCCCGGAGCTGCCAATATTTTCAGTCCTGATGAATTTCATCCAATTTTCTTCCTTTTAGTTTTGTCTCCCCCATTCATTTCCCCTTTTCCAGACTTGTTTGTCTTACATGATCTGTAGTTATCTAGAAACGCTTGTTTTCTCAGTGTTAAATGAAACTTATATCATTGTTTGATTTATTGTCCTCCCTATTCTAGCTTTCCTTGCTTCAGTAATATAGTTTTTACTTCTATTTGGAGGCAGCCTGTGGAGGAAATAACATGGCATCTGTTATTTACACATGAACATGTGAGATCTCCAAATTGTAATGACAGCATCAGATAATGCAGTATCTGCACTGCCCTTTTCCTTACTCGTCTTCAAGTGATGACACAGACCACTAGCAAGTGGCTTGATATTTTCGTGGAGCAATCATATTTGTGGAAAGATCTAAACTGTAGGGTTTTCTTTCTCCCCTCCCCTCCCCTCCCTTCCCTTCCCTTCCCTTCCCTTCCCTTCCCTTCCCTTCCCTTCCTTCCCCTTCCCTTCCTTCCTTCTTTTCTCTTTCTCTCTCTCTTTCTTCTTTCTCTTGTGGCTACTTTTCCTTCAGATAAAGTTGTTATATGCCTGGTCTCCAACTGGGAATATTCCAACTGAGCAACACAAGAAGAACTTAATGGTTCAAACTCTATTTGTGAGCAATGAAGTAAAAATGGTAGTGTTTCATGTTCGTTATAGCATGACTTACCATAGCTAAACCTAGAGAATAATGTAAATGTGCCCAAATAGGGATTGCTTACATAAAGTATATGCCATCCATGCCTTGAAATATCACATTGCCCTAAAAGTCATATTTTAGAACAGACTCTAAAGGTATGGGAGAAATGTTGATGATAGATTATTATGTGGCAAAAGCAAATGATAAAGTAGTATGAGCTATTCTTTAATCCAAGAATTATTTAGCTGTGTATTTTTTCGTTTCTAAAAATACTGTTTAAAAATTTTTGCTCTCCTGTTTGTTGTTGGTCTCTACTTTTTATATCATCACGGATAGACAACATGATCTCTATGTCATTGGTTCTTTCAGAATTTGTTCCTTCTTGAATGCTGAGAACAAACTGAGGGCTGATCGGGGTGGGAGAGAGGGGAAGGAGGTGATGGGCATGGAGGAGGGCACTTGCTGGATGAGCACTGGGTGTTATATGGAAACCAACTTGACAATAAAATATTTAAGAAAAAAAAAGAAAATTTTTCTTTCTGACTTGTGTGGATCCAAGGGGGAGCCAATTTTTATACTCCTATAAGTGGCTGGATTTTCACTATCACATGATAGTTCAATGGGAAGTTTTGGGACATTAACTCCCAAACACAGGTTTGAGCTTGGCATCCTAATTTTTCCCAGGTATCTCCCAACCCAAGCCATGTGGCATTAACATTTGTGCGAGATACTTGTCTGGATTTCAGGATGTAAAGGACACATCTTTGGCCAGTTCTAGAATGCACTCTAACACAGAGCCTATGAGGTTAACTATTTGGGTGTGGGGGGGATTTGACATCTTATAATTTAAATATTAATCAACAAATGGCGATATATTGGTTGTTCTGTAGATCAGGGTTTCTCAACTTTAACACCACTGCCATTGGGAGCTATTGCTCTTTGCTGGGAGGGGGAGGCTGTCCTGTGTTGTAGAATGTTTGGCACCATCCTTGGCCTCTACCTACTAGATGCCAGTAGCAGAGCCCCTCTCCCCAACTGTGACGATTAAAAATGATTCTAGACATCACCAAACATCCCCTGAGGGAGCGAGACCACACTCGGCTGAGAACCACAACGAAAGAAAAGTGACCAGTTCCTTTTTAAAACTAGTGACTTAAGTGTGAGTTTCACTGAATCAGTAAGCATGTTTATTGAGCGTTTAATGTGTATAAGGCCCTGTGCTTTCACCTCAGCAGTTTTATGTAGGCAGGGAGAAAGAAAGCTACAATCTGCCTTACTCTCATAAGGTCACCAGTGGCACACAACGACATTACAACACCAGGCTCTAATCTGTGTGATGGAGGTGAACACTTTGTCTTCCTAGAGCTTGTGGCAGAATATATGCACAAGCGTCAGAGATTGCCTGGACACTGCTGTCACTCAATAAATTGTAACTTTACTATAATTATTGTCATCCAAACTGAGCTGATGCACGTAGACCAGGGCCCAGCAACCAGCTTGATTAGTCTGCTCCTTCGGCTCATGGTACAAGTCACCTCCACACATCTTTCTGAAATGTTTTTCTCAAAACAATCTCAGTTTCCATGATCAAACAAGCAAGCAAGCAAACAAACGAGTTCCAGAAAATAATGTAAGCAAACAAGGGGCTGGCCAGTAGTTAAAGTTCATGTGCCAAGGTCTTCTGTGCATCAGAAGCACAGTGATGTCTACATCGGCCTATGGCCCAGGCACGCTATTTCTGTCTTGGGTAGCACATAGATTCTGCAGCTGGAGAATGAATGGCTGCTCGGAGATTTCTTCAGCCTGGTTCATTATCTGTTTTAAACTACGAGGGCTCCATCTCAGCGGGCCAACAGGAAGCCTGCTTTTGATTTAACAGTGCTCTGAACAAGCTCCTTCTATGGCTTTCCAAGAATTAATTACAGAGCTTAGGAAAGGCGCCTGCCACAAAGTCCCATGGATGGCGTTATGAGCAATTACAGCAGCCGCATTGATGCCGGCAGAATAAGAATTTCCTGGGAGGGTGGCTTGGAATGAGAGGGCTGGCTTGTGGAAATACAGCCACATGGGTCTCCCATCTGTAGCTTCCAGGGGAATTTAAAGTCAAAGAGTGAGAAGAGATGGGTTCACCATCACACACCATCTGGGTTATTGGGCTCTCATAGGCTTGGGCTTGTGTAATTTGACCAAAGAAAAAAGAGAGGGAGAGAGAAACAGAGAGAGAGATCATTTTGATACATAGCAATGGGGGCACTGTAGAGGGGAGGGAATAGAAGAGTGCTCTTTGGGGAACACTGTAAGGCTGAAGAATGCTGGGATCTAATCGCCCGGCCCTGCCCCGTGGACTCCTGAGGACCATGGCGCTTTGCGACTCTGGGGATAAAGCAAACACATGCGGTGGCTCTTAAACAACTGCAGCCATGGAGTGACTTTCTGAGAGCACATTTACTTTCGGAGGCAAAACCCATATTGCTGGATTCCTTGCCAAAAAGCTTCGGTTGGTTGTGCAGGCAGCACAGGATGGCAGGTTGCAGAGGTGAGGCCGGCGGGAAGCCTGCTGAGAAAGGGGTTCTTCTGCCTAGAGGATTGCGGGTGGCCTCTCTGGGACAGGTGCCAGCTCCCCCTGCAGGGCTCGCTCACTTCTCCCTTGGAGGTGGCTGGAGCTGCGAGGACCTTCCATAGCTGCTGAGGGAACGAATGCAGTAATCAATGACTTGGCGTGGGGTCACCTCACAATCCGAACTTTTTTACCTTTTGGGGGAGATTCTAGAATCATGGGAAAGCTTCAGTCTCCCATTCAGGATGGTGATGATGGTAGATTTCAATTAGCAATAATCGCGCCTCGGATAAACCTCATTGGCTACGATACTGCCACTGCGCAAAGCTGATGATGGTAGATTTCAAAAGGGTTGACATTTTTATATAAGTATCTGCCAGTGCAGTAGAGGTCACATGGCACTTACATGGGGGTCCCTGCCTCTGAGGACCTGACCCACGTGTCACATTTGGATCCTGGGCCTGCTCTGCGGACATGAAATGTAGTTTCCCAGGGACAATAATTAAAGATCGTGAGCTCTGGGACTTTACTGCGCTTTCTGGTTTTGTCTGGTGCCGGTATCTTCATGCACACAAGAAATTCCAGGCTTGCTTCTCACCCAAACATTTGGAAGCTTTCGGTACAGCGGCCTCGGGCCCCTGGCCAAAGGTTGTGACCATCATCGAGAAAAATAAATTTAAAACTTAAATTTGCTTCCCTGGTTTTGTTTTTCTCTCAGGGGCTGTTTAAAAAATAAATCATTGTCAAACGATCCTTTTGCTCGCTTAATCATTCCTCCCTGTTTGTACAGTTTTGGGAAAAGTGAAATTCTCCGATTAGATGGGTGGGTCATTCTCACCAGCTTTGACCAGACAGCATACGCCCCCTTGGTGATCTTGTCCAGTCTCATGGCTTTCATAGCAGGGTAACTCCCCAAATCATACTTTCTTCCCAATGCAGGGTCACACCTGTCACGTGACCTCACATCAGTTCCTGAATTCATGGCAGCCAGCTGGCTCTACTCACCATCCCCCCATCCAAGAAGTGGTCTTCCCGCTGCTCGAGCTAAAAACCTTGGCATCATCCTGGACTCTTCCCTTTTCCTCATCTCCTCACCGCACATCAGGGCTGCCCAGAAAATCTGTGGCTCTGTCTTCAAAGTATATCCAGAATCCAACCATTTCTCCCAGCTCCTCTGTTAGCCCCCTGGTCTGGCATCTGGATTACTTCCACGTGACGCTTTAGTATCTTCTCATCGGTCTGCCTGCCTCTCCCCTTGCCCCTGAAGTCTGTTCCCAACACAGAAGCCAGGTGGTCCTTCAAAACCCAAGTGTCTTCCTGTCACTGCTCTGCCTGTAACTACTCAGGGACTCCCCATGTCACTTAGAGTGAAGCTGGGCCCTCACAGTGGGCTACGAAGCTCTGCCTGAGCCACGACCCTTGCCCCGCTTAGCTCCCAGACCTCCTTTTTCTACATTGCCTCTTGCTTACTGGGCTTCGGCAACATGGCCTGCCGACGGCTCTACCTGAGTGCCCAGCACTGACGTTCACTCTGCCGTAATGTTCTCCCCTCCCCCCAAATCCACAAGCCTGACTGTGTCGCCTTCAAGTATGCTCAGACACTGTCAGTGTGGCCTGCTCTGTGCCCGTCCTATTTAGAATTGCAGTCTGCCCCATTTCCCCTCTAAATTCCAAACTCTGCTTATCCTTTGATATTTTGTTTTTCTCTAATCCACATCACCTTCCAAAAAACAGACATAATTTACTTATTCATTGTGGTCATTCTTTCTTTCCTGTCTCTCCCAATTAAGATGTAATCTCCATGAGGCTAGATATTTTTGTCTGTTTTGTTTAGCAACTCATCCCAACTGCCTAGAAGTTTCCTTGCACAAAGGTGTGTAACAAATACTTGGTGAATGCATAAAACACCTTCCTTCACCATATTTAAAAATGTACCTGTTACTATAGAAATAGGTAAAGGAGAGGGACGCCCGGGTGGCTCGGTCAGTTAAGCATCCTACTCTTTGATTTTAGCTCGGGTCATGAGCTCATGGTTCGTGGGATCGAGCTCTACATCGGGCTCCACGCTGACATTGTGGAGCCTGCTTGGGATTGTCTCTCCCTCTGTCTCTCTATGCCCTTTCCCTGCTCATGCTCTCTCTCTCAAAATAAATAAACTTAAAAAAATAGGCAAAAGGATTCAAGTATTGAAAGGATACTATTAAGAATCAATGTTTTGGATCAATTTCACTACTTTTTTTTCTCTTGACCCTTGGTGTATGATAGAAGAGTCAAATCTTTCAATTTTTGCATTAATTTTAAAGGCTGAAAACTGCTCATGTCTGAAAGGACCAATCAGCCCAGTCTGGCACTGTCTTCTGACCCTGACGCAGAGCCCTTCCCATGGGGAATACTCTAAACCGTGAGCTGAATGAACAGTGAGTGAATTTAAGGGTTGACCTTTCCCTCCACACAAGTGTGTATGACAGATGGCTATTCCAGGTCATTGCAACAATTTAAACTATTTACACACATATATATTTTTACTAAGAGGTAAATTCACAAACTTAAATTATTATTTTTTTAATGAGAGGTAGAGTGGGGCAGGGGATACCATGGTGGAAAGAACAGACCTGGGAGCTGAAAATCCTGGATACTGATTCTGGCCCCAACATAACTGTGTTTCGTTTTTATCTATTCAAGCTACGGTGGTGACCTTGTAAAAGCCATTTCACTTGTCTGCGTATCTGTTCCCTTTTCTTAAAAATGTGCAAAGTGGCTGGCGAATCTGGACGGTTGTTTCCAGCTCTACACCTTCTTTCTTTCTACGAAAACGAAGGAGCAGTAATTTTGCTCACTTTCTTTCCCTTCCTTTCTCCATCCTCCCCCTTCCCTCCCTCACCATCTAAGGACGAAGCTGTGTGAAATGGCGCATTAGAGGAGGGCTTATCAGTTCAACCACAGGAGCAGCTGGCCCATGTTTGAATCTGGGATCTACTCCTTGCTAGCTGCAGGGCTTGGGGTTAATTATTTAACTTTGCTGAGCATCATTACCTCCTCTGAAAAATGGGATAAAGAACTCCTGCCCTACAGGGCTATTGCATGGATTACTGGATATTGCGTTGATCGTGTTGTACAAAATCTGGCACAAAGTACGCATGGGCGGCGGGTAGCTGTCACGAGACGACACCTGGGGAGGGGAGTGGCACGGCGGGTGTTTGAAAATTGGAATAACTCGGAAGTGGGAAGCCTGGATGGGAATGAACTCTTAGAGGCTGGCAAAGTGACCTGTAAAGCAGAGCTTTTTAAACTCATTTAGTTTATGACATGCAGAGGACATGGTAAAAGGATTCTATAACTATATTTTGGGGGGGGGGGTTTGGTTTTTATTTTCAGATTTTATTTTTAAGTAATCTCTACCCTCAACTTGGGGCTGGAACTCACAACCCTGAAATCAAGAGTCACATGCTCCACCAGCCAGGTGTCCCTATAATTTTTTTTTTTTAAAAAAAAAAAAAAAATTGTCACTGCCTTTTCCTTTTTGATTTTTGCTTTGACTAATAATCCCAGAGAAGAAGGTGGCCCCTGCATGGTAGATGACTATGTTTGACCAAATGTTCTGTTTCCAGCTGCAAAGAATAAAACACCGACCTGTTTGAGAGAGTAAATGCCCACCCTTTGAAACTCTAATCTGCACCCAGTGTAATATAAGGCTATGATTTTGTAAATCAAATTAAGTTATTTAAAAAAAAGTGCCCCTAATAAAAAATAAGTAAATAAAAATAGATATATTTAAAAAAATTTTTAAGTGCCCAGGTAGGTATTTTTTCCTCAAGAGCAGAATTCATGAGCAAAACTAATGGTCTTAAGACTGTCCCATTTGAGGCATCTGACAAAGTCCCCTCTCTTTATATGCACTATCATGAGCCTCCTCTGTGAGATCTGAGTCCTGCATATGTTTAATTAGATGTGATTTTTGGAGATAAAGGAGAATGATTAAATTATCCAGACTCCAGAAAAACAAAAGATCCTTATTTCAGCCATCCATCAGGCCTCGACATCCGGAGTATTACATGCTATAACTCAAATGAAAATATTTCACCTAAAAGTACAGTGCCCCTGTCCGTGATATCATTAAAGGAAATCATTAAGCATTTATGCAGCACTTTGTGCCGGAAAAGTGCTTTACCGTTATTTTTATTGCCCACCAAAACCCTCTGAGGCAGGTCTTTCTCTACATCTTAAAACCAAAGCAGAGAGACGAGATTAAATTACTCAGGGTCTCGGAGAAAATAAATGACTGTATCAGAATAAGACCTCCGAGTGCCAAAGTCAGCTGTTTTATTTAATCCACCGAACCATCAGGTTAGATGTCTATTCACTGTATAAAGCGTTATCTGATTTGGGCTGGTCTCTTTTTTCTTTAACACCCAGCACACTGGTGTCGTAGACATGGGGTGTGGGCCACGTATATACGGTCCCTTACACTCATCATGAGCACCTCGGAAAAGCACGAAGTTCCTGGAGAAATGTAATTAAAAAGAAAAAAAAACAATCAATGTTTTATCAATTTATTTATTTATTTAATTATTTTTTTTTTTACAAATAGTTTATTGTCAAGTTGGTTTCCATATAACACCCAGTGCTCATCCCCACAAGTGCCCCTCTCCGTGCCCTTCACACCCCTCCCCCCCACACCCATGAGTCCTCAGTTTGTTCTCAGCATTCAAGAGTCTCTCATGGTTTGCCTCATATGTTTGCACATATAGGAGGATTAGGAGGAACTTAACGGAGGACCATGGGGCAGAAGAGGGGGAGAAATGGTGGGGGAAAGGGAGAGAGACAATGTGTTTTAAAAGATAGGCTTTATTATGCTAAATAATAAATAGACACTGGAATCTGTGGCTTAGCCCTCAGACCAAGGTTTCCACCTCGGGTTGGAAGGTGCTCGTCCATCCAGGGACTCAGGGATCTGGGCTCCAGCCCTGTGGCCCTGTGCATACACGGTTTCCAGAGACAGTGAAGCAGGAAGGAGGTAGGGTTGGGGGTGGGTAGGGGGGGCGGGACTCATTTCTGCTGGTGAGCACCTGTAGCCACAGTGATACACAGACTGTCTGTCAGCCCGTCTGCTAAGAAGGCTTTTGGCCACAGGGAGTCACATGGCCCCTGGACCAGCTAGCAGAGGCTAGAAATGTCAGCAAGCAAGTGCATGGGCCATTTGGACAGCACTGTTGCCTCTTCTACAGACCAACTGAGTTTGACTTTAATTCTCTCCTTTGAACTTTGAGTTCCAAATGTTAGTGACAGCATTTATTCAACTTGTGCCTGACATAGGTGTCACGAGCTCCCTTGTCATCCCTCTTGCATGGCCTCACATCTCCTTACGCTGTATTATTTTCCAAGTCCCTTCACAGATTACACCTTATTTGATGGCAATAGAAGGAGAATTTCTGATGGTCAAAAGGACTGCTGTACTTATAATTTTCATTGCCTCAAGTTCAATGGTTGTGGCACCTGGGAAGCAGGATCTATGGGTTAAGGGGCTTAAGGAGGGCATATCCTATTAACTCAACCCATGGGACTGGCCCACCACACAGGATCAGAGTCTGAGGCAGTATCAGCTTTATGGCTGGAGCTAGGTCTTGGTAGACTGCCACTTCATCTCTTGCTTGCTACTAGTGACATCAGCAACAGGCTCATTTCCATCTTGCCTGGGTTTGTGGAAGCTGAGAAGACTGGGGGCTGGAAGGCGGAGGGTGGAACGAGAGCGCCATGGCAGAGTCTGGAGCCTGTGTAAAGCTCCACTGTTCCCCAAACTGTGTTGAGCCACCCGGTGGAAGCCATTCACACCCTTATCCAGTATCTTTGTTTCAGCGGCTGTGAAAAACAGTTATGAGATGATTCTACAAATAAAGGGGCAGTAACATGAAAACAAAATGTGAAATGGCATGGGAAGAAAGACATGGTTGAAAGTTCTGGATGATGGAATGATTCCCTTTGGTGGTAGCCATGGCCAACTTAGATTTCATCTTGTCTTTCTGATATATTTTCTAAAAACACTATTTCCCGTAAAGCAGAGAGATTCCCCAGGTCTGGCTTCTGAAGAAGGCCAACAGCGAATTTGTTTACAGATTGACTGGTCAGTACTCTGACTTCTGCCTCCAGGTCTTCAACTCACTCCGACAACTTTGACCTGATTTTGGGAGGCGATTATATTTGGCTGGGTCGCTGAGCTCTTTCTCAGAACCTCTTCTCAGGACCGTTGCCAAACACTCTTTTTGTAACTATGTTGTAAAGTCTGAGGAAAGTTGTCTTGGGTCATTGCCCAGGACCTAATGCCCCAATTGTAGACATACATGGTTGCAATCTTTATATCCCATTAGGGCGGAAACCAGGCATCAGCAGCCTTCTCTCACAGCTCTTCAAAACCAAAAGGGCTCTCTGAACTCTACCAGTTGCCTGATGAAAAGCAATGAATTTTACCTGTCCTTATTGGAGCAATTCCTTTGTCCAGTGCAGTGCTTCTCCTTGCCTGGAAAACCAGGATTCCCTTTCATAAATCACAGATTGCAAGGGCCAGGGGGGCTGGAAAGGCTAGGGTGGCTCCCTTCATCTCTATTTTGTCCTTTGACTTGAATAGTTTGGGTGGCTTTCTGTTTCTTACAATCACGCATGCCCTCACTAAGTCTTTGGAAATTGGAATGTGTGTGGAATTGACAGTGAAAGGTACCCACGTTTCACCTCTCCAGAATGTGAGTTGTCGCCTTCGGAACATTAATATTTCTTTAGGAATCCTAATGATTATACTGAAACTCAACCTCTTTTTTTTTTAGCTTTGTTTAAAAAAAACAGTGACATTTCATCAGCAAGGAGATATATATTTAGCAAGGAGGGTAGAAGGTGACTCAGGGGGAGTAGGGTGAAGGAAAAAAATGAGGAAAGAATAAAACTGTCCACATTAGCCTTTGCTGCTGGGTTGCGAGCTATTCTTATCCTGTCAGCACAATTAATGAAGGAAAAATAGTCCCTAGAAGCAATGTAGCTGGAGGCACAGATCTGCCCTCCTTGCCCCTCAAACCAAGAGAGACAAGGTCTAGAGCAAGTTTCCCCAGTGGGAGTTACTGGGAAAATGACTTCTTGGCCCCGGGTAAAACTTTCTCTCTTTGTCGATCTCAGGGGCCACTTGATTTCAGGCCAAGAGTGTGCATAGAGCTGCAAATGCAAGGGAAGCATCTCTTTCTTCGAATTATTGACAGTGTAGATGGGGAGGACATATCGGCACCCTGGAAACGATGAAAGGATCTCACAGAGCAGCGGGCAATCCGGAGCTGGCCTGGGGGGCTCCCAGGGAAGAATCTGAAAACCAGAAAGGTTTTGCTCGAGATTAGCTGGGAAAGACAGCAGGAGAAAGGAGCTCCTGGGCAAACCTCAAAGGAAACGCAGTTAGAGATCAATGGGGAGAAGAGGAAAAGAGTGTGGATGGTGGTTCACATGACGGAATGATGGGAACAGAGCAGCCTGATTAGGCGGAAGGCTTTGTACTGAGTTGCGACTGTTCATACTGAAAGTTTTCTTGAGTTTCTGTCATCTAAGAGTCATTGACACCTGAATCCACCTTCCATAAAAGGTTAACTACTGGTTTAGTCTGCATGATCCAAGACAATATCCAATATTCATGCATTACAGCTAGGCTCATCTGAGATTCCAGGAAAGGCATAATTTTTTGTGTGTGAGCTCAGAAAGAAACGTGAGAAAATACGCAAATAAGAATGTCACCCCTTCTTATTTTTAAAAAGAAAACTTTAAATCAACATTTCCTTTACATTTCATTGTTTGTTATAATTTACACACTCAATTCCTAATTTTTCTTAGGTCCTGGTAGCAATGGGTGTTAATAGTAGATTATGTAGTAAGAAAACCTTACACTTTACATTTACAAGACATTTTCTTATTTATTATCTCATCTGGGCATTCATTATCATTCCAACTTTTTAAAATTTTTTTAAAGAGACAGTGAGAGTCAGGGAGAGGGGGAGAAGGGGGCATGGGGAGAATCTTAAGCAGACTCCATGCTCGGTGCACAGCCCAGTGCAGGGCTTGATCCTATGACCCTGGGATCATGACGTGAGCTGAGATGAAGAGTTGAATGCTCAACCGACTGAGCCACCCAGGCATGTCACCATTCCAAATTTTTGTCCTTCCTGCAAAGGGTTTTCCACAAAGCCACAGAGCTGATTAATGGAAGGCCCAAAATTCAAACCCAGGTCTCCGGACTACCAGTCTACCACCTTCCCCGTCCCTGGGTCGCACCACCTGTACCCTCAGCAGAGGTATCTGTTATACTAGCCAAGATGAAAACCAGCAATCCTTCAGGTGGGTAAGAACACCACAAGTCAAGGGATCTCAGTCACTACTGGTGGGAGCGTGAAGTGATAGGCCTCCTCCGGACAAAGCAGTTTGGCAAAATATATTATGAACATTAACACTGATCCTACACTCTGACCCAGTAATTTTACTTCTAGGAATCCATCGCCAGTAATTACTGAGAGATGTGGCCAAAGCCTTACGCAGAAATGAGTTTACTGGAAGCCTGCTTATAGTATCCAACAATGAGAGATTCGTTAAGAACATGTGGTAACTTCCAATGATGGAATATTATTGAAGGCATTAAAAATCTCAGTTTTGAAGATTATTTGCTAATAAATATTGAGAAAGTATCTATGATATAAGATCAAATAAAAAAACAGCATGCAGATGGTATAACTAGCAGAGAGAAAGAAAGAAACACATCAAAATGTTAAAAATGTTTAACTGTGAGTGATGAGATGACAATATTTTAAAAATTTTCTACCCATTTCCCATGATTCCCATAGAGAGGATAGCAATTTTATACTTACAAAAAGATTATATTTAAAGTTTATAAAATGGCAAACACAGTGGATCATACTAAAAGCAAGGATTGATTAAGGGTTTTAAAATCATCATTTTACCTAGCCTGGTCTATCAGCCGCATGTCTCAAGTTCAGGAAAACAATGACAACAAATAAAAGCTGTGCTGACTTGTTACATTTCCAATGAGAAGAGTAAGGAGACCTAAGATGAAGACCACAATTGCAGTGGAGTGTGTGGCAAATACTTAAAGCTAGAAAAGTTTGCTTCTAAAGGGGTGACTCACTCCCTTGGTCGAAGCAAGTTTGCTCAGCACGTAGGGGCCCGGCTCCAGGCAAACTTTCTGCAAGATGCTCTTCTCAGTTGCTCTACTGTGTAGTCCCCTGGCTTCTTCCTTCACTGTTTTTGGCACCTGTGATAAACGGTACAGACTCATCAGTGAGCAAGAGAGCTAGCGAGCGTAAACCCAGAGATATTCTGGAACTTTCTAGATGGGAGACAGAGAGGTGCAGAACTGGCGGGAAAAGAAGCCTAAGCCTTCAGGGTTAACACTTTGCTTTTGGAGGCGAGGCCTCAGTCCTTGGAGGGTTTCCAGTCTGAACTCGCGGAGTTCGTCAACAGGAAAACAAATAGCTGGCCTGCTCTGTATTTACTCTGCCTCTCTCAAGGTTGCAACATAAATTTCCCAACTCTGAAAGCTGCGAAAGCCAAGGAGACATTTTGTGAGCTCAGGGTCTTTCCTCCAGTCCGTGTGACCCATGTGCGGCCCCATTGTGGGAAAATCTAGGTACCAGTCCCCCTCAGGGCACTGGGGGGGGACAGTGCTGGCTCTGTGGACTCTCCCAGAGCAGACAGTGGGGGCGGGAGCAGGGTGGAGCGATGGCCGGATAACCCGAATTCTCCAAATGAGAGCTGCTGGTCTGCCTTGGAAAAAAATCCCACTTTGCTAGAGGAACAAGAGCTGTGAGGCCTTCTCTCTGGGTGAATTTATAGCAAGCTTGCCATGCACAATGCCCAATGGTGCTTTAGTGGAGTGGTGTCGAAATTGTAATATGGCTAGATCAATTCTGGAAGCAACCTTGTTCAACACCATGGGAATATTTGTGTTCTCACTTTCAACATTTCCAATTAGCCGAGAAGCTAATGCTGGAAACCACCACATATAATCTAGAAAAAAACTGTCAACGTAACATTATAAAAATTGAATATGTGTCAGAAGTGGATTTAGATTCTTTAGGTTAATATTATTTTTGCTATTAGGTAATGAACTGACATTAATTTACTTGAGCTGTGTGATTAGGTTAATTTACTCCAGAATAATCTTGCATTTTAAAAATTAAAAATGGTGGTTGTATCTTCTTGTTATCAATCAAAGTAGCAGTAGCACTACAGAAACATTGCCTCTTTGTACTCAATTGTGCTCTTATAGACAGTCACATAAGCACTAAAAATGACAGATTACCGTGCTTGGGTAGATCTTCACGTTTAAGTATCTACAAATAACTGTCCATTGGTGAATGGTTAAACTTCATCAATTATTTTTCCTAGGAGCCATTCACCCTTTTTCATAAATAGAAATCTACAAATAATATTAGAGCAGTTTAAATCTTATATATAATAATGTGACAGCATATAATAACAAAAGAGGCTCACACATGCCAAAGAAAGCTACATAGAGTATCCCTTTTTGACCTTCACAAAAATAAATGCTCCATCTACGGCTCTATAAATTGTTTAAATCCTTTAATGATTCCAATGTGCTGATAATGTCCCTGCACTTGCTGGAACTATGGTTCTGTTAATATTTTGAAAATTACTTTAATTAACCTTATTTCATCTTGTAGTGGTTATGGAACACGTTTATATGTTTTAAATATGCATTAATTCGTTTCATCATTAACCTTGGATTTTGCCCTTGGTAATTACGGTAATTTATAAGTTGCGTTGAGCCAGGTGCCAGTGCGTTAGAAAAATACATATTGTGGGTCCTGTCAATAGCTTGAGTAGTCAGGATTCTGCAGTTTACAAGGGACAGGAAAGCAACCTGGAAGGGTAAAGTAGAGGGGGCCATGGTTCAGCAGAAAATTCCCAGGCTTGGGTTTTATGCGGCAAGTGAGTGGCATGGAAGAGGAGGGATAGTGAGTGGCCAAGCCTGAGCTTGGCACCCACCCCACCCATGCCCACCCTTCCTCCCGAGATCAGAGGGGGAGGAATCTGTTACACAGGAAGAGAGGACAGAGGAAGAGCAGTGTCCACCATAACAGCTAATCCAATTTATTTTAATATTTTGTATTTTAATATTAAGAGCATGTACTCCGCCCCTTTCTTTTCTGACACATCCAGACGGGCCATTACTGACACTACAGGTAACGGAGATTTGGGTTTTTACATCTGTACCCCCTCTTTGTCACAACCCTCAAACGCCCAGGTCTTAATGTTCCTTGGCTCTCTAGAAAGCATAGTATTCGATGCAACAAATGCCTGCCATGGGCACTGTGAGGCCACAGGGATGATAAGGCCAAGTTCCCAGCCCCCAGGGGGTTTATGGAGGGGTGGGTGCTGTACGCACAGGGGCGGTTTGTGAGCATTCCCGTCTTTTCTCCGGAAGTGCCACGGCAGGCCAGAAGGGGGCGGAATTAAATTTCAGCATCAGGGACCCAGCAGGAATCACACAGCTGCAGACAGCGCACTCCTTTCCTGATTGGGCCAGGAGTCTGTGTGATTAAAATTCTCAGTTCCATCTTTCTCTATATTAACATTACCTTCATTTTGAGCACGTCACGTTCAGTGACAGAATATGGTATCACACGGACCACTGGAGATATTCTTAATAAGTATAATGTGTTACAGATGTCAAAGTGACATCAATGGAAGAATCGGCGCTTTCAAAGAGCAGAACGCCTTCTATTTATTTTCCTCATGCCCAACAGTTCTCAACTGGTGCAGTCAGCCCTGCTCTTTGTGGAAGGTGCTTATTATTTCCTTGCAGACCACAGTGGGCTTGGGGGAGATTATGACCTGTCAGGCTAGAGCCATTTAAAGATACCCATTCTCCTGACGCTGCAACTTACATCTCACATTGCTGCTGTGGCTGAGAGGGGCATATCTGTCTATGGCCACCCAGCAGGTGGCGGAAAGGTGTTATATGAAAAGGAAAACTCGTGTGTGTATAGGAGTTTGGGCCAAGCCGTTCCTGGTCCAAGCAACTTTGTTACTACAAATAAGGATGGATAGTGAGGGACACACGCTGCAGTGGGCGAGGAGTTATAAGGCTTCCTCAGATCAGGATAAGGGCTCAGAGATCAGTTAGGTCTATGCCCTTCTTTTACTAATGAGCAGAGAGACTGTGACAAGTGCATCATCACAGAACCAGAGCAAGACCCCAGGATCCCCGGTTGGGTGAATGGAAGTCTTCACGGATGCCATCATCTTTCCTTGCTTGGGTCCTTGCATATTATTTCTTAAAGGCTGACTATTTAACAAACAACCCAAATCACAGGGACTTAATATAATAGAGGTTATATCTTGCTTATGGATCCAACAATGTCAGTGTCCAGTGGGCACCTTCCATGTGGTGATTCAGGAACACACGCCTCTTTTGTACTGTGGCTCTTCTGTTCCCAACAGCTTAGAAGTTAGTTGTTGGACTGAGACAGGCAGAGAGGGGGAGTGAAAGATGGTGTGGAAGAGATGGGCAGGCCTGGAAGGTGGGATGGGGTAGGGGAGTTTGGGGGGTGTGGTGGGGGGAGGGTGGTGGTGGGGGAATGCATCACTTCTACTCAATCCCACTGGCTGGAAGCCATTCACAAAGCCACACCTTACTGCAAGGGAGGCTGGGATATGTAGTCCAGCTGTGTGCACAGCAGGGAGATAGATGGGTTTGCATAAGCACACAGCAGTGTCATTTTCAGTCTTTGGGAGGTTTACATTGAGTAGCAGAAGGCACATGACCTTTGGAGGTGGACGGGCTTGGGTTTGGATGCCGGTTTTGTGGCCTTGGGCAAAGAATTAACCTCTTCGAGTCCCAGTTTGCTCAGCTGGGGAAATGGCAGTAATTTGTGGGGTCACCGTAAGCATTAAGTGAGATCGTGGATGTAAAATATCTGTGTCACAATACTCTTGCCTCATTTTTACAAACCACTGGGACTGAATGGAGTGGGGAAGAGGAGGAAACAGATAGGCTTCTTGTATCGCATTTTGGCCAGACCCGGGTGCCAGAGCTGCCTAGCAGGGGCCAGGGAAAAAACATGCACCCTTAGATGCCAAGAGTGGTGGCACTTTCCTCGGTCTCTTGCTGAATTTCAAAAACACTGTAGTTCATTCTAATCGACCTGGGGCTTTGAAAGGAAAAAAATAATCCAGAAAACGACAAGCATCCATTTCATTCGACTAATAACAATTCAGACCCTTTGCATGCAGTTCCAGAAAGAGAGTTTGAAACCCTCATGCTCAGTTTGAGACTGTCACATATAGAAAGCAGTGATTTTTATTATTTTCTTGTGGAAAAAAATCCATTTCTGGAGAGCAATGAAAAGAAAAATTATCTAAACAAAAGTGTCCCCTTTCATGTATGAGTTTGGGTCCTCTAAGATGAAACCGGGCTCACAGGAGTGAAGAGAATCGCCTTCTCATCGAAAGGGATGGGATGCGGCTCCTGTCTAATGGTGTGCCCTGCCACATTAGGGGCTTCGATAAATATTTGCCGGTATTGAATCGATGACTGAGTGAAGATAGTTAAAAAAAAAAGACCCTTTGCCTGAAACATCAAGGTTTTGCGAGGAACATTCGCTGCAGTTTAGTTAGGGATCCTCTGAATGGTTCTTCAGTTGTAAAACTAACAAGGAAAGGTGTACACACACACACACACACACACACACACACACACACACACCCCTAGAGAGACATTCCACAGGGAAGTAAAAGAGGAAGGTTGACTGTATCTCTCTTTTTAGGGCACTGTCCTTTAAAATAACCTTCCCAGCTCAGCTAGTTAAGATGAGTGGCAATAGCATATTGAAAGTAATAAATAAAATGACGTCCGGGGCTCAGAAGGTTAACAGTTTTTTCAAGGAATTATTTTCCCAAGTCCAAGGGTAAAATGGCGCCTAACATCACGAAACATGGTCCTATAGTGCCCCCTGGTGTCTCTTTGGTGGAATTGTCAAAGCCCGTGATTGCGCCCTGCAGTTGCCATGAGCGTGATTCTTGATTTATTTATAAGTCTGGGACTTTGGGGGCCAGGCCTACCTAAAGGGAGAGTGGGGATTCAGGAGGCTGGGAAAAATTCTTTCTTTCAGCCCTTTTTCAAATGAGTTACCACCACAATGTCAAAAATAATTAGTACATTAACCCTCATGTAAGATTTAAAAACTGGAGCCATGTGTTGTTATCTTGAAGAGAAGCCCTTTCACCTACAAAAAATTATTGGCTTTTTTTATTTTCCAGAAGGCAGATTATTAAGCAGTTTCTTTTGCCTGTTAAAAGGTTCTTTGTAAATCAGAAGGACAGAGACAGTTTTTAATTTCAGAGATTAATTATCCCACCTAATAACTGAGCCATCCTTTATTTTTTCTCAAGACTTATTCATTTAAATAAAAGACATAAAAAGCTAGTCTATGAAATGAGAATGAGGATTGTAGACCAAATTAAAATATTGTACAAGACAGTATTTTGTCATTTTAAAAATGGGGTTAAAATTTATTCCAAGGGCTCCTGGCTGGCTCAGTTGGTAGAACATACGACTCTTGATCTCAGGGTCGTGAGTTCGAGCCCCATGTTGGGCATATAGCTCACTTAAAATAAAAAATATAGGGACTCCTGGGTGGCTCAGTTGGTTAAGTGGCCTACTTTTGATTTGGGTTCAAATCATGATTTCACTGTTCCTGAGTTCAAGCCCTCACATTGGGCTTAGTGCTGCTAGTGTGGGGCCTGATTGGAATTCTTTCCTTTTCTCTCTGCCCCTTCCCTGCTCACGCTCTCTCTCTCTCTCTCTCTCTGTCTCTCTCTCTCAAAAATAAATAAATAAATATAATAAGATTAAACAGTATATACATATCTTTAAAAAACCAAATTTATTCCAATAAGGGTATTTTTACTCCTTGGAAAGGGAAACTTTTTAAATGATACCTATTTGGCAAGTGAAAAATGGTGAACTTGAGGTTGTTAATTATCTATTGATGAATCTGGCCGCAGCCGAAATTGTGAAATGTGATGAGAAAAGGAGTTTTCTCCTTCTACGCCTCTCTGCGATGATGAAGGCCAGTTGAGTTCAGCCTGCAGGCACGTAATGTGTCGCTCCAGGTATTGCATGGCCTGGCACAACAGAGACCCTCACCCTCAGGAGCTTCAGGTCCAGGATGGAGACATGCTGGTGGCACCCGCCATTCCCAATCTATGGGCTGGATGCCGGGCTAGAGAGTGAGCATGCAGGACCAGCCTCTAAAGAAGGAGGCATCAGCGACACTTCCTTGGAAAACATGACCTTGGGAGACAGGAACGGGCTAGACAGGAAAGAGGATTGATAAGGGCATGATAGGAGCAGACATGGGCACAGGCAAAGGAGTCAGCATGGCGCTTCCGTCCAGCAAGTGATGGAGGGGACGAGGGTCCCTGGCACGCTATCCTAAGCCAAGGAGTTTTAGACCAAGAGTCCTGGGGTGCTGTCAAGAGTTTAGGCAGGAAAGGGGCATGAGCAGCTTGGTAGCCCCTTGAGGGAGGGCTGGAGGGGGACCGGCTGAGGCTGAGGACAGATTTTCAGTGGAACAAGTGTGGCATCTCCAGTTGTCTTCCCCGCGAGGACAGTCATCAGTGATTCTAGAGATCTTGTAATCTGAGGAGGGAGCGCAGGGTAGAGGAAGGGCAGGAGTTTTGAAGCTTGATGGTCCTCATTCAAATCCTGGCTTGGCCCCTGCCAACCCTGGGCAGGTTTCTTGATCTCTCTCTCAGCCTCAGTTTCTTGTACCGGGAAATGGGGCACAACAGTGTCCTCTTTACAGGACTGGAGAAGGCCTGTGGAATGGGACTGGTCTAGGAGCTGGGACACTGTGGGTGCCCTGTAAATGGTACTGACGTTTCATCAGAGTGTAAGTGATTCACATCACGAAGGCTCCAGACTGAGCCAAGCCCCTCTGTGTGCCCTCACAGCTCCCTGGAGCCATCCCACCGTGTGTGGTTGTCGATTTATATAATCATACAATTAGTGTCTGCTCCCTTTTCTGGCATGTAAACCCCATGAGGGCAGGGGCCATATCTCCTTGATCACCATGGTTCAAGATGCACCATAGGTGTTAAAAAAAAATAGGTGCCAACCCAAATCTGTCAACATAGAACCCCAAATGCTGGCGAGGATGTGGAACAACAGGAACCCCCATTCATGGCTGACGGGGATGTAAAATGGTAGAGCCACGTTGGGTGACAGTTTGACAGCTCCTTACAAAACTAGACACACCCTTGTCACACAATCCAACAACTGCCCTCCTTGCTGTTAGCCCGAAGGAGTTGGAAATTGGGTCTACACAAAAACCTACATGCAGATTTTTATAGCAGCTTTATTCATAGTGGCCCACACTTGGAAGCAGCCACGATGGCACACCCCAAAATGGAATATAATTCAGTGCTCAAAAGAAATGAACTGTCAAGCCACGGAAACACATGGATGACCTTAAATGCATATCACTAAGCAAAAGTACCCAGTCTGAAAAGAATCCATACTGTTTGAGTCCAACGGTATGACATTCTGGGAAAGGCAAAACTGTGGGGACGATAAAACGATGAGTGGCTGCAAGGGGTTGGGGGGACAGAGAGATGAATAGGGTAAGCACGGAGGAGTTTTAGGGCGGTGAAAATGCTCCCCGATACCATAATGATGCGTCTGTTGATTACACATTTGCTCAAACTCACAGACTGTTTAACACCAACCATAATGTAATCTGTGGACATTGGGGGCGAGTGATGTGTCATTGTTGGTTCCCCGATTGTAACGAATGTCCCTCTCTGGTGTGGGACCTTGATAGTGGGGGAGGCTGGGCAGCGTTGGAGGCAGGGTCAACATGCGAAATCTCTGTACCTTCCTCTCGATTTTGCTGTGAACCTAGAACAACTTTAAGAAAATGAAGTCCTAGAAAAATAGCCACCGGATGGAGGGCAAAAAAAATATTTGAACTGGATCTTGCTGTCATCTTGCAGGGCGATGACAAAACTAAAGAATGGGAAAGGAATCCTCCACCTGGGACAGTAATTCCCAGAACCCTATGTTTCTGGGGGCTGATAACTTGCTTTGGAAACTACAGTCGAATTAGGGGCATTAGTGTCCTCACTGTCGCCAGGTGGGAGGACAGAGCAGGGGCTGAGAGACCTGGCTTCCTGACTCGAGAGAGACCCTGTGTCATCTCCAATGTCGCCCCTCCTTTTAGGGGTAAGATGCTTTATTAGCAGAGTCCTTCTGACGATTAAACAAGATATTCCATTTAAAACCCATAACATACCCACACCTGTGATTATCAGTTACCGAGTTTACTGATGGAAAAATATCTTTCTGATTCTGGTCCCCTGTTTTGGAAGGCAGGAAAGACAAATGGCAGAAGCCACATCTATTCTCTGCAGTGAAGACATCTTCTGCATCACTCAATTCACGTCAAAATTTGTCAGTGTTTAGATAGAAGATGTAGATCGTTGTAATTAGTTAACACCTACCATGTGCTCTTTTCAGATTTCCCATCTCATTCTTTAAATGCATATGTACACATCTGTATGGATTTTCTTTAAAAAAATTTTTTTTTAATGTTTTATTTATTTCTGAGAGAGAAAGAGAGACCTCACCCTCAGAGTGTGAGCAGGGGAGGGTCAGAGGGAGAGGGAGACACAGAATCTGAAACAGGCTCCAGGCTCTGAGCTGGCTGTCAGCACAGAGTATGACGCGGGGCTTGACCCCACGAACCGTGAGATTATGACCTGAGCCAAAGTCAGAGGCTTAACCGACTGAGCCAGCCAGGCACCCCTGCATTTTCATGAAATAAAGAAATTAATGCATAAAGTAATATAAATATATCTTTCTATATAAGTCTGCCTATTTATTTTTATGCCTACATGACAACAAGGAGGGACTGAATGAGTTTGATTACATTCCCATGTCAATCCTGCATTGGCGTCATGACTAAAATTCTGGTCTCTTGGGGTGTTTTATGAGCAACTTCTGGTGTAATTGAATTCTTTGCACAACATCTTCCTCTCTCCCTCCCTTGCTCCCTTCCTTCCTTCCCACTTGTTTCCTCCATTCGTCAAACATGGGCCTAGGAGCTGTCCCGTGTAGACATTGTAGCAGGTGCTGTTGATGCAAAGCCAAGTCTCTATACTGAAGGTGCTCAGGGTCTAGTGCAAAGGCTCTCAGAAGCGTGTGGGAATCAATCCTATGGTGTGTTCTGGAAGTGTGGCCTGATGTTTTGGTGGTCACAGAGATGGAGGAGCAGTGAAAATACTCAATGGACAGAGGCAGGGCTGCTGGAGCCCCCCCCCCGCCACACCTCAGACAGCACACGCAGCAACCTTCCGCACAATGACCACTGGCAGGAGCAAACCGTGTTTACAATGATCGGAGCCTACTTTTATATTTAAACAGAAAGGTTTAAATTTTTAAATTTCCACTTTTGGCACTCTAAATTTTCACCATGGAAATGAGGAGAACACTGAACTTCGTTTGTTCAGAGCCCTGCTGGGGGTTTCTCTGCCGCGTGGGACAAACCTCGCCTGTGGTATTTGAGTCACCTATGTCGTGTGCCTCTGTGGCTCTTGTCTTTTAGTGGCAGTGTCTGCGGGGCTGGGGGGCGCTCTAGATGAGGACCCAGAGCCGGCTGTGACATCATGTCTCCTGGTACTCATGCTGGAACTTTCACTTGTTGACTATACATATTTCATCACAAGTTACTTTCATTATTTTTATTTTTCCTTGATATTACATAGGGCATTATATTGGGGTTTTTTTCGGGGTTTTTTTTTTTTTGTTTTTTTTTTTGCCTTTGGTGTTGAACTCTCGTGTTTAGGTAGCCTATGCTTGAATTCCATTTCGGGAGTGGAAAAGAAGGTGTTACAGAGGATATGTTCTTAAAGGGAGCTGTAGGGTAAGAGGCAAAGGGTAAGGACCATTGATATGCGTGGGGCGAGATGGTATTAGGGGTCAGCGACAGGCTGGAGGGACAGGGTGGAGCAGGGCCCCCAACTCAGACAGGTGTGGGGACCCGGGAGGAAAACAGACTGAAGCACGTTTAATTTCAAATGTTATTGTGACTGGGACACCAGGTTGGCTCAGTCGGTAGAGCGTGCTCTTGATCTCCGGGTTGTGCGTTCGAGCCCCACGTTGGGTGTAGAGATTACTTGTAAAAAAATAAAATCTTTTTAAAAAAAATGCTGCTCTGGCAATGCCACCCACTTCATCAAACCACTCGTGTGAGCCCGCCTGCTTCTCTGGAGTCTTCCACGTGGAGCGCGAGAAGGACACCTTTGTCCTGTGCCGCATCCTGTGTGGTGAGGAGCTCACTTATGACTACTAATTCCCCGTGGAGGATGCCAGCAACATGTCGTTGTTCCTTAGGTGAAGCCGCAGCTGCCCCCCACACCCCAGGCTGCCATTGTGCTCCTCGTCTGGGGCTCCCTCACCCGTCCCTGAGCATCTCACCCCCACCTTCGTGTTCAGGGTGGATGTGGCCCCGCAGGGACAAAGGCCCTGCCTCCACCCCTCCATCCCACCCAGCAATCGACTCTTCCTGCCCTGGGGGCCCAGGATGTAGATGCTATACAAAGGTTTCCAAATCCTTCATCTTCTTTGCACTTTTTATTCATTAAAAAAAAATTTTTTTAATGTTTATTCACTTGAGAGAGAGACAGAATGTGAGCAAGGGAGAGGCAGAGAGAGAGAGGGTGACATGGAATCCTAAGCAGGCTTCAGGCTCTGAGATGTCAGCACAGAGCCAGATGAGGGGCTCAAGCTCGCAAACCGAGAGATCATGACCTGAGACGAAGTTGGACGCTCAACTGACTGAGCCACTCGGATACCCCCTTCTACGCACTTTTTAATTTAAGAGTGTGGGATCCCAGATAGGAATCCCCCATCATGCTGTCTGTCAATGTCTGGGGAAGAAACGGTGCTTGGATTGACATGCATGTTAACCAGAAAGAAAACATCACTAACATTCAAGCCAAAATGTCTTCTATGTAGCATCAGAGAGTTGGTGAGAGCTCAGTGCTCTGAACTTGACATTTCCTTAACTTCCGCTGTGATGCTGAACCTTGGTTTCCACACCTATAAAACAGTAGGTCTGGATTCAACTCCCTTCTCAAGTACCTTCCTTTGCTAAAGTTCTATAAACCCTCTATTGCAACCGTTTTTACAGTAAATATTGATCACGTTTTTCTTAGGTCTCAATAATGAACTTCATAAAAAGGCATGAATTTTTTTTAGGTTTTGACATTTTAATTCCAGTATAGTTACCGTACAGTGTGGCATCAGCTTCAGGTGTACAATATAGGATCCAGCCGCTCTCTACATGACCCAACGCTCATCATGATAAGTAGACAAAAACGCATGGATTTTTTCATATTGTTTTCCAGTAAAATTTCAGAGACACTTAAAGAGAAAGATCTGGCAGAAGGTGAAACAAAAATCTTCCATCTCTATACAGCCACAGTTTTATGGAATTTTCATGTAGCGTAAAACTGCTAAGCAGGACTTAAATGAAAATGTACAAGTTCCAAATCTAACCCCACCCATCCTTTGTCATGTGACCTTAGGCTGGCTGCCCAACTTCTCTTCTCACGATGGGCATACTGATCACCCCTGGTCCCTGTGGTAGTAATAATTACCCCTAGTAAGTACCTCCAGCGCTGTGAGGTTTAAATGAGATAATGCTTACAAGGCACTTAAAATACACCATGCCATTCCGTTCGGCAAGATTAAAAAGTTCTAGAGATCTGCTGCACAACGATGTGAATGCACTTAACGCCACTGAACTGTACACTCGAAAATGGTTGAGATGGTAAATTTCATGTTATGTGATTTTCACCACAATTTCTAAAACCTGGAGATGTATATATCTCATGCCATGCACTAAGTGCTTGATACACACCCTGCACCTATTATTATACTACTATACACTACTATTATCATTTCTGTTTTCCAGTAGGGCTCTACCTGCCCACACACTCCTCCCACAAACAAGGACAAGGTTAGGCTGCAGACGTCCAGTGAGGAACAATGTCACTGACCTCAAGAAGCTAAGGCTCTAGAAGGGGAGACAGAGGAGTAAAGAGCTGCCACTGAGGGTGTAAAGTGCTGTGGCCAGAATGTGACTGGCAGGATATGGGAACTCAGAGGGAGAGGCTTACACTCTCTGAGTGCTTATTGTGGGGCGACCCTGGGGTGGGGATGCAAATAAAGGATGGGGGGGGGCGGTCAGAGAAGTTTCCTGGAAGGTTCAGGGCCTTTGTGTCGGAGAACAAAATGGAACTGGCCAGGCAGAGATCCCTGACTTGGTCCCCGGGGGAAGTCAGTGCCGGCTCCACATGTGGTTACAACCAGATTGGATGAAAACCTCTGCCTGCAACAGGACAGCAAATGCCACCAGGAGTGAAAAGACACAGCTTTGTTTTGCTCAAGGGAGACCAAACTCCCATCATTAAAAAAAAATCACTGTTTCTGCCCCTAAAGCCTGGGCTTATCCGTCGCTGGGGGCACATGGGTCACACGCCCACACGTGCGCCACATGTGCTCCAGGCGCGGAGGCGTGCTGTGGCCACTGCTCACTCATCCCCGTGGGCCAGGCTTTCACACTGTCCAGAATCTAATTAGGGTGGCATTTCCGTCTACTTGCAATTTGCTGGCCCAAGGCAGTGTAGACAAGGTCCCCGCCCCCGCTGCCCCTGTCGCCCTGAGCTCAGAGGGCACGGATGGCCTTCCTCTCGTCACCCACATGAGTGCTGGAGTTAATCTACATCCGAGCCCCATGACTCAACAAATTATTTTGTGCATTCGCTTTATTGCCGACTAGTGGTTATAATGAAATTAGTTCTATTTCACGTTATTGGCTTATAATTAGAATTACATGAGCAAAACAGATACAATCTCACTAAGTCTTCTACGCCTGAACCAATTGAACTGACTGCACAATTTTCTCTTTGCTTCGCTCTCCCACTTTCCCTTTCGGGTTGTTTTCAAAGCCCTTAAAAAAAAATCAGACCTATTTCAATTAGATTTTTCTGCAGTTCTTGGGGTGACTACATAATTTAGCATCCAGACTGGGACAGTCGTGAAATTGGAAGAGAGACCATTAATAATTAGGCCAGGACGATAGCATAAGCCAGAACTACCCCAGGGAAACTGCCATGGGTGGTCACCCTCCTTTTATAGGGGCAAGCCACCCTCTCCAAAGTCGTGAATTAGTCTTATCAGGCAATGATGTTTCTCCTAATTGTCTTTTAAAATTTTTTCAATTTGGGGCAATTGTCTTTGTAAATTAAAAATCTCCCCTTGCCATTCGGACAGCTACTATACAACTTCAGAACGGATTCGAGAAATTAAAACGACAAGAAGCAAAGAGTATATTTACATGCAGATATACGAGATCACTCTGGACTTTAACATGAGCACTGCAAAGGGTATGGGGAAACCTGGGCTGGCATTTCTGTATTCCAAGCTTGTGACTCAGACCAAAATATGGACGTGTACTTACCTTCATTTGAGGCATGGGAAACTTTGGACACAGCAATATTGTAGTCTCTCTCCATTTCACAAGAGTCAGATGTGAGCAAATGAAAAGTTCACCCTTTGGCTTGAAAATGGAATATACCTCGGTAAATATGAGAACATGTTTTTCTGGGAAATAGCTCTCATTTGGAAATAGCCGGGTGGCTTCTGACCTCAGCTCTAGGTTGACTCAAGTGAAACTGACTATTTAGTATCCCTGCCTTCAAGGCTGCCACCAGCCATCCATTATCCACCCTTGGCTAGCCAAGGTATGGTTTTCCGAATCAAAGTGTGAGACTTTCTGTTTGTGGTTTCTCCAGTGATCCCGAACCACATGAACCCGAGGCAGAAAAGTAAAGTGCCTTTGGGTCCTTGAAGCTGTGGTGATTATGCCCTGCCTACTGCCTTACCTGTCCCGCAAGTTTGTGTGAAAACCAACTGTGATAATAATACATAGTGTATGGATGTACTTTGCTAACTGTAAAGCACTGTAACAACAAGAGTTGTTATTCTCATTTCAGTGTTTTCTGGATGAAGTTGAAATATTTTGGCAGTTGTAGAATGAGCTGTAGCATATCCACATCCACGTACAATAAATCCTGTTTTCACGAGGTTATACTCCCCGGAAAGGTAGTTTACATATTTTTCTGTCAGAAGCAACCTATACTTAGCAAGGTAGGTAGGCCTCAGGTGAAGACCTATGTCGAATCACATTGAGCTCTAGAGAATAAATGACTGCCCACGAAGAAAGACAGAAAAGGAGGAGGAGACAGAGAGAGAGAGAGAGAATTCATGATGATTTCAACAGGACAATATGCAGTTTATCCTAAGTGGCCAGGGGCACCCACCCACAGCACCATCCAAAGGAAAATCTTGTTAGAATGAGGTCATATTTCCCCCCAAAACAAGAAACTGGGAAGTGGCGGCCGAATGGGAATCGCACTATCACCTTGCAGTCTGTGGAAGAGATCTGATTTCCCCTCACTCCGTGGAGGGGCCTCAGGCATCCCCGCTGTCAGGACAGACCATCACTGCAGAGGGACAGAGAGAGTCCACAACCTAGACACCTACCGCAGGGAACTGTTGACAAAACAAATCTTCATCAATGCCCAAATTATCATCTTTTATCAAGATTGTTGACTCTCTCCTATCTCATAACAAACCTGTTATGTGTGTGTGTGCGTGTGTGCGTGTGTGCATACGTAGCGGCAGATGCGTGCTGTTGAGTGAGTGCATGTGTGTGCCTGTGTGTGTTTGCTCTCTCCTCTGATGCGATTAAGGGAGAAAAGCGGTGGGAGGGGGTGGCTGTGCTTTGTTTATTTTACAGATAAATCTCACTCTAATCCAGATGCAGAGCTCGTCTCCTGCAAAGGGAAGGAAGCCCCTCCACCGTCCTGGCGGCATCCATATAAATCACTGGTTTTATTCCTTGCGGTGAGGGGCATCACAGAGCCCAGCGACGTTGCGGCGTTGCGGACTCTCATTGGGTGATGCTTCATTACTTGGAGGAAAATCCCCAGGGCCAAGACGTTATTTAAATGTGCTATGAAAATAAATGTGATTTATACGCGTGTCGTCTGCCGAGACGTTCTTCCCCGTTACTGCAGGTGCTGTTCGGCATCAGGATTAGCACCTCAATTTATCGTCGGTTCAAGCTACACACATGCTCCGTGACAAGACACTGTCTACATCTCCAAAAGTTCCAGAAAGGAGACAGTGTTTCCTGAGTGGTGGGTGTTAGACATTCAGCGGTGTGGTTGGCTTTTATGGGCTGAGAATTTGTGTGTGCCTGTGTGTGTTTGTGCGTGCGTGTGTTGCTTGTGTTGAGCCCCGACCGTGTTCGTTTGAATCGTGCAGGTAACAGACATTTTGTACTCAGATGCCTCCATTTCCAATGGCAGCAGAATGGTGCTGCTGGTCAAAGAGAGAAAGAAGAAAGCACAATTTTCATTTCAGCTCAGGGCTGGGCCCCACATGTTTAGCTCAAAGTGAGTGGAAATCTCTGCAAAAAGCAGGTTTGGGCTAATAAATGTCAGCAAGGCTTCAGCCCAAATGGGATTTGATTAGCAGGAAGGAGTATGGTGGGGATGTTTCCATTACCAAAGAGAAATACAGGGAAGGGCTTGGGTTAAGGGGGTACAGGGCCTTGGTGATCACCTCCTTTCTCAGTGGGCGTGCACTCACACTCAGGAAAAACCCCTCCCACCTGCCATGGGGTGCCATCCCATTGCTCTAGACAAGAACACTCAAGGTTAGAAGAGGCGGCAGGCTACGCTAGGCATCACTGTTGGAACACTGTAGGTGACGGGCCCGAACCGGACAAACTGTCTTCTGTTGATTTTTATCACAGCCCTCCCTTTATACCCATTTAGATGAGGAAACCACGGGCCACAAAGGTAAATATTCCATAGTTTGGAACTCTCTAGACCTAGAGAATCCAGGTCCTCTGCTTCCAGAATCCCTCTTCTCTGGCCATTTGCTTAACTGATACCACCCTGTGTTTGTCTCCAGCTATCTGGAGGATAGAGGATAGCTATCTGTCTATCCTCTAGTGGCCTTTAAGACGAAGAGTTCTAAAGAATATCCAAAATAGTAAAGACCTTTACCAAATCCATTTTTAGATTGGTGTGGGGAAACAAATAAAGGAACTTACAAATACACTCTATTGGGCTTTTATTGTATTTATTTATTTTTTATGTGTTCATTTTATTTTTTTTTCCAAGTTTTTAAAGTTTATTTGTTTACTTTGAGAGTGAGAGCAAGCAGGGGAGGGACAGAGAGAGACAGGGAGAGAGAAAGAGAGAAGGAGAGAGAGAGAGAGAGGGAGAGAGAGAATCTCAAGCAGGCTCCTTGCTGTCAGAGCAGAGCCCGATGCAGGGCTCGAATTCATGAACTGTGAGATCATGACCTGAGCTAAAATGAGAATCAGATGCTTAGCTGATTAAGCCACCCAGGTGCCGCTATTGGGCTTTTATTTTAAATAACAGACAGTGGGGATGAGAGGGGGTGTGTAAGGAAGGCAAAAAGGGTGAAGGAAGTCAAAAGGTACAAACTTGAAGCTATAAAATAGACCTAGAGATGTAAGGTACAACATGGCGACTGTAGTTAATAATACCATAATGCATATTTGAACGTTGCTAAGCATAGATCTTAAATGTCCTCATCACAAGAAAAATAATTCTGTGACTATGTATGGTGATAGAGCTGATGGATGTTAACTAGGCTCATAGCTGTGGAAACTCTGCAATGTACACAAATATCAAATCGTTATGCTATCTGTACCTTTGAAACTAATATAATATAATGTTACATGTCAAGTATACCTCCATTTAAAAAGAAAATGCTTTTAATAAAATAAAAAAAGAAAGAGACAGTAACTCTGGGGGCCTCAATAGGAACTTTTTTTTAACTTTTAGTTTTAAAAAAATTTTAGATCCACGTGAAAGTTGCAAAAATAGCACCAAGAATTCCTGTATACTCTTCGTTCAGATTCCTCCAGCCTTGATATTTTGCCATTTTTTTTTTATCATGTTGTGTGTGTGTGTGGTGTGAATAGTGTGTGTTAAAACTTTTCTAAATGGTATGAGGCTAAGTTGTAGACGTGCTACCCCTTTATTCCTGAATACTTCATTGTTTCTTTCCTAAATTCACTCACAGAACCAGAGTGCAGTAATCCACATTACTACAACATGATTACCTAACTTACAGACCTTATTCAAATTTCAGGAACTGTCCTACTAATGCTTTTCTAGAAAAAAATTGCTTTACTTTGAGTTTCTGTGAAACCTCTGTCTCACTTATGGGGACTTGTGTGAGCTTGCTAAAGTTTTAGGCTATTAAAGAACTAAATTAAATATATATGGTACATTATATAAATTCTCCCTTATGATTATAATTAAATATCCATGTCTGACAAATTAAAAATGTTTACATCCTTGCACCAAAAACTAAAGCCAGATTCTGGGTTCCTCTGTGCATTCCTGTTCAGTGTTAAGTCTCTATATATCCACCTGGTCCCCCTCGGGATCTGCACCTTTGCCTTCTCGAAGCTTTCTGAAAGCCTCAGCAATGACTTTGGCTCTGAACCCAGAGAGGGCAAAACAAAGTTCCAAAGGTTTTTTTGGCAAAGTGTTGTGAGAAAGGGCAAATTGGTCTGTAAATGGGTTTCCACGGCGCTGGAGATGTCACTCATCGTAGCTGCCAGAAATAGGTCACCTGGCTCCCGTGATCAAATTGTGTGTCCTAAGACCCAGAGATAGGCAAGAGACAGGATGAAAAAACAACATTGCTCAAGGATTTAGTGCTGTCCACCAAGGAGGATTAGTGAGACGCCTTTATAATGCCGGTGTTGACAGACAGGACTAGCATCTGTTTTATAGGCTATCAACTGAGGTATATCAGGCCTCGCCTGTGGGTAGCAGTTATGTCTCACCTGACGCGATTTGACCTGCGGTTTATCCAAATCGGTGTAATAATAAGCTGGGGTATAAGGGCGTTTACTTTTCCATATATGCTCCACTACAGTAAACCTGTTATAAAACCAAGCAAATAAGGGCTCCTGTTTCTCCCACTGGTACACAGTGAGGGTGTGAGAATAGTCAACATGCTCCCCTCCAAGACATGTCCATCCAGAAAGTTTGTAAAAGGTCTTTATTCCTCGTAGGGAACTGGTTTGGGTCTTAGGAAGGAAACACATGGCTTTCTTCTTACAGCTTCGAACTCTGTCTTGCCAGCTGCGTTGCTTTCCCTCGGCCTGGCAGTAATGAAAGGAGACTTTGATGAGCGGGGTGCATGGCTGCTCCCAAGGGAGGGATGCAGAAAGACTCAGCTCATTTGAGGGTACTTCTGCCTTCCCTCTAACACGCATCCCAGAGAAACTTCACTGGTTTGGGATGAAGAGCCCATGGGGCCCGATTTACCTGCCAGAAGGACTTTCTATGGGTTAGGGTCCTCGCAGCAGCCGCGCTGGGAGGGCAAGCCGGCTCCCACGTTCGCCCGCCATGTTTCTCCCAGGCCCCCCAGGGCTTGGTATGCTTTAAAGCACATTCCTGCTTTTTTTGTTGTTGTTGTTTAAGTTTTTTCAAAGGTGTTAGCAGTCTGTCTTACGTTCTCCCACCCCTGCCGGGATTTATGATCCAGTTCGTATTTTACTACATGATCTTGGCAGGCTCCCCTCGTTGAAATTCAAACCGAAGCAACTTGATGGGGGAACAGACATAAAAATATTAATTTGGTGGATATTAAAAAAAATCACACTGGTTATAAATCAGGGGCTGTCCACTGCTTCCTTTCATCATCTAAATGGTCCTTCTAACCAGACCACAAATCTTGCTGGGGAGGAGGAGGGGGTTTGGAAGGTGGGGGTTCCCTTCCTGAGGTTTTGGAGACAGCTCACATCCAACACTTCCTCAAGCCTGGCTTTGTTTTCTAAAGGTAATAAAAAGTGAGCACTTCTGGTACAGGCAGGCTAATTAGCTGGCCTCACAGAACAGACGGGGCTTAAAAGAAAGTTGGCTTGGTCTAAAAGAAATCATGTTGTGGACATGTCTAAATTTTGATTAAAAATGGTGTTTGAGAGACTCGAGAGGAATGTTCTGCTTCACCAAGGCTGCGGAGACCACTGCGTGGCGATGGGAGCTGGTGGAGAACGGATAAGCTGGGTTGGGGTGGTGTGCAGATGGCGAGCAGCAGACCTCAGCACGCGAATACCTGTGACCGAGACTGAGGGTGAAGGGAGCATACCCGTGTCTCCATTGACACCTCCCACGCCTTTGGATTTTAATAGGGAGCCATCACTAGCTGTAGGTAGGGGAGGGAGGGTAGTTCATTCCTATGGGGTAGAATTCGGAAAAAGTGGCAGAGAATTTCTCTTCCTATAATGAGAATTTAATGGACTCTTTCATTCTCATCTTCTGGCTGATCTTTACAGTTAAAAGACTTGATAGGTACTTTAAAATTTCATGAAAACTCCGGTAATTGGTTTTGAATCACTGTGGATGGTTGGGAGGCTAAATACTTCTAGAAGAAGGTACTAATAAAAATGGAAAACTGTCCCCGTTACCAATACCCACATATGCAAATGGATGTGTAGCTCTGATGGGAAATTCATTAGTGGTCTAGAATTCCAAGGCTTTGTCGAATGGCACAAAATCTAATAAAGCAAACAAATCAGAAATCCAACTCAGCCACACTCACAGCTAAAGCGTGTTCTGTAACAAAGCTCAGATCACATCCGGATCTTGAGATTAAAGAGAGAGAAACATTCAGTAGCTCAAAAAGGGGCAACCCGTTTTCTATAAAAATCAAAGCGAGTTCTTGATTCATAATACTACCAGGATCGCAGGAAGAAAAACTATTGTAAACCATTTTTTTTAAATGGAAAACATTTCTAACCAACAATTGGCTCATACTACTTCCTTGCCGTCTTTACACACAGCATTAAAAAGGCCCCTCATCTCTGCTTAAAGAGCCTAATGACGAGAGTTATTTCAAAGAGCCTAATGGCGAGAGTTATTTCATCTTAAACAGATTTTTCTACTTGGTTACCATGCAATCTAATACTGACAGTGCCTTGAACTTGAAAAATGACATTCTCATCTCTAAGAAATGGAAGATGGGAGAAGGTGCAGTCACTCCGAGCTTCACTCTAAAGCAATTATGATCTCTTCACAACTCTCAGACAAGAATTGGTTTTTATTTTTAGATTATTAAGCTGTGGGGATAAGGAAGTCAGGATACGTGACCTAGTTTTGACCTTGTTGACTGAATTCTCAAATTGAGTCAATATTGGAAAGGAAAACTTTAAAGAAAGTGTTTTTGCCTTAAAGTCTCCCCAAATTTACTTTGCTTCTTTCCCACCTTTATCAAAATTCTTCTGTTCATACATTCAGATGAATAATAGTTCACAGGATAGTATGTGCGGGATACTGGAATAGAACATCAACATATCAGAATCAGTGGCAATGTCCTACGGAAACCTAGAAATAAGGAAACCTGCCAAAAGGTAATGATGTCATGTTAGATATGTTTGAAGCCATCATTGATATACTTCCTCTCAGACATCCGGAATACTAAGGTGTCCAGATTTTATACTCACATTGTGGGCACTCACTTTACTAACTGCTTTGGGGATGGGTGGTGCTTACATGTACTTTTATGAGCTGAATGCAATTGCCCCAGTGAGTCTGGAAGGGTCCCCTGGCTAGATTAAGGGCCCTGCTCAAGAAGTAAAAGGACTCGCTTGACTGTACGTCCCCGTAGGTCACCATCCTTCCTTCTCTGACCACGCTGAACAGCTCAGACACGTGCCTCGATTGCGCCAACTCCCAATTTTGAATACAGTCTGGAGTGTGGACTCTGGAGCCTGCCAGCTTCCTCCGGCCCCAGCCTGGGCTTTTAAGCAGGCCAACCCCCTTGCTGCTCCTTGAGAACGTGTGTTCATTCCTCACTCAGACTCTCTTATGGAATGTTTTCTCCTGATCGTACACCATTCCAGCTCTTGCTAAACCTTCTGCGTGCTTCCCCTAACCGTCTACTCCAGCTTTTGCTCATCTTTCTCCCCTCCCATACTCTGCTGAATTTCTGGGAGGGATGGCCTGGCTTAGCACTTTACAATGAGATCCTCTCCTCAATGGTTTCTCCTCCTCTGGAGATAACTCCTCTGGAGTCTCGGATTCACCATCTGCAAAATGCTAATATATGCAGAGTTGTTGTGGAGAGGAAACTGGACAAAGGCCGAGGCTTGGCTGCTAGGAGTTGCTTAACGACCGTGTGTGGCCCTCCCTTCTTCCTATGCACCATTTCACGTTTCTGCTGTATCTTCCTCTAAACCTCACAGTATAAATGAAAGTGTTTTTGTGTGTTATTGTGCTTGAATTGTTAAGGGAAAACTGAAGCACTGTATTCTAGGCAGGATTATACTTTTCCTTGATTTGGGGAGAAGGGAGGGGTCAAGTGCTTGGCTGAGGATGACCTGGTCTGATGTGGGTTGGCCGAGGAATGGAAAGCAGGCTACTCCTGGCAAAACAATCTGAAATTCTGGATCTCTAGTTTTGAGGGGTTTTCAAGATGAGCCGATGCACATGTCTCATACTCCTGAGCACTAAAGTCTCTGGGATGAACTGTGACAGGGCTTGGCCCCTATAGTAGACAAAAATAATCACACATATTCACTGCTTAAAGAAACGAGATTATGACAAGGAAGAAGTCTCCGGAGGTGCTGACATCTCCTTCGGACAAAGAATGCAGGATGCCTAGGACAGCTTAATTTTCTGAAAAGACCTTAAGATTCTTTTTTTCTTTAACAAATAGTTTATTGTCAAATAAGACCTTAAGATTCTGAAAAGACATTTGCGTCCTGACTATCGAGCTGGTGGCTGTCCCTGAAGAGGCAGCCTGCTCCTTTCCTCCTGAAGGTACCTCCAAGCAGAGGGGAGGTGCAGGTAAGCGTAGTCTCCCTGCGATCACACAGCATAGGACCATCTCAACTAAGCAGCCCACTTGCTGAAAACAGAGACCAGAGACTGGGATTCATATTTCACGCTCGTTGTGTTTGGGTTAGTCTGTGAAAACGGACTAAAAGACGATGCATGTGCATACATAAATGCCGTAAAATTAGTGTAGACAGCTGGCAAATCATTAATTAACAACAGTAATGGTCTTCCAACAGCACCCCGGGGAGGCCACAGAGAAAGGGAGTTTCCTGGACCTGGTTTCAGTCTTGTCCATGACCTGAATTCATCCTCATAAAAAGGAAAGGAGGCGGGGTGAGACAGGGAGAAAAAGCCACAGAGAGATGCCACCGGAACCCCTTCTCTCGCCTTCCCTCCTCACCAGCCCCAACGAGGACAGATACTGAACAAGCCACACCACCCCTCTGTCTGCAGGGCATTCCCCAAACCAGACAGACGCCAAATGAGCAGCAGGCACATAAGGATGTGCCCAGCACAAGATAATTGTGCCATAAATATAATTAAAGTCAGCAGGAAGACCATTATGGAGAAAACCAAACTTAGAAAAAAATTAGTGCTAGTGAAGAAAATATCATACATTCTTTTTATTTCCATCTAATTTTGTTTACATGATTCATACAGTTTCTAAGAGGATCCCTGGAGAACATTAGGCTGGCACCACATGCATAAACATTCATATATAACATGTAAATTAGAAACAATCTCAGGATTTATATAGAAATTACAGCCACTTCTAGCAAATTAATTCAATGACAGAAAAAGGGTTACTGTCTCTCTTCAAATCAAGAGGGGGAAATATTGAGCAGAGCAGATTTATTTATTCAAGAGGCTTATTCCTTGCCAGGAGCTGATGTCCCCTTGGCCTGGAGATTTCCATTTTTTTATTGGATATGTTTTGGTGATTGAATTTACTTTGAATACAGGAGCAGTCAATGAGGACCATAATGGGTGGGTTTAAGTTATAGTATTGCTAATACAGTCATAAAGTCGATCAGGCTGGAAGAGTTTGCTGTAGGGAAATGATGGAGAAAGGCAAGCTGCTTGAGTTAAAATATTCAAGAACATCGAATTTTAGAGCCGCATGGCCTTCAAAGTGCGAACTTAAACCATTTTATAGATGAAGAAACCAAGGCCCAGCGAAGACATGGGTTGCCTGAGAAAACAAAAGAAATGATTTACATAGTCATACCAGAACCCAGTCCTTCTCCACGCCCGCCTACCCCCCCACCCCCCGGAGATAATGCTCTAAATATGTCATCAAGGCGCTCATCAACTATATTTTAATAGAATGGAAAAGTGACAGTTGAGTAGGGCTTTACTTGTATGATTGTAGGATATTTTGGTGATGATTTTGCCACCGGGGATTGTGGTAGATTGTTTGTCAAAATGGCCCCAATTCTTCATCTTCCTTGTTCCCGTCTTCCTCCATGTAACTTTTACAGTCTTTGAATCTGGGCTGGGCTTGTGACCTGCTTTGGCCAACAGAACACAAAGATGTGCCTGTTCTGTGCCCAGACTCCAAGGAGCTGTGTTTCCACTGCTCTTTCCCTACCTTACAAGGTCAAGCCAGGGCTCACCTGCTGGAGGTGAGAGTTGCCAGACTTCTCAAACGTTTCAGACACACTGACACTAAACAAATTCTTTTTTTATTTATCTGAAATTCACATTGAACTTGGTGTCCTGTATTTTATCTGCTACCTCTGTACACGGAGAAATTCCCAGCTGATATTGTTCTGGATCAGTCAACCAACTCCCAAGTAGATTTATGAGCCCAGCCAAGAGCAGCAAAACTGCCCTTAGACTCGTGAGCAAAAATAAAAGTATTTACGTCTGCATGACACTAAGGTTTGGTGATTGCTCGTGTTGCAGTATTATTGTGGTAGAGGCTAACCAACTTAGGGACCATCCAGTAAAAATATTCTAAGAAAAGGAATTTGATTTTTGTGTCAGATGAGGACAATACAATTGCTGTGATGATCCGCAGAAATAGCTGGAAAGAAACGCCCTGACATACCTTCCAAGGTTAGAGACTCCATACATAAATACACATTAATTGAGTATGCGTCTTATGTGTACTCTGGTGTTTTATTTTAAATGACCCACTTTGTCCTGGTGTTTTATTTTAAATGACCCGCTTTGCAGTTATGTCTTTGTTACAGAAGAACTTGCCAGAATTAGATGATGTGGTTTTTTTGTTTTTTTTTTTTTTTACTTCCCTAGACTTCTGATCTACTCTTTGGACTAGTGCCTATTTGTGCTCTGTCTTTCCTAGCTTCTTGTGTCTCCCTTTTAGTCCTTTAGGGGGAGGCGGGTGGTTTCAGTGAAGCTTCATCTTAGGGTCCAGTAATTGTGCTTGACCACCACTCATGGTCACAGTTTGCAAAGGTCAGCTCCGCCTACAAGAGCCCTGAGATTTTTGTCTTGTCCTGGTATTTTGTACTTTCCAGAGCCCCTCTCATGTAATCACATTCTCTCTGTGAAAGCAGTCGGGGCAAGCATTGGAATCTCTCTTTTGCAGATGAGGAAACTGAGGCTCACAGACTCCCGGTGACTTTCCCAAGGTCATACAACTTAGTTAACGGCAAATTTAAAACTAGAACCTAGATTCTAGTCTCCTAACCTTGGATTCTATCAGGGGCACTCTGCTGTCACTTTCCTTCCAGGGGTTTGGACAAGTGATTCCAAGACCAGGTGTTCACCAGGCACCTGGGGAAGGTTTCTGCCTAGGACTGACTGAAGTAGAGACAGAATGCTCCTAAAGAGCCCATGAGAAATCCCCAGACCATTCTAACGCAGGGTTTGGTGCAGATGACTGATGACCATACAAATGTTTTCACATTGTAACAGCCAGTCTCAGCCTTCAGAGCATGGTTCCACATTGTGGATGGATCTGTCCATACCTCTGTTTCCAAATTGTGTTAAAGGCTTTTCCAGGTACGTTTTAAGATGTAGTGTTCAGTCGGGAGGTGTGGTCCATTTAAAAGCAGGGTTGGAGCATCTGGGTGGCTCAGTCAGTGAAGCGTCTGTCTTTGGCTCAGGCCAAAGTCATCTCACAGTTTGTGAGTTTGAGGCCCGCATCGGGCTCTGTGCTGACCACTCAGAGCCTGAGCCTGCTTCAGATTCTGTGTCTCCCTCTCTATCTGCCCCTCCCTGCTCACATACACACTCTCTCTCTCTCTCTCAAAAAATAAACCTTAAAAAGTTAAAACTAAATAAATAAAAGCAGGGTTACTTGGGGGTGGGGGTGGGTGCTGGTTGAGAACAATGGAATGCAGACGAAGGGAAAAATACTAGGATATTATCCCAGCAAACTTTTTTTTTCCTAAATCCATAGAACAAAGGCATGAGCCACCCACACAAGTGTAGTACTTGTCCTCTTTCTCTGCTTCCTCTGGATTCTGGAAGATCAGGAATGTAGTATCGATCCTAGGGGAGAACATCCGTCCTGATTTGCCCTGGACTGAGGTGCTTCTTGGGCGGTGGGACATTCAGTGCTAACACTGGGTCAGTCTGGACAAGCCAAGATGCTGTCACTCTATCCGGTCTTCTGAACGGCCCTTCGAGATAAGCTGCTGAACATCCCCTCCTCCTCCACCAAGGGGCACCGCCTCCTGTCTCCCACCCTGTAGGTCCTGTACACAAGAATCCTTCCACAGACAAGACAATATGTGTATGATGAAAGATCGAGAAAGGAATGGCCTGCCTTGGCCTCTCAGAGCTGGTGTGTCCCTAATCAGGGAAGAAGACTGGCTTAGGCATTAGAAGACTGACTCACTTCCTAACTGGTTGTGTTCACTTTTGCCAAGTCATTAATTAATTGCTCCTCTGTTTTCTCATCCATAAGGAGGGGCAGGGAGTAGAGGTCTGCAAGTTCCCTTCTTGTTATTATCCTAGGGTTTTGTTGAATTGGGACCAATGAGGTGATTCCACTTTGCCAGGACTCTTTTCATCCTGATGCCCCAAGAATCCTTCACCAAGCCCTCTTGGAGGCCTCCCTTTTGACTCAGCCCAAAAGATGAAGCCCATCTCAAGGTCAGAC
The DNA here is from genome assembly GCF_003009895.1 of Hyaena hyaena. Lineage (NCBI taxonomy): Eukaryota > Metazoa > Chordata > Mammalia > Carnivora > Hyaenidae > Hyaena > Hyaena hyaena. The sequence continues at coordinate 788,285 of NW_024080672.1, read as the reverse complement.
ATGGGGCAGAGACTCAAGGTTCTGGCTCGAAGAGACACCCTTCAGATCAGTGCTGCCTCACAAAATGTTCTGTGATGATGGACATTTTCTACATCTACACTGTCCAACATCATAGCCCCCAAGCACATGTGATTGTATAAATAAAAACACAGTGAAATTTAAAATTTAGAGTCTGAGTTCAAATCACATTTCAGGTCCTCAAGTAGCCACATATGGCTAACGGCTACCATATGGAACAGTGCCCATCTGGAACATTTCCATCATACCCAAAAGTTCTATTGGATAGCACTGCTTTAGAGAGCCATCTTGAGCATTTTCTCAGTAGCCTGGGAGGTAACCAGTGTAGAAAAAAAAGAGGACGAAGGTGAGAAATGGGAGAGATAACATCCTTCATCACCAGTTAAACTTTATGCACTAGTGGCATCATGAGAATGATGTAGCCATCTTACTGGAGACGGACCATCTTGAGTCTTGCCATGGGCAACGGTCTTTTAAAAGTTCATAAAAAGGCTAATGAAAAGGGCATGAAAATACATCCTTCACTGAAGCCGAAGAAAAAGTCCATGGTAACTTCTGTTTCCACCAATATCCCTGACTGGGCAAACTTTTTGGTCAACCATGGAAAGCATCAGGAAATAAAATCAAATAGCTAAGTGCGAAAAGTTGTGAAAAATTCTCTCTCTTGGCAAGGCTCATGACTGAAGGTTTTTCCAAGCCTTTGTAGGATGAAAAAAACTGCATGGAGACCACCTTGTATATCATTGAGATTTGGCAAAAATCAAAATGTGTGGTTAAAGGTTCAGCTCTTGAAGGTAGCATTACCCTTGTTTAGGAAGTAAATAAAGAATGTTTTGTGGAGCTGAAAAGGTGACATTGATGACAATGATGACATTGGTGGTGAAGAGCTGGAACCCCGGAGCATGTTCTGCCACTGGAGCCGTGGGACCTTCAACGAGGGTGTGGCCAGTTGCTTGCTTGCTTCAGAAAGCTACATGCCCCTTTGTGCTTCGGTGTCAGTGAAGGACAAATACGTATGTCTTTTTTATTAGCTTGTAAAAGACCATTGACTATGACAAGACTTACTCTCTTCAGGCCTTAGTTTTTATCTCTAGTTGGAGAAAGGTAGAGCTAGGCTGGGCCCTGGCATCTTCATTGCTCTTGGATCGCTTTTGCGATCACGTTCCTGACTCCTGCTGTAGACACTAGAGCTACCTGTGTTATCATAGCCCTAAACACTGTTTCCTTTAACACTCACCTACCGTCAGTGTTGCCAGTTGCCCTCACTGGAGCCTTCCATAATTGAATCTCCAGGCATTTGAGACCTGGCAAACCTCTAGGTTTTCTGGAACCCTCAAACACAAGGAGATTCAGCATTTGGCTACTCTCTCAGAGTCAAGAACGGACACTTCTCATAAAAGTAGAGGCCCCAGAAATCTCATATTTACACAGGGGAGAACAGAGGCTCCACCCTACTTGTAAGTACAGCCAATGTCATAGAAACAAGATGGCTGGGACCTCCTTCCAGCTCCGTCACTTATCAGCTCTATCACCTGGGGCAAGTTCTTTCACTTCTCTGAACCTCAGCCTTTCAAACTGTGAAGCACAAGTAATAGTATGGTAGCAGGTGGGGTGCCTGGGCAGCTCTGTCGGTTGAGCATACCACTCTTGATTTCGGCTCAGGTCATGATCCAAGTGTTGTGGGATTGAGCCCTGCTCAATGTGGAGCCTGCTTAAAATTCTCCCTCTCCCTCTCTCTCTCTCCCACTTCCCACTTGTGTTCTCTCTCTCTCTCAAACTTAATAATAATAATAATAATAATAATAATAATAATGGATATGGCAGTAGGCAAGTCTGGTTTACCAGGAAGCTAATGATGTTTAGGCTTCAGTGCCCCTCATTTGCATTGGCCCCTTTCAAGACCCTGTGCTTCATTTTGACTTTTTTTGTGATTTCATGGTCTTTTCCTCAAAGGGGGGCCTCCAAACAGTAGAAGCTTCAGATCCCCAAAATCTGGTCGTAGTAGTTAAAAACAAGATGGCACCCCGACAGACCACTCTCTCTAAACAGATTACCCATCAAACAAGATGTGGTGGAGCCAGCCCAGTCTGCAGCTTTTCTATTTCTTCCAGATGCCATCCTCCCTCACATCCCAGCACACCTGCAGGCCATGCTGGCTTGGGCCTCTCAACAAAACCGGAAAGGTGATACCTACTCAGTCGTGAGCACCTCTCAGGTACCACGGTGCATGTCCTCAGATGCCACAGAATTATGAAGTCCAAGATCTAAAAAAATACCTTCCGGGGCCCTTTACGCATTCCCTCTCTCCCCAGATATTCCTTCGTCTCCTTTCCTTCAAGTTCCCTCCCCATATACAGATGCCACAGTCTCCTTTCAAAACCTGGTCTGGTATTATGTCATCAACATTCTTCGGAGCCTCTCCCTTAGGTCTAACTCTAATCGAATTTCTCTCCTAATTCAGATATGGCGATGCCTTTAACTTCCTTTGCCATGCTGTTTTATGCAGATTACAAAGCACTTTCATAGACATACTCATTTGTTCTTCAGAACCTGCTTCATGAACCTCCTTTTAGAGGGAAGTAACTGAGGTTCAAGGGGTACGAAGCTTGTCGGAATAGTGGCTGGTGGGGCCAGGACCCCGAGAGGAAAGCTCTACTCCATTATTCCCATTGTTGCCAGAGGCAGGTACTAAGCATGGCAGACCTCCCACCATATATGGAGGAGCCAAAGCCTGACTGACTCCCAGGACTTGTTTCTGCTACAGGACAGCTGTCTCTGCTGCTATCTGCTGCCACCTGCTCTCTCATTAGAACCTCCTTGCTTGGTCACTGGAGTCAGAATTCTCAGTTTCTGTCCTTGGTGATAATCCAAACTTCCAGCAGGAGCTAAGGGAGGTACTTATGCCTCATTACTACCTCCTACTCCCCCTTCCCCCCGCCTCCATTATTAAAAAAAAAAAAAAGTCATAGTCCACTCTTTCCTCATTCATTCATTACAGAATTATTTACTGGGTGCCTATCATGAGCATGGCAGTAACATATAAGAAAGAGGAGCGGGGGGAGAAGGAGGAGGGGGAGAGGGAGAAGAAGACAAAGAAGAATGGGGGAAAAAACATTTAAAGAGGCCTATGGCAAATGACATCAGCAAGATGGTGGAAAAAGAAGCCCCAGGCCCTCATTCCCCCACAGAGATAACCGGAGACATCGACTTAATACATAGATCAAATGGTCTTTGTGAGAGCTGCTAAAGAGGCCTAAATAATCCTGTTTTCTAGGCAAAGGGATTTTCTAGTTATTTAGCCGAGTAGACTACTTATCACTTGCACACTTAGCTAAAAAACAATCTTGGGGCACCTGGGTGGCTCAGTCTGTTAAGCATCTGACTTCAGCTCAGGTGATGATTCTCATGGTTTGTGGGTTGTGTGCTGACAGCTCAGAGCCTATTTCAGATTCTGTGTCTCTCTCTCTCTCTGCTCCTCCCCCTGCTCATGCTCTGTCTTTCTCTGTCTCAAAAATAAACATTAAAAAACTTTTTTAATCTTATGATTGCCACTGTGTGTTAGGCATGAAGAGCTTTATGAATATTAATGACATTTTCACCGTGATCTTGTGAGGTTGTGGATTAGTCTAATTAGTCTGGTTGTACTGATGAAGGAAACAGAGCCATAGAAAGGTTACACGACTGGCCTACGTTCACACAGGTGGCCGGTGGCTGAGCCAGCTCTTGGGGCAGCCTGGCTCCAGGGCCTAGACTTCAGATTGTGTTTAAAATTGGAAGCTGGCACAATCTGGGCACATTTCTGAGCTGTTCAGATGAACAGATGCTCGAGTCATGCCGCTTTTAGGGATCAGCCGTTCAAAACAAAGATGTGCTCTTCAAAGGAGTAATTGAATTCACCCGGTCTTAACTCTTGATGTAATAAACAGAAGATGGTGGAAAGGAGCTGGTTTAAGTTTTGGGTCTCCATCTTTGATCCTAACTCTTCATGGATTTTACCAGAAAAAGGAACAGAATGGCCAATTAAAGAGGACAGCAGGCAATGAGACAGCAAGATCTTTAAGGACAAATATTTCTTACAAATGCAATCTACCAGGTCTGGAGTTTCAGGGTCTTTGCACACGGAATTGGGGAGTACTTTACCATGCTAAGCATTTCCATATTAGCACTCCATACACTCCGACGCAAAAACGCTTAAATAGCTGGACATAGGTGGAGATATAGCCATAGCTCCTAAATTTTTCCATAGCTCAAAAAGAAGCAGGCTTTAGATAATATTTAATTAATACATAACACTGGGAAGAAAATTAGAAAAATCCAGGTGGCTTTTTTTGGGGGCGAAGGGAGGGGAGGAAAGCTTCCTCTGATTAGGAATAGTCTTGCTTATACTAATCAGGAAGATAATAAATATCTCCCCTTTTCTGCACCATGGAGGTAGACTGCAGGAGGGACGAATGTGCAAAGACTTATTTTGTTTGCAGACAATATGGAATCAAGTCTGATGCCAGAACCCAGAGGTTCTATGGGTTTTTTTTCAAAAGACTTCATGCCTTTGTAAAAGAGACTTACATAAAGAGCCAGACGCTTTCGGAAGATCAAATGTTTGTCAGCACCTCTAACGGTGCAATAATAATTAATTTCTTAGTGCAATAAAGCCATATAATTAGAATGGGTTGGGTGTTCTAAAATTTTTCAAACATGGGATGAGCAAATGGAAAGGCTTTCTTTCTTTCTTTCTTTCTTTCTTTCTTTCTTTCTTTCTTTCTTTCTTTCTGTCTTTCTTTCTGTCTTTCTTTCTGTCTTTCTTTCTTTCTTTCTTTCTTTCTTTCTTTCTTTCTTTCTTTCTTTCTTTTTTCCAGTCTCTTCCTTTATGTTTTTGGAGTTTGTGTGAAATACGGAGAGGAAGTGAGCCCATCTGTTTCTGATACTATCAGGCCTGAAGTATCAGCATGTTTTGTAGCAGTTATTTGATGTCTACTATGCCTCTCAAGTATTTTCCATAAGCCGTAAGCCTGTGTTTTTACTGACAGGAAGTTTGTTTTCGGCCGCTTTAGTGTCAGTTTGACACTCAGAAATGAGAAAGGAGTAATTGGTCAATTTCGAAGTTCCCCTGTGTTTAAGTCAGTTCGGTTTTGTGGACCGACACACTGGGAGAAAATTCGAGGAGAAACAAAATCGGATGGAGTCCCAGATTATTCTTATTATTTACATTGCTTTTCATCTGCTCCTCTTCTTACCTCCCCCCCCCCCGCCCCTTACCACCCCCTGTCCCACCATACCCCTCCCGCTTTATGTTAGGAAAGAGTGACCCCACTGGGCATACGGGTAATGGTGGGTCTCACAATGGAAGGAAGGAAGCTGGAGGCTCATCTCTGTGTAAAGGTCGGGAGGAGGGAGGGTGGGGTGGCCCGGCGGTGACACAGCTGTATCCTGCCCGGTCCGGCCTGAGCTCCGCGTCGGGAAGGTGCGGGTGGGAGGGGAGGGAGCGCCGTGCTCAGGGCCTCCGGTCGTACCTGCAAGAGGCGCTCCCCGCGCCAAGTCAGCCCTCCTTCCCGAGTCGTCTGCTTCGCAGGGAGGGTGACAAGGCCACCCCTGCGTTCCGCCGGGAGCCGGGCGCTCTGGGTCCCCCTCCGCTCTCCCCGGATCGAGGAAGAAGAGAGGGGGAGCACTCACCGCTCAATGCTGTCACGCGCATTTTCTGGGCATTTGGAGGCTTACAAAGATCACTTTTGATGGTGCTCATCGGCACACACAATTGCGCAGGAGGACTGTTAGGGGTTTGGTTCTATGAGAAGTCCAGGGGGCCCCTGAGCACCTTTGTGCATGCAACACACCGTGGGCTGACTCTGCGCTCAAGAAAGGATCTTTCTTTCTTTCTTTCTTTCTTTCTTTCTTTCTTTCTTTCTTTCTTTCTTTCTTTCTTTCTTCCTTCCTTCCTTCCTTCCTTCCTTCCTTCCTTCCTTCCTTCCTTCCTTNTCTTTCTTCCTTCCTTCCTTCCTTCCTTCCTTCCTTCCTTCCTTCCTTCCTTCCTTCCTTCCTTCTCTCTTTCTCTTTCTCTCTCTCTTTCTTTCTTTCTATCTAAGCAGCCTCCCTCCAGTGGTGGAAAGAAACTAAGGAAATCATTAGCTTCTTTAGCTCAGTTTCTATCTTCATTTTACCTGATTACCATGCCTTTAATTCCTGTTTCTTCTTTCCTATTTCTCTGAAGGGATGTAGGATCATCACTGAGAATGAATGCAGTTTGAATCATTAAATAGTATTTAAGGCTATGCAGCAGCATGGTATATTTTCTATACATTCATATATTTCTATCTGTAAATACACATAGAAGAGCTACCCACCAAACTGAGGAAGAGGAAGCTGGTCTAGGGGGAACTTTGGCCTCTTGAATTCTTGAGTGTCTTGATTTTGAAAAACAAGAAGAGAATATTTATGGGTCTCCGTATTGATTAAAAACAAGCCATCAACCTGAAGACAAAAAAAAAAAAAAACAAACAAACCCCAAACAAACCCAGAAACCATCATGCTGATGTTTGCACATACACATGTGAGAGAAAAAGAAGAAAAAAGGAGAAAGAAAAGAAAAAACGAAAAAGAAATGAACAAAAAGCTTTAAAAAATATGCAATGCCTCTCATAGGAATTTACCCTACAGAGATGGTCACAGCTGCTGACAAAGATACAATGTCATGTACTGTAGCACTGTTTATAATGCCAGAAAATGCAACACAACTTAAACGGCTCAGGATGGAGTAGAATGTGTCCAATAGAACCAGTTATGATCACTGAATAGAACTGTCAGCCAGTCCAAATGGTTTGTAGAAGAATCCTGGACCATGGGAAGATTTCCATTATTTATTAAGTGTAATGAAAAGGCTCTACAGTTTACAAAAGAGCATGTGCAATATTTAGCTTTTTGAAATGCAAATATATATACAGAAAAGAAGATTTCAAGGCGATACATGTCAAATCTGAGCAGTGTTTTTCTTTGGTTGTAGGTGAACTTTACTTCTTTCTTTGCGCTTTTAAAATTTTCTAAAATGCCCATGTTATTTTGGTTGAAAAAATATATATGCAGTTTTGAAAATGTATTAGCCCATACGAAGTAGTTTTCAACCATGGATGACCCTTTAAAATCAGGACAGTCTGATCCCAGATGTACTGAGTTATCTGCCTATTTCATACTTTAGTTTGGTCTTCAAGATAGCATCCATTTGCTTCAAATATTCCTTCAAGTATTCTTCTGAATAATACTGACATTTTGCATCTGTTGCACAAGATAAACTAAAAAGAGAGGGAAAAGACCATGCATAGTGATGAAATACATTGATTTTCCCAGGAGTAATTTCCCACTCCCAAATATGTACTATTGCCACCTCTAGAAGTCAAAGTACCATTTTACAATTTTAAAAAGAGATAAAAGTTGCCTGGTACACTGTTGTTCACCATCATGAGAATGTGTGAATGACATTGTAACTGAGAAGTTGCTCTATCAGGAATTCCGGATTTTTTTTCCTATACAAAACTCATTTTACAATTAGGTTTAAAGATACAAGATTGCTTAGTTTTGGGAGGGGGGGGCTGAATATTACTTTGAAATAAGTAACTTGAACTCCCTGAATCTGTGATGCGAAGGGAGAGATTTGAGGGAATTTTCAACATAATCCGAGTTTAAAAGAAAAAAAAGTTTATTTTACACTTTGGAAATAGACTGTTTCTTTATGTTTTCAGATACAATTTATCTTTGCTTGGGAAGTGGTATTCTGACATGGTTTTGTTTTTACTCTATATATTTGTTTTTACTCTATATATTGCTGGTTTATAGCAAATGAAAGTTAAAGTAGTTCATGACTACTTCACCACCTTTTGAAAACAGCCATAGAATATGGCACCCTTAAATATGGTAATTATTAGTAAAGTTACTCATTTTTTCAAGAGTCTGTTTTCATTACTTGATTATGGCCCTCTGGCACAAAACACTTCTTGTTTACATGAAAAAAAATATACGTGTCCATCTCCAGTGGTGAATTTGTGCTGTTGTGGTGTTAAAATAAAAAAAAAAAGTATATATTCATGATGAAAGAAATTTGCAACAAACAAAACAAACACTCCCTACCAGGTTCTCAATTTCCTTTCTTGTGGATGGTGTTTATCCACAAAGGCAAATGCGGTCTTTTAAAATGTATATAGAGCAAGCCCTTGCCCGCTGCGAATATGTGATTGATCAATCAGTTCTTACAGAGATTTTAAAATGTCACTGTATATTCTTATTCAATTCCTGGGTTCTTGCATCCATTAAAAAAATGCCCTAAACTATTGCCCTTCTATGGGGCATATCTATTTCCACGTCTTTTTCTTATAAAACTACCTTGGAAAGATTGATGAAATTATCCATGTCACATAATCTGTAAATTGAAATAAAATAAAATATCACAGAACACAGACTTAGGACTTTCTCACAGTTGGCAATTTGGTCTATATATTTGGAACGAGGTTAACTTTTATCACTTGGACCCCTGTTTGAATATGTTAGAGTTGGATATTACAGGAAACTGAAGGGAACCAAGATTTAAAAACAGATTTCTTTCCATTACCATCTGCCACCACAATGAAATAATTTGGCTTAGAAATTTACAGGATATGTGATACATTATAAAGGCTGTGTTGCTATGAGTTTATGATTTAATGATTAACAGTTCTATTTGCTTTGTTACTGGAACTATAATATCTATAATATCAAGATGGAGAAGATGTAAATAACACTACAGGCTAAAACGAAATGGTGAGATATGTACTTCTGCTTAATTTAGGGGCCACAAACATAGCTAGTCATGCATTTGGCTAAATACTTGCTTGATGATATTCTTAATTACATGTCCTTTGTGGCTTGCTGGTATTTTCAGGTGCTATTAATAAAAATCAGTATTCCTAAAAGTGCAAGTAGATTGGAAGCAGATGCTGTTAGTAAAACATAATTGGGGTAAAGGAAAATTTTTGCAATTTGAAAACAGAACAATGTCTTTAATGTGTTGGTTTGCTGGGATTATGCATTCATGCAGGGTTTGAAACAAGAATAATCAACAAATACATCTTAAAAGGAATAGAAAGTATAGGGAAGGATAATTTTTGCAAATCTCCAGAGAAAACGTTTGGATGAACAACGTTGGAATTGCTGGCATATGCTGAAGAGAAAACTCCCAAATCAGCTCTTGCTAGATTAGCATATGAAAATGCAACTTTTAACAAATCATTTTTTAAAGTACGCAAAAAGGTAAATTAATTTTGGATATGCTATTTTGTTTTCAACAAAAAACTTATTATGTTTAAAAGTGATAATTTTGTGTTTTAAAAAAATGCAAATAAGTGACATGGGAATTATTTATGAACAGATCCTTAGATTTTATTTCTCCTTTTTGAACCCAATTTGAATTTTGAAACAAAACAAAAGGACCATCCTAGTACTTATACATAGAAAGAGGTAGGAAGGAAATATAGGAAAATGTTAATTCTTGATTGTCAGAATATGTGTACACATTTCATTTTTTTATGCTTGTAAGTGTTTCTCAGGTTTTTAAAAGGCACTTATTTTACTTTAGAATTAGAAGAGCTTTATTCATAGAATAAAAGGAAAAAAATTTGATAGCTTGAATTAAATAATAATTTAGATATTTTAAATTGGTCTTTTATTCATCACACCACAGTTTGTTAAAACACAGCCAGTACACTCATAGAGAGCTAACTTTTAAAACTGGTTAATCTGAACATATAGTCTTTTGCCATTAGGTTGTAAAATTAGCCACTTACAATTACTAAGAATCAACTGTACAAAAGTGCTAATGTTTTATTAATCTGTCTCAGAGTTCAGTTTCAAAAACCAATTTTGACAAATTATCAACTGACATGCTTCTTGGCTTAAAGTGGATTTGTATTATAGTAATTGCTTGGAATATCATAAGCATTGACATGTATTTTTAATGTTAAATTACTTCTTAGCAATGGAATAATATTTCTGAATATAATTTCACTGAGGAGGCATAAAATAATGTTTCAGGCCATTTACTTTTAAGACTACAAAATTAAATATGAGTTGACTTAAATGTAACGAATACATTGGTACAACTCCAGGAAGGTAGTAATTAAGCAAAATTTCTACCTCTACTATAGGTGAGAAAGTGTTTCATAGAAAGAAGTTAGACCATATTGACGTATCAAACTTTTCCTTTCCCCTTGATCTTAACTTTCCTGGAACAATTATTCTCTACTGAGAGAACGTTCAGGTTTTTATTACTGTAGAAATTATTTGGAAACTTCTTTATTTCTGAGCTGAAGGATTAGGAATTGGAGAATCTGAAAGGTGTCATTTGTTCTCCAGGAGGGAGATAAAGACCTAACTGGGGAGCGGGAGTCTGTATTTTCGTGTTTGCTATGAATTTTATTTTTATTTTCTGTTTCAATAAGTCCTGCAAGCCCCCTCCTTTCTGCCCCCAATCCCCTCTTTCTTCTTCTTTTTTTAAAAATTTCATTAAACGGCCTTATTGACTATTCAGACTTTACAGAGTAATCTACATTAAGGAACACTCTCAAAATTGAGTTTGGAGCGAACAAACTACCGTGGAAGCTGTAAGAAATATTACCCAATGTAAAGGCACAGATGGTGTTTTAAAACCCAGTTTCCTGGAATCTGTGTTTGTTCCTTCGTTTTCCAATTATTTGTCACCTGACATCTTATTTCACAAGTCCGGAAAAGCTAACTTTATGTTCAGTTGGATATAAAACAGAAGGGAAATTTTCGTAAGGAAAAAACCCACAAATAAATCACAAAAATAATTCTCTTATTTAAAAAATGTCAACCGAGTATCCCTGGGGCATATTACTGTTGGAAATAATTTTTAACACTTGCATCATTCACAAGCAATTCACAAACGCTACGTTTGCAAGAAATTTCCATCCATTCTCTCGGCTTTTTACATTTCAACGCGGGCTTTCTCTATTATCTGCTAGCGGAAAATTAGGGAGACAGGGAATTCATAGAAAAGACAAAAATAAATACTAATTCAAGAGTAATTTATTACAAAAGTGTTTGTTTTTTCCTCACAAAGGGCCTGCGAGAGCAGCGGACCTTTTCGTTTTGGACATATTGGTAAACGCTTCGTATTTCCTGGCACAACCCTGGATGACTTGTAAAAATAAACAAAAAGATACACTTGGAAATATACAATTCCCTTTAAAGTGTGAATTAAAACGAAATTAAAACGGTTTTCAGAAAACCGTTAATTTCCTTAACTAAGTCCACGGCCAAAGCTGGGCGAGGTTGGTAGGGATCCACCCCCGACCCGCCCACACCCCCCACGAAGACAGGCGGGACACCCCGTCCTCGGGTTACACCACAGGCTCTAGATGCTCGCCCACTCATTATGCAAAAGAGAAAACCGCCCCCATTTTTCTTAATCCAACCAATGACCAAAGGGCATCTCTCCCCGCGGGAGGTGGAGTCAGGAGGAGGAAGCGCAGAGGTAAACCCAGTCCCACGTGTCACAGCTCTCTCCGCCTCTTCCTTATTTCCCGCCCCCATCCCCGCCTCCTTGTCTCCCTCCCATCCCCGCCCCCAACCGGCCCCTCCCACTCGGTGTGGTACTCCACGCCTCAGGAAGAGGAGGGGAAATAGGCGGAGCGAGAAACTCTCGCGGTCTCTTATTTACATGCTGCAATTCTATTGGCTAAGACTGGCTACGAGCTCGGGAAGGAGGGGCGGAGGAGCTTGTCAAAGTGAGCTTCACGGATTGGTTTGGCTGTACGAAGACGTAAAATAAAGGGCCATCTAAGCAAATGAGAGCTTCGGGCAAACCCTTCTTATTACGAATCTCCTCCTTCTTGCCCCACCTGGGGGGGAGCAACCCAATGAGAGACGAGCCTGTGTGGCTCATTTCTTTGAATATTTAAATAAGAAGTTTAGAAATCTAGCTGTTTAAGTATTCATGAAGAGGCGGGAAGGTGTAGAGTGTCTCCCGGAAACGTTTCTGATTGGCTAGCTTTTTCAAGTATGTGTTAGTTTTAGGAAACCTGAGAATACCTCACCTTAAAGGATTGTTGACCACATTTTTTTCTTCCTCAAAAGCACCACACCATATACACCTATGGGTTTTTTTTCGATAATTGATTTCATGTGTGGTCGGACCGGGTCAGCTTTGTCACTCTTTCGCTCTCAATATATTTTCTTTTTTGTAACTCAAGTCCCATTTTCATCAGTTTTTAAAATGCAAAGATCTGAGACAGATGGAAACAATTAGAACCTCCGCTCTGCTGATGTGTATAATCTTATTAGTTTAATGGGTCACAGGGCGCAGGACCTATTTCCTATGGATCAAAGTGAAAACAAACACGGTTAATATCCCATTTTGTTTTAGAACCACATCGGATCGGGTTCCCTCTGTTGGCTGTGGTAATGACAATATTAAGAGATCTTGGTTGCCTTGAAGTTTGGAGGGAAAATGGAGTCATTGAAATATTCTGGCTTAAAAACGCATTAATATTAACACCAGGTAACCGGTTGCCAGTTCCCTGAGCTCTCTTGAGTTTATCACAACAACATGGCTATTAAAGGGTTTCAGTGTTGCTGGGTTTGATCTACTGCCTTAAAGCAAGCGAAAAATCGCGCCTAGTTCGCTGCTAATTATACCGGCTTCTCAGATTTCTTCTATTCAGGCTCAATGCAAGCGTCAAGCTCTTTGTGTAAATTTCAGTTTAGAGCTCCTTAAAGATTTTTTCTTTATCTGTGAGTAGTGGTCACAAACTCTTTTTAATTTTTAAAAAGTTAAAGAGCCCCATAACCATCGCCCAAGTTTAGCTTTCCGTGTTAGGGACTTCTAAGGCCAATGCACAGATTCCTACACATCCTGGATCCTAGTTAACAACCCACGCCTGAAGGAAATGTTTCTCATACTTGGGGGGTTGTGTTTGAGTGTTTTATATATAATCTAAGCACCTATGGGGTTGGGCCGCGGCCTCTCTCTTCGTGGCACAGGCCCCCTTTGGAAACCTCCCGCAGTAACTTCTCACCCCAATAAATTAAATGCAGCCACAGTGTGGTCCATTACCCGGGGGTGTGAGGTGACGGCGCCTGTCAAAGGTGGCCGGCGGAATACAGACCCTTAAATATTCCTACAGATAATAAATATCTGTGGAAGGAACGGATGTAAATAATAGGTTCATATTCGTTTAGAAAGCTCTGGACTACAGCAATGAACAAACAAAATCACAGCCTTGATGAATGTCCCCAAGTCTTTCACAGGGGTGGGGGGCAGGTTTTGAAAATATTTTGTCCTGGGCTGGGAGGCCCGGCTTTAAGCGCTGAAGGCACCATCGCCTGTGCTAGTTCCTCATCGGGCCTCTAGGAATGTAAATACCACGAGTTTAGACAGGTCGGCCCCGGAAAGTGCGAGCAGCGGTTATTAGCAAATCATTTTAATTCCGAAGCTGTCGAGAATATTTGCTTTCACTTGGCCGCATGGGGTTGGGATTACTAAGAGAGAAAACTGTTCTTGTCATCCTCTCCTTGTAGGCTGGGAAGCAGGGTCACTGAGTCCTGGGGTCACCTTTCAGAGGCTCCAGGCGAGTTCACACACGCACTTCGTGGCGAAGCCAGCTTTGCCCTGGGGTCTGCAGGCGCGCCCTTCTCAGCGCGAGCGGTGTTGGGCTCAAAAACCGAAGTTGAAACGCAAGGAGCAAGTTGCGGGAAGTCGGACGTCTGGAACAGATGTGGCTGCTCCACCTATAACGTTGGCTGTGTCTCAAACAAAAGCTCGTTGCTTTCTTTTAATTTGCCCTTGAATTTCATTATTTTGGCGCTCGATCTTTACCTATGCCTCTAGGCATCAGTTAGTCTTTTTTATTTTTCTAATTTATTTGTCTGTTGAGGTCCTCTATGCCTTCAATTTTTATCAGTCGTGTAGCTTTATTGGGAAAGGATAATTTTCCCCTTAGAATTGGGGAAAAGGATCAAATCTCCAATCCGTTTTTTCCTGGAATTTATCCTGCATTTACTTCCGGTTCGTGAAATATTTAAACCGTTAAACACGTCCGTCACTGGTCAACTTTAGAGTTATTTTCTATTTAAAAAAAAGAAATATAATATTGGTGTGTGTGTATGTGTCTTATTATAGTCCATGTTAATCTCCCTTCCATGGGGGGGTATAAAGAAGAACATTTACACAATTTGCACGTGTGAATCTAAGTAGTTGTTCATCTAGAGTAATGATTTCTACCAGGCTTGATTTTTCGTTTTCATCTAATATCCAGAGGATATATACTTCTTTGTATTTAATATGCAGAGACATTAAAAACATTCAAAAACAACAAAACCAAACACCTCTTCTGGTGTAGTGGAGGGACCCGACTGACATCCTACAATAGATGCCCTTTTCTTATTTTCTTTTTGTTTCCTCCCCCTCCCCACCCCGCCCCCAGCCTCCCACCCCTTGGTCTACAGTCTTCTTTAGTTTACTTTATTTTAGTCTGGTGAGCCCAATCTGTAAATTCCATGTAAACTAGAGCCTTGTGGATTGGTTCTGCGACAGTCTCGTCTCGAGCGCGGTCTGACGCGCAGCTCTGGGACACGCAGAAGCGCAAGCTGTCATTCTCGGTGGAAAGAAATCCCGCGTTAATGCTCGCCTGGGAAGAACCCTGGAAAGCCGAGAATTCCTACTAGCTGCAGCCCACTAAACGACGGGGACTGCAAGGATCACTGCCTGTTAGCCTTTTGACAAAATGGTGCTTGGCTGTATTTAAAAATTTTGTTCAGTTATTGTTGTTGCTGGGAATGTGATCCTTTATGATGAAGACCTTCCTGGCCTTCCTGGGCAGGTAGGCTCTTTAGCTTTCAAAGCGATGGCTTTCATTTAGGGAGGGTCAGCCTTCAGGTGACACTTCCTCCAGTCTAACAGTCAACTGCAAGTTGTTTGGTCCACATCTGGGGCTTTTCGCGCAGAAAAGCCGATGGAAAAGCCTTGACTTGACTTTTACCATCACACCCCAAAGCGGGGCCCCTCCAGACTGCTCGCCTGGCCCAGTGGTGCCACTAGCGCGCTGTCTAGCACGAGTTACAGGCCCGGACCTAGCCAAGATCAGAGGCTGCAGGGCTTGCGCGAGTTTAAAGGGGGCTCTGCTACCGGAACTCATTTGACAGATCTCAGGCAGGCCTTTCTTCTCATCTTTACTGCTCTGCAGAGCTTTGCAAATCTCTAAACACGCTGTAACCTTCTTCAAACAGTACTCCAGACACATTTGAGGGTGGAGTTTTACTTTAGGACCCGGTGGAATGGAAGCTGCATCTGCAGAGGCCACCTCCACAATCAGGTGTGTCCCCTTTCCAGCTCTCCTTGAGACCCTTACCTCCTCCAGTAAGCCGATTCCCCCGCCCCCATCCGCCCACCCAGCCCAGAAGCCCTCCTGTCTGGGGAGGCCTCAGAAGACCTCCTGTTAGGGAATCACCCTGCGCCCCTGCGGCGGCTGGCGGCTGGAGAACCTCTCGGGAACCTAGCGGGACCGGCGGGGGCGGGGCCGGTGATTTATGACACTGATCAACTTTTTAGGAAGCAGAAATTAACCTGAAGGGGATTAGGCTCGAGCTTTGAAGTTCACGGTTTTGTTTTCAACTCAGCCCTGCGATCAAACAGCTCTTGGTTCTTTCTACCCTCCTTCTCTACCTCCCTAGGTCTCTCATCACCTCACTCTAATCCCCCAGCAACTCATTCTGCGTGGATTTTCCTAACAACAACAACAACAACAACAACAACAACAAAATCTCCAGACGAGCGACTGAAGTTTCTGACTGTGACCTAGTGAACAGAGGCAACATACTGTCCCCTCTGACTTAGTGGAATCGTGTTTTACGTCTGAAACGGTTATTTATATTTGGAGGTCAGGAGTAGTAAATTTAAATCCGTTTTCTCTCTGTCTCGGTCTCTCTCTCGACTCCTTCCTGCTTCTTCCACTCTCGGGGATTAATCGTCCCTCGCAAAGCAGAAGCCCAGCCAGGGTCAGGGTGGTCAGTGGCTCTGTGGGTGACCACTGACTTCTCAGCGTGTCCTCCAGGCACCGCAGATTTGTGGATTTCTCCCCTAGTTGACTAGAAAATTCAAATCCAGACATGAAAGACCTCCCTCACCGCCCCGCACTGTTACCTTGGCCCCCTTTATTTCCATACCTCCAGACTCGCCTTCCCTCACACCCGCCTCTCCTCATTCCCCAAACTGCAGGTCTCCTAGGGGAATCTGTCTCCTGCGGTTTTTTCCCGCAGGCGCCTGCTGAAAAGGCAATTTCCTTGGGGGTGTGGTTGGGGCGAGAGAAAAACAGAAACCAGGATTGTTTGGGGCCTGAAACCATCCAAGTTTTATTGCATCCGCTACAAAGTCAACTAACTCTTAATGAGCATCCAAGCGGAAAAAGGCCGAAGTTTACTCGGTGTTAAGGCAGAGGTGGTGGTGGTGGTGTGGGGGTGAGGGGGGTGGGGAGTTAGCTTATTTCTTTTTCTCCCAAAGTTTGCAACACCTTCCTGAGGGGCTCTTCCCAACGCCAAGAGTACAGACAAGAAAGTCAAAAGGCGTCAGGTTTCAGCTCCCTGAGATCGAAGATCTTTCGGCCACGAGAACTCTAAGTTGGCCCTGTCTACAGCTTGTAATGACAAGGATAATCTGTCTTGTAATAAAAAACAGGACCCACACAAACAAACCCAGCATCCAACCACCTTCCACCGCGCCTCACTCTTTCTTAATAAGGGCCAGTGACAAAATTGCCATCCAGTTCCACCCAAAAAAGAGGAAGCAGTAGATCTTCCTTTTAATAACTTCCCAAAGTGTTACAAATAATAAAAAGGATGCATAAATCATCACGGGAGCGACTGAACGTGGACTACGTAAGATTTACTTCTTTCAATCTTGGACTTCCAAAGGCGCTCTCATTGGCTGCTTCCTAGTAGCCCGGCCCCCAAATCCGCCCTCTTATTGGTCTGTCAGAATGGATGACGTACGGAAAGGGCGTGGCGTCGGTCGGGGCCAAGGTCCAACAGTGCGCATGCGCCCTATGGCGTGAGTGTATGATTGACAGCAAGGGGAGGTGTGCGCGCGTGCGCATTAGTGAGACTGTGGTGGTGGGGTGATGGTAGTGTGGGGTGATGGTGGTGATAGTAGTGGCGATGAGTGCTCGAATTGAAGCTGCTCTGCCCGCTCCATGGGTGTAGTCTTCTTCGCGGGCATTTTCCGCTAAGTCAGAAGGGCTGACAGTTAACAGACTGCGACTCACGGGCTCGGGAGACTGTCTGGAAGCGATTTTGTGAGGAGGGTCTCCAGCAGTAGGCTAATTGGGGAAAGAGGAAAGAGAAGTAGAAGGCATGCTATACTGTGTCTGAAGAAGATACTTAAAAACATCGAGGAAGAGATTTAATTTTACCGCTGTGCCGGTTTGTGCATTTCTTGCAAAGCATACACTAAATCACTCTTCGTATCACAGCCCAGTCTTCGTATGCACCACACACCTCATCCCCACTCTTCTCAGCTCTGACCAAGCCCGGGCCGGTTCCCCTGCAGTCACAGGTACGAGCACATCTTGGTCTCCTGCAGTCATGCAAATCAGGCCGAACTTTCAAGGCACCCGAAACACTGTGATAATCCTTAACTCGAAGAAAGCAAAAAAGAAGTTAAAAAAAGAGATAGAGAGAGAAAGAAGAAGAAAAAATGAAAGAGGAAAGAAAAAGAAAAGTAGAAATTTGTAGCAACCAGTTAAAAAAATAGTGTCAAAAATAAATAAAATACCGAAGAGAAAACCCGACTGGTTGTTGAATGTAAAGCTTAAAATTAATTCCCCAATCTGGTTAATGTCATAGAAACAACTCCAGTTTATTGCAGTGCTTTTTGTTAACGCTTAGTACAAAATTCTTCAGAGGCGAGGGCTGGCTTAGCAGAGAGGAGAAACGTTGCTCCGTTGCCCTGTTGCATCCAAATTCTCACTTCGGCCAAGTTTCTTCGGCGTGTTGGGGCTGGACAGAAAGGCTGGAGAGTGTTTTCCTATCGCAAATTCTTAGGTCCTTGCTTCGTGTTTGCATAGATTTCAGGGAGATAATAAAAGTCTTATAAGGCTGAACATATTTTAAATTACAGTAGACTTAGTCGAATTTTGTAGCTAGCAAATCAAAGCTTCGGTTTTACGAATTCTGAGATTTAAAACTGGCAAATACCGCTTAGTAGGCCCTGAGATTTTCCCCCGCTTTGTTTTCATTTTGGAGTGTGTATGTGTCGGGGGGAGGGGGAGAACAAAAGTACAAATACAAATATTACAGATGCTCCATTCAAGTACTGTCCTCTCTGTGAGTGCGCGGTAAATAAATAAAAAGCAGAGTGATAGAAATATGTGAGTGTTAAAAGCAAAATGATGTTCTTTAAAATTTTCCCCTTGGTGCATTTTTTTCTTTTGAAGCAGTGCTTTCGGCTTGCCTAAGAATTGAAAACTGTTTTTACTCTATCACAGTAATTTTATTTAGTAGCCCATGTTCACCTAAAAGTTTGAAATCGTTTTCGATACGTAATTATTAGCATTAATATTCTCTTTGCCTTTTGTTTTGCCTTTCACTATTCATCAGTACTTTAAAGCAGCAAACATTAAATACAGTTAGTAAACGAGGCTTTGATAGCTGCTTGGTCTCGTTTAATTGCATGTCTTTATTTTATTAGGTAAACATACGCTTAAATTTATTTTAAAATAACGGGAAAAATAGTGTTTTCCTTTCGTTTTGCTAGAACAAAGTGATTTTTCATTCTTCTCCGTCGGATTCTTTCCTGTCCAGCTGCCACAGCCTACTGACAAGCTCCTAGCGACCCAAGGAAAAGTATGCAAATTTCAGATGATTGACACCTAGAGTAGAAACCAATCACGCCGGAGTCGGTTGCTGATTGGTTGACAACAATTTTACGTAAAGTTGACGTTTTAAAAGCCTACCATCCAATCAAGGCAATGCATGCAAATAAAGGAAGGTGTCATATTACCAGTGCCGGAGATACTTGAGCACGCCCTCACGTGTTCAGTAGTGGGTATCGCACAATTGCCGGCAGGATCCTCTAAATGAAAGCAGTAAAATGTTCAACTCTACAGCTCGCCTTGGCCTTTCCTAAACTTGTATGTCACTGGCATATAAATGTATTCCTTTTTTAAAAAACAAGAGATATGTCGTGCACAATACGTTGGTTTAGTCTAGAACTCTGTGTAACTCTGAATTTCCAACGTACAGAATTTCCCTCTACGTTCAATCTCTGTTTTTAAATCAATCCTTCGTGAAGGAGGCTGTTTGCCCTCTTGATTTCAAAAGGAGGAAATTTACAAAGCATTTCCCTGGAGAAACCCACTCTAGGCACAGATGGTCAGGAAATTTGGCTTCTTCAGCGAAATTCCGCGTGGCACCGCCAGATGGCATTAAGGATCTCCTTCCAGTCCCCGTTCCTTCCCGACCTCCCCCGTGCCCCGCAAGTAATTTAGAAAAATTGAAAACCAAACACTTTTATATTTTATAGCTAAGTGAAGTGAGAACGTACTCGCACTGTTAAGGAGCTGCATATTACGAAAATAAGCTTTGTTTGTTGCTTTAGTGTGAAACTTACTCTTGAGATTTCGCCCAGGAAAGTTGGCGAATAAAATACTCATCCAGCTAGAGCGTTTGCAAACACATTTTCTTAAAGCAAAGTGTTCACCTTAAGCACAACACCAAGCGAGCTAAAAAAGTAAGGGTAACGATCGGCTAGGTTTCTTCAGAGCCTCAGATATTAAACCAAGATCGAGGGTGAAGCTAAATCTCCCAGCGAGCGGTCTTCCGCGAGCGGAGTTTGGCTGGACCCGTGGGGCCGAGGTTGGATCGAGCTCCTGTTAGGGCAGGGTAGCCTTTCCAGGGGCTTATTTTGGGGTCCCGATTACAGATAGGGAAGATGTTCTTTCCATTTGTAAGTCACTGTAATTGGAAGGGAGTGCCTTTGTTTTGCCAACCCGGGCGGCAGCTGTGGGGATGGGAGCCTGGAAAAGATTGACTTCCACTTCTCATCTGCTTTCCTTTTTATGAAAATATCTGTTTTTCTGTTTGAATTTGTCAGGAAGAGAGGGATTCGTGCTACTCCTATCTCAAGGCCAGACTAAGGGCTAATGGTATTTGCACAGGACCGAAGGGAGGAAAGAAGGAAATACCCAAGTCAAGTAGCAAGTAAGGCCATTTACAGGTTCACCGCTCTCTTCTTGGGAAACTTTGCTTTCTTCACTCTTTTTTTTTTTTTTTTTACAAGCAGGATAATTCTACATTTACTTTTGATCACTCTACTCCATAATTATGCAGTTTAAACTTGCAGTCAGGAGTAAAAACAGATCTTAAACAGGCGTATTTATTACTTAAACAAAAATCTTAAACTAGCCATTAAGCCCCCGTCTTACAAAAAGGCAGATTCATTGGGTTTGCTCCTTGTGCTTTGTCTGTGGACTTTTGTTTAGTCAGGAAGTAACGGTTAGGGCGCCCATGAGGACTCACGTCTGCCCCTGACATCCTAACTGTGGGTAATTGCCTACCTTAGCGTCATATCCCCAGTGTCTGCAAGCACAAGGTTCTCCACATTTAGTGATCAACCCCAAAAACTGTAGGTAGGAAAACTCCTCACACCCAATCACATAGACCTACAAAATGGAATAAAATTCTTTTTTAATTTCGATCTGCCACTTTGGATTCGTTAGGTCAAGTTGAACCGTACGTTTCTTTTATCCACTATCTGATTCCCTCCTCCACCCCCCACCCCCAAGCAAACTTAGGATCGTAGAGCATCACAGGCAGGCTAATAGTACAGCAAACATTTTAGGGAGCACTTATTTCTCTTAGGCAGCGAACACCGCAACGTAAACTCTCAGGCGATTTAAAAGAGCACCTTTGCTTTCTAAGCACAGTCTCGCTGCTTTCAAGTTTGTTTCTTGCGCTGCAAAAAGGGGGGCACATTGTGTTTAGACCGCGGCGGGGCCCACGGCCTCAGGGAGCCAGCAGCTCCCCTCCCTAATCTCGGAGTCTGAGTTTCTTTTGCTTCCCCCTAGTAAAACCGGGCCCAAAGGTGCGTATCTGGCGCCCGCCGCGCGGCGTGACGGCTGCATTCGGGGGCTTGGTCGCTGGGGGTGGGAAAGGCCGGCGGACCGCGCGGCGGGCGCGGGGGGACAGGGCCGCTGCGGCCCCAGCATTCCGGTGAGTGCAGGTCCCCGCGCAAATGTGGGCAGCAGGCGGGAACGGCGCGGCCGCCTCTCCCCGAAGCCTGGCCGGCGCGGGGAGCTGAGGCCCGCCAGCGCCCTAGCCCCCCGCCGCCGCGGCCCTCGCCCCCCCCCCCGCTCCCCTTTCAGGGCCTCTTCCGGGCTGAGCCTTGGGAGTCCGTTTCCCGCTTGAAGTGATTTCGCCAGAGTCGGTCCGGCGCGGCTGTAAATCAAGCCCCCGCACCCGGCCCCGGCGGCCCTCCGGCGCTGGGCGGGGGCGCGGGGACGCGGGTGGCGCGGGGCCCGGCCCGCGGCCACCCGAGGCCCGCGGCCGCAGCTGGACAGGCCGCCTCCGGCGACGCGGCGGGGGCTACCCGGCGTGAATCAATCAATCAAGCAAGCCCACGCCGCCCTCCCCGAAGCCCGAGCGCCGCCCGCCGGGCCTGCTTTGTGTCTCGCTGGTCCGCCTCGCCTCGCCCGGGGCCTGGGAAGCCGGGCCGGGCCGCTCCGGGGCCCGGGGTCGCGGCGGGCGCGTCCCCACGCGGGGCCGAGGTGGCCGGAGAGCCGCCGCCCCCCGTCCCACCCAGTAACGGGGTCCTGGAGGCCCACGAAGCACCTCCCGCGCCGCTTGCCCCCCCCCAGCGGCTCGCTCCTTGCCCCTTCCAACCGAACAAGGCCAATTCTCTCTTTTCCAGCGACTTGGACCCCCAAAGCCTGTCGTCCCAGAAAGTGCAGCGTAACTCGGTGTGGGGAGATTAGTCAATAGCAACCAGGGGCCACCGGCAAGTCACATTATCTCTCTGGGACTCAGTTTCCCGTCTGTAAAATGAAAAGGCTGTTTTAGGATCTCTGCTTTTTTTTTTTTTTTTTTTTGGTTTCAGGTCTGATGTTCTTTTGTTTGGATGGGTTTTGCCGACTGGGTTTCCAGAAGGTCCGTTTCCTTGCGCGTTTACTGTTGCTCCAGCCCCCTCCTTCCCCACACCCAGGTTGGCACCAGGACGTCCCAGAGTGCCGGGCCCTTGAACATTTGAGGAGCTGAGCCCTGGCCATGTGGATTTCAGAGAAGCCACCAGGGGGCGGTAGAGCCCAAGGATAGAGAAGCCGGGTGGCGCAAGCTTTCTGCAAAAGTTTGTCAAACTCGTCGATGCTTCCTTTTCCTATTTGCTTGACTTGTAAATGGGACAGAGTTTTTTTTTTTTCTTCTAAGCTCTCGTTTGGTCATCAGCGCTGAGGTCGATGGATGCCGCCTGAGGTTCATGGGGGCATGAAGTACAAAAGCGTTAATGAAGAACAGGCTAGCACCCCCCCCCCCACCCCCCAAGACCCAGGGACCAAGCAAAACCGAGTTGAGTGCAGACGGCTAACTTGAAATGCAAAACTTTGGTTCTGATGCTAGGCACACTTAGTGAGCCTTGGGTCTCGGAGAAAGAAGTGGAGACAAGGGCTAAAGTCATTGCGACAGTGAGGATGCACTCTAGTGTTTGTTTTTGTTTTTTTTTTTCCTGATTGTTTTGCAAAGATTGGGTTTATTTTGCGCTCGTGAACGGGAGGTAGGCTGGTGGGGTGGGAGAACGCAGAGGAAAAGGTGAAAGATATTCTCAGGCTGGGGGAGGAGATGGGGATGGTTTAGCTCCGAGAACTCCAAAGCGGCAACTTTTTAAATTCTAGAAAGATTCTGTCTGCGTGTGAGAGAGAACCACGTCCCTGCCCCTGTCTCCAAGAGCAGGGTCGGCCTGTTCTTTTATTTGTTTCCTGTGAATGTTTTACAATACGGATTAGCGTGGCCTCCGTGGAAACTGGGCCTTGTTCACCGCCAACAGCCACGGGATCTTTAGGAGAAAACGTGTTAGGCTGAAATACCATCTTTTCCCACATGTGCAAGCCTCTTGGATTGTGTTTGCTTTCAAAGTCCATAAATGTTTTTATTAAACTATATCTTTCTTGTGGCCCCTGCACATATAAAGTGCTCACAGCATATGTAAACGCTTCCATTTTGGTCCTCCTTTAGGAAAACTTTGTAACTCCGCAGTAAATATTTGCTCTAGGGTGAACCTTGGCAAGTGAGCGCTTAAAGTCTAAAATCTGGTTTCACTGTGTGTGTTAGTGTGCACATGTGTATGTTTTAACAGTATATACATATATATCTATATGAAAATGTGCGGTACAGCTTGGTATTTGTACTTCTTTGCTGCACATGGGGAGGTATGATGACTGTAATTACTTGGATGACATTTAAAAATTAACAAATTCTCTTTCAAATTCGATTCTTCCTTGTGTGCTGTCAGCCCTCTCCCCCAAATCATGCCAATTAAACGTTCTTACAATGTCACCCTTTTCTAACACTCTTTAATGGAGCGAGTTTGGAGGTCGATTTTGAAGCACTCACGTGTAGTTTTTGCTTCCCAAATTCTACCTCCGCTATAAGAAGGTAAATGTGAAACAGATCATGATCGGCATCGTTCTTATGTTTATACATTCATTTCTCTTAACATTTTGATTTGCAAGCCCTGCCAAAAAATTTCAGATAGGGAAATGAGGACAGTTGGGTAGCGAGGCGCGTTTCGGAATTGGGATTTTAGGTTCTCATCCCCGGAGGAAAATTAGGATTGAGGCTACATTTCTGTCGTGAAAGAGACTTCAGTTTTGTGAAGACATTGGATCTGAGGTTGATTAAAGAGAACTCCATGGAAAATTATTTTCCAGTATGAAAACTGTGGGGCTAGGGCTGTGTGTTAGCCACCTTTGAGAGAGTAATCGGGAGTTAGTAGCTCAGTTCAGCCTCGAGAGCCTTGACAATGAGTTGCCATCTGTGGCTTCCCGGGTGTGCCCCCTGCGTCTGGAGGGGACATGGCATAGCTGCTGAGGGAGCCCAGGTCTGCCCCCATTTGAAGGACATTTTCTCTTTTCTCCCTTTCCTTTCTTTCTTTCTTTTTTTTCTTTTAAACAATAGACACGAAAGGAAAAAGACTATGCTAATTGGCAAATCCAGAACACAGCTCTTTCCTCTGTCCTAGGGGGGCCTGGGGACACAGATCTGCCTTTTCGGAGAGAGCCCCTCACGAAGGACTAGAACTCATTGCTTCCGGGTGATGGGGACTGTGCTCTGGAGCCTTTGCTACTTGCTTCTTTTCTTTCTCTTCCCATCATCCCTGTGGCTGCCCTGTACTGCAAAGATGGTGTGTCTTCTGCTCCTCATGTGGACTAGAGGGGTTTTATTTATTCCAGTGACTGCTGCAGAGAGAGAATGGAGCTCTGAGCAGGGAGAAAACAGGCCCCTAGGTACCCATGTGCTGTGGGGTGGGCTGGCTGTTAAAGTTGGAGTAGCCTTTGTCCAGAGAGCTCCATGTACACCTCCTCCCGTGCAAACATTGGCCCTGGAAAACATCATGTGGATCTGAGTCACTCTCTGGAGGACCTGCTTCTCAGAGTTTGGTTTGGCAGTTCGGGCAGATATAATCCTTCCTCTCATATTTTCCCTGCCCTTTTGAAAAGTAATCCCTGTCAGTCTGCTCACACCGGGGGCACTTTAAGAGATGGCCTAGAACCATATAAAGGGGGTCCTTTAGGCATGGCCTTTTGGTAGCTGGCACTATTTGAGGCTGTCCCAAATGGGGACTACACCCTGTGAATGAAGTGTTACGCAGATGTGTGAGTGTGAGCGAATCCGTGGGAACGGGGCTGTCCGTTGCAGATGTTGGGGGGAGTTAGAGAATTCTGAGCCACGTGGGCTGTGCGAGTCTGAAGGAAGGTTCGTTCTCTTTTGGTGCAGCTGGTAAGCGTTGTTGCCCTGGAATCGGCCTCAGTCCATCCACGCTGGGCAATGACTGAAGTTATCTGACCACTGAGAGTGTGAAAGAACTTAGAAGAGGGGTAGGCAGTTACGTTTATGATGCTGGAGACATGGTGTGGGCAAGCCTCTGTGCATATCGAGATCCTGTATCTTTCTGCAAGATAGTGGATGGGTCACTGAATCATACTTCTGCAGAACTTTTTTCACCACTTGTGTCCAATAAAAATACGAGCTACGTAGCTGACTTTACATTATCTAGAGTCCGCGTTTAAACATAAAACCCAGGTAAAATTATTTTAACATTTTTTATTTAACTCAGTATTTCCAAAGTCTTTTTTCAACATATAATCAACATAAAGTCAGTGGAGAGATTTTTTTACATTCTCTTTCCCCTCCACGTCTTCACTATTTGATAGGTACTTAACCCTCACAACACATCTTAATTCACGTTTTGGGTGTTCAGGAGACGCATGGGGCCAGTGGTTATTGTATTGGACAGTGCAGTTCTAGAGAGTTCTACGTCTAGAAAGTCTAGATGCATGTACAAAGTCAAGAGTGGGTTTCCTCCCACAATTCTGTTAAGAGTGAACAGAACTTTTAAGTATCAGTGAAAAGACTGAAGAAGGTAGGTTCTGAAACTTTTCACGGTATCCTTTTAGCTTTGAAAAGGGGAGTCCTAGGCCCCAACCTATGAATTGAGGAACATCTGGTGTTTGAAAAAAGTGGGTGATACCTTTTAGGGATTTCATTCTATTTTAAAATGTTTATTTTTAAGTATAAAATAAATCCCTCCCTGTTACAGAATACCTCGGCAATATAACATATAGAAAAATAATCAACATCATCTGCAATCTCACCAGCTAGAGATAACCACCCTTCAAAGTTCTGGGAGATTGTGGTCCTTATATGCAGAGTGTTTCCCTAGTTGTGATTATACTGAAAATGTGCTTATCTATCTTGCTGTTTGTTATTCATTCACTGTTACACCAGAGACATCTCTGTAGGTTGTTAAAAGTTCTTCGTAAGGGGGCGCCTGGGTGGCTTAGTCGGTTAAGCGTCCGACTTTCGCTTAGGTCATGATCTCGCGGTTCGTGGGTTCAAGCCCCGCGTCGGGCTCTGTGCTGACTGCTGGCTCGGAGCCTGGAGCCTGTTTCAGTCTGTGACTCCCTCTCTCTCTGACCCTCCCCTGCTCACGCTGTCTCTCTCTCTCTCTCTCTCCTAGAAATAAATAAAACATAAAAAAAAATTTAGAAAAAAAAAGTTCTTCATAAGATAGTTTTTAGCATTGGGATGGGTGGGCTAGAGCTGGTGACTTTTGGTAGAGAAAGTGTGCTCATTAAACGGTGACCAGGACAAACAGACTACTTTAGGGAACAGTTGCCTACAATGGCAACGTCCTCATTCCTCATATGGGGAGCTTGCCTTCCATGACCGCATCACCCCAGGCGACCATAATGCCTTCTACACCCGTGCTTATTTTTTAGAGAATAGACGTAAATATCTTAGAAAACAGTCATCCTTCCTTGTCCCAGTCACCCACCCAAATGTGACACATTTGGATTATGATGTAAGGGTAAAAAGTAAACTATTCAGAAGAGAGGTGGAATTGAAAACAAGGACGCTATAAAGATACCCATGTAGCATTTTTTCTTCTGTCTTGTTGAATCTGTGTCCCCTAAGATATCACAGGACCCCTTGGGTACAGGTGCCTTGCCACATTTGGATGAATCATAGTTGGATTTATTTTTCTTCCTCCTCTGGCCCTCTTTCCCACCATTTGTCCTTTTCGTAGGCTCTGGTGACATAAATCTTGTGGAATGTTGGCTATGCACATAGCATGAAGGATTCAAACTCTTCCATTTCAGGCGGGCTAGCCAACATAAGCAACAGAGGGTGGTGGAGACTGGGGACAGGTATGACTGGAGGAGGCAGGGGTAGAGGGACTCTGGAAAGAACACATGACATTTGACAATGACAGCTTCGAGGGTACTCCACTTCTGGAAGTTTAGCCAAAAGTGACTTGCAGTTGACTGATAACCGGGTAATAATAAAGTCCATTGGAAAGGGCACCATTATGAACGGCCATTATTATTTCTTCCTCTGTATATCCAAAGGCCTGTGGGCTGTCTCCAGCCATAGTTTGCTTCTCTGGACCCAATCGTGATTCAGAGTGGTGTCTGGATGCTACAGACTTCTCATCCGGGAATCCAGAGACTTGCCCTCAAGGAAAACCTGAGCACCATATTTCTGTAGCATGTCTCTTCTCTTCCTAATCATGGCTTCCCAAACCTGGAAGCCCCAACCTTTGGGCTGGCGGTGCTGGAGGCTCTTTAACAGCCGTCTCTTTGGCCTCACACCTTCTGTCACAAAAGAGCATTTTTCCTGACTTGTTGAAGGATTTGAAAGCACACAAGTGCTGGGGGGATTGTATTAAGCCGGCAAATATTAATACAAGTTTACTTAAAACCGGTGGCTCTTCTCTTTCTTGAAACAGCAGAGTTTGCACTGTTTTTTTCTTCTTCTTCCTCCTCTGGAACTCTCTTTGGCCGAAGCAGCTCAGGGCAGGGAGTTTGAAGGGTATTTTGTTTCTAAAGTGGGCAGTCTGTAACATAGTGGACCTTTTAACATTGCACTGACAGACACTTTCAGGGCTAATATAATTGATGTATTCATAGGAGCTTAAGCAAAATAGCTTTCCAAAGGGGAGAAAAACTTGTCTTTTCACCTAAGCACTGACCGATTTGTGGTTTGGATGCTTATACCAGATATTAAACAGACTCGATGGAAAAGGTTTGTTCGCCTCAAGTTTGACTTTCCCTCGTCTTGTAATTTTTGGCCCCGTGTCAAGTTCTTGGCCATTCCCCTGCACGCCTTGGGTCGAGGCCAGCGCCACGGGCTTGCTCTCTCCATGGTGTTGACAGAGTGTTTTTCAGCTGTACCAAAGGCCACAGATTTTATGTCAGACTTCAAGATGCACAGCTTGATAAACATGTCTGCCTCTGGCGATTGGCAGCATTCTTTCTGGAAAAGAAAACAAAAATTGTTTTACATAAATAAGGAAAGTGGTATGAATAGCATAGAATAACACGACTTGGTAGGTGTGCCTGGGTCCTGAGCTTTTTTGCAGTATGTTTTGCTCTGTAGATTGATTTATTTTTGAATTCTCTTTTCACTCCACCACCGTCTCATTGCTCACAGCAGCCATATGTGTCTAGCTTGGTGACAAATAAACAAATCAACAACTGATTTGCTTGGAAAATTGGGAGAGTGGGAAACAAATCCAGGATGGTGTTTTGGAAAAGCATCTTGGCTTTGTGTAGATATTTTATTATTCATGCCGGACGGAATGGCCGACATCAAAATACCTTTCATTCACTGTAGTTTAAAGCAACCCCGTGATGCTATGTCTCTTTGATATTT
Source organism: Hyaena hyaena (assembly GCF_003009895.1). Lineage (NCBI taxonomy): Eukaryota > Metazoa > Chordata > Mammalia > Carnivora > Hyaenidae > Hyaena > Hyaena hyaena. Next base: position 759,818 of record NW_024080672.1, on the reverse strand, counting down.
TCCAGTGGAGTTTTCTTTACCTTCACTTTTTTGTCTTGGCCAGGTGTCGGGCCACTAAGTTTGGGAGGGGATCAGCACACCTGTATGACATAGATCTTGGTTCTGTGTTAGCTGGGAAACTCATCTTTTTGGGACTGACCAATTCCCACAGTCAGAAGACTGGATGATTTTTTTCTGACAACTCCTAAGAATCAGAGAGGAGTCTCGGCTTATCACTTAGACTTCAAAGTCTCTTGTTGGGAAGGAAGAGGGAAAGGCACACCTCAGGAGGTGGTACCCCAAAGCTGCTTTGCCATTGGGGAGATGCCCTGGAAGGTAACAGTGGCTTCTTCAGCTTGAACTTCCCTTTGGAAGACTGATGAGATGCTAAAGGAGTCTCCAGCAAGCCTGGGTGGCCATGCGGCTTAGGGCTGGCCGGGGAGTCTCTTGGATCCACATTTGCTCACCTGGATGGTGACGGCTGAAAGACGCGGGCTGTAGGGACTCTTGGAGACTGCTCGCGGGATTCCTCAGTGGCATTTAACATCAACCACCCCTCCCCCAGGACCCACTGAAGAGCCCAGCACCAGACTTCTGATGTCATTGCAGGCCTATGATTAAACACCAGCTCCAAGAGCAGCCCAGTGACAGGAAGGGTCATCAGTAATGGGTCTGAGAGGGGTTTCAAGGCCCAGGGTAATATTTTATTCATTATCAATGTCGGCTGAGGAACTGTGAATCTGTCTGTTGTTTGGTAGCACTTTATCTGACACCTCCCCAGGGTCAGTGCGGAAGCTCACAACCACTGGAATGCAGTTTGTGTTTGATGAGCGCGCGCGTGCGTGTGTGTGTGTGTGTGTGTGTTGTAAACACGGGATATTAGTGTCTTAGCAGGTAACAGAGGTGAATAGTGATGAAACAATTCATTAGTCCAAATCAACTTTCGAAAGCTACGTCGGGGCACCTGGGTGGCTCAGTCGGTTAAGTGTCCACCTTCGGCTCAGGTCATGATCTCGCAGTTTGTGGGTTCGAGCCCCGCGTTGAGCTCTGTGCTGACAGCTCAGAGCCTGGAACCTGCTTTGGTTTCTGTGTCTCCCTTTCTCTCTGCCCCTCCCCTGATCATGCTCTCTCTGTCTCTCAAAAATAAATAAAAGTTAAAAAAAAAAGGAAAAAGAAAAGAAAGCAACATCAGAAATAAAAGTGGTTGATCCTTAGATGTGGTGATCTGCATGAACATACATAGGGATTCATATCTATGTGTGCCTGTGTATATACACACATCCATGTTGTTTTTGAGGTTCTAGAATGAGCTTTGAATTTTTGACACCCTCAGTCACATGTTGAAGAGCCCTTGTGTGCACCTGTTCTGTCTGTGAAGGGCGGGTTCCTAATCTGGGGTGCATGCTCAGTGGTCCATGGTGGGGGGGCCTCAGCAAGGTCTGGGAATCCTTATAATCATAAGTCAGTGTTTTCATGGAGGGCTAAGTTATGCAGCCTCTCCAAGCTCTTCTAGGCATCCGTAAGATGGGGGGAAATAATACCTGTCTCACCAAGCTAGTGTGAGGGGTTACATGAGAAAATGTTTGCAAAGCACCTAACACAATGCCGGGCCCCCAAAGTGTTCTCTAAACATTAGATGCTATTATAAGTATTGTTATTGTGATGTGCCTCTGTGGATTTTAAATGGATATAAAACCTATAGATATTTACCAGCTTTTCAGAGGGGACTTTGGACCAAACTGGGCATGGACTGCTGTCTTTGATCTGGCTACTGAAGAATAAATATTTTACGGAGTCTAAGTTGCTTTGTCAGAAATGGAAGATGAAGGCATGTGATTTGTGAGTTTGACTGATCCGGGGAAATTCCTTTGGTCCCCGGGAGGCAGGAAGACTAGGCGAAGTTTTTATGTCACTCCTGTTTTTCTTCCACCTTCCATTAGTTAAAAAAACCTTTTTTTCCTCTTACTCTTCCCACTTTGCTTTTTCCCCTGAGTAAAGTCCACAGGGCATAGTCCTCCCTTTTGCACCACACACAATCCTGTCTTCGCTTGCATTCTCTTGGTGTCTTGGTTATTATCATCACAGTGATACCTTTTTAGCATTTAACTTCACGATTACAAAATAGAAGTTTCAACGGTAAACTGCAGCCTTTCTTGTGGCGTGAGTAAATGTGGCTATTTCCACTTTACAGGTTTGCAAACGAGCCAGAGGAGGGCACATTTATTCTATATGTACAGAGTCAGAAATAGTTACTTTCGATTCGGGTTATGCCAAACCCAAGTGCCAAGTAAAACATCAGAAAGGGGACGTCCTCCAAGCAGTGACCCCAGGAATCCAGTTACCACAAACTCTGTCGGGGAGGAGGTGGCTCTCTCCTGTCATAAATCTGCAGACCCTTAGCTATGGCTGAATGGTTGAAACTACACTCCTGATAATCTCCATGATTTTTCACATTGGAACGAAGACCAATAGCTGTGAAAGTTACAGAATACCAAATTACACGCAGTAAAAATAGACAGTCAAGCCCTTCATCTAAAAATTAACTTAACTGCTTGAGGAAAGATATGGTTATAAAGTTAAATGGCGTAATTTCGTGTATGGAAATGGCTGTCCTTTCTTATATTTAAAATTTACCTTAGGACATAATTACCTCTCCACAAAGCCAATTTCTAAATGGGAAACATTCCCCTGGCTGGATGTTCTTTCCATTTCTTGGGGGCCCCTGTGGAATAGCACTACTCAGTGACCCGGGGAGAAAGTGTCAGCGCTCAGAAGCAAACTTCCTCAATGGAAGCCTCCCTGGAAACTGGCCTCCTTCACCATTATCTGTTCTCATCTCGAGGCAGCCCGCCAGCTTCCCAGCCTATGGAATTTGGCGGGAATTCTCCTCCGAGAAGGAGGCTCTAGGGGGTGAGAAATTGACCCAGTGTGTGGAGGGGTCTCTGCTGGGGTTCCCAAGGAGGAGACCAGAGGGATCGCTGTTTAGCCAACTCACTTTGTCTTCCTCAAATCTTCTGGCTGACTTTAGAGCCCCGCGTCGTTCTGATGGGGCATCCTATTGTGTATGAGCAAGATGCTAATTCGGGATCCTTTTGCAAATGGTGTTCTCTTTTCCTGTCTGCCAGTAACACCGTTTCTTTCTGGAGTTCAGTCCAGTAAGCCTTCCACTTTGCCACAGCTCTTCAGTAGCCCCGTAGGAAAATCTGGTGTTGATTTTGTCTGAATGTTTGGTATAATCAAGGAAGTGAAGTCTTCTGTGCTCTTCTAATCCATTTTTTAAAATTCTTTTTTAATGTTTATTTATTTTTGAGAGAGGGAGAGAGACAGAGAAGAGAGCATGCATGAGCAGGGGAGGGGCAGAGACAGAGGGAGACAGAGAATCCGAAGTGGGCTCTGTGCTGACAGTGGAGACCCCGATGCGGGGCTCAAATTCGTGAACCATGAGGTCGTGACGGGAGCCAAAGTGGGCCGATTAACAGACTGAGCCACCCAGGCGTCCCTGCGCTCTTCCAATCTTAACAGGAACGGAAGCCCCAGGCAACAACGTCATGACTTATAAAGCCAAATACTCGTGCTTATACTCTGGCTCCTGAGTCCCAGAGTCTAGAGGTTGGAGCCGCTTTGTTCATTCATGACACATTTGTCCAGCCCCTACTTCATTTGAGGCATTCCTCTGGGTGCTGTGTGGACTATAAAGATGGATGGGACCCCGATCCTGCTTTCCAGGAGGTAGACAAGAGGGGGAGAATGAGGCACGTGCATATTGTAGCATGAATGAGGTGTGTTGCATGAGTGTGAGGCATGAATGAGGTGCAGGATTTCTATGGAAGGTCAGAATCAAGAGAGATTGTTTCTAGCTTTGAGGAGGGGCAAGGCTTTTTGGAGGAGGCAGCATTTATCTAGGGGAGTACCGTGGGCAGATCCAGAAGAGGTGACATAATGTAGGAATGGGATTTTGGCTTTATGTTCCTTTTGAGGATAATTCTAGGTCCTTACATTCTTTATGGAAATTAGGGTTATCGATGATCAGCATGGGCTTTTCTCAGAACCCCCAACTTTAGTTTCTTTTGTACAAGTCAGCTAACTGTATGGCAAGGAAGTGTAAAAATAAAAAATGCAAAGAGAAAGAGCAAGTCAGCACGGGCATTATGGATCATAAAGAGCATCTCTTCTACACTGGAATAATTCATCAGGTCATAGTGCCAGGTAAATATAATCTCGAGTCGAAAACCATGAGCAAAGTTTCAAAGTCCTCAATTTCCAAATGGCTATCACATGGCCTTGATCTGTTTACAGAAGAAATCGCAGTGGAATAAGGCAATCACCCTTTCCTGGAGAGCAAGAAGGATGCATTTCCTGGCGCTGTAAATAGAACCTCTGTGAGCCTGGCCACCCCCTCTTCTCAGGAGGCTGCAGACGGTGGATGGTAACAGCCCCTGTCTTTTGGGCAGGAATAATTAATGGAGAAAGTGTAGGTTTGTGGCTTGCGAGCAGCCAGGGTGAAACGACTTGTCCATTTCAGCTTTTGCCTAAACCACCGGGACACGTACTTCCTGAGTCAGTGGTGATCTTGCAACGCTAACAAAAGACCCCCATTGATCATTGCCCTCTCGTAATTGCTGCCAGTGTGAGGCTGTCCCTCAAAACTTGTTGACATCTCTTGACAATTTAAATCTGGCCCATGCTAAGGGCCCCAAGCCGTCATAACGCAGGGCGAAGAATGAAAAGGCAAACAGGAACCTTAGCGTCAAACTCAAGTTCAGGGTGCAACAATGCTTCTCTAGTGATGACATTTAATTGTGTATTGGGAGCCTTTCCAGTAGAGCCTCCAGGTTCTGCTTGGTCAGGGAGGTTGCTGGAAAGCGAACTCTTAGGTAGCCCCATAACGTTTCAGAAATGAGACCTCAAGAGGCAGTGTGTATCCAGGAGTGCATCAACATCCGCTTGCATGTGAAAACAAAGGTGTGTTAGGACACACCAGAAGGAAAGGTCTCACCCTGGGGGTGGGGGTAGAAGTTGGAAGTCTGCATCCTAAACACTGCTTTGCAATTCATCTGGACTCAAGCTCAGCTAACTGTCACGAGGGCTCAGCTAATGGTGGCCTTGGGCCAAATCGAGCCCAATGCCTGGTGTAAATAATGTCTTACCGGAACACAGCCACACCCGTTTGTTTAGGTGATGTTTATGGCTCTTTGGCTCTGCAAGAACAGAGCTCAATGGCTGGGACTGAGACCCTACGACCCACAAAGCTGCACCCTATTCAGCTTTTTACAGAAGAAGTTCCCTCTAATGGATAAGACCGGATGACAATTTTCCTATGAAGTCACCAAATTAAGGTTTCAGTAGGGAGTTCTGTAATCTCAGAGAAGCCTCAAAATTAATTGTGCTTTGAAGCCTGGAGAGCTGGATCTAGGACATTGAGGCTTCAGTCTAGCCTTATTACGAAGCTTTCATACTCTTTTGCGTTATTCTGGTTCTGTTTCCCCAAGACGCCAGTGCCTGTAGCTAACAGGTCTAGCCTCCCACGAAGTAGGGAACATGGGAAAACTGCTAGAGTCGGATGGCCCTATGGCCCATGGAGCCTTCAAGGTCTAAATGGCTGATTTCTTCAATGGAGGTATAAATGCTCAACACAAGCCTTTGACTGGCATTCGGTGTGGATGACTGTAAACATTTCTAGTGCCACGTGTAGCTTTAGCAGAAGTAAGGCAGGCTTGTTGTTGGCATTCCACAGTTAATTTCAGATTTCTGGACTGCTTAGAGAAAGAATTCTTTTTTACTGTTTACAAGGAATTAACTTTCAGGCACCAGATTGCTATGATTGTTCAAAATTTAGTAGTTGTTTGAGTTGAGAGCTCTCTAAAATGTACCATATACTCTTAGTAGGAAAGTTCCTGGTTTTGGTCTGTCGCCCACATGGGAACTGAACTGAGACCCACTGCTAGGGGCTCCCCTTCCTGTTTTCTTCCGCTTTCTACCCCCAGACTCGTAAGCTCTCATACACATAGAGAAGATGTCCTTTGCTTTGAATGAAAGCCGGTGGGTTGATGTGTTGAGAAAGATTCTGAGGATGCAGCTAGGAGTGGTAGAAAAGAGCTCCATAATGCATGATTGACGTGTGTGAGGGTTCAAGAGGGGAGATTAGGTATTTTATGCTACACAATTCCAATTCTCGTTCTGTGGCTTCAAGGGCTTCTGAACGGCAGAGTGGTGGGTTTTTTTTTGTTTGTTTGTTTTGGGTTTTTTTTTGTTTTTTTACATCAACTCTCTACTCTATTGTTAGCAGTTCTGAGATTCTGTGTTCCCATGGCTGGGTCTTAGCATCACCTCACATTATGTTCCTCTGGTTACTTCACTTCTCTCCCCTGCCTCCTTTCATATGTTCATCTAGTTTTCTTGGCTCTTCTGACTATAATGAATTCTCTGGAAAAGTCTGTCTTAAATTGTTTTAAATGTTTATTTATTTTTGAGAGAGAGACAGACAGACAGACAGAGTGCAAGCAGGGGAGGGGCAGAGAGAGAGAGAGAGAGAGAGAGAGAGAGAGAGAGAGAGGGAGACACGGAATCTGAAACAGGCTCTATGCTTTGAGCTGTCAGCACAGAGCCTGATGCATGGCTCAAACTTGGGAATGACTAGATGACCTGAGCTGAAGTCAGACACTTAACCGACTGAGCCATCCAGGCACCGCGAGAAGTCTGTCTTTTAGACACTCCTGGTCAATAAGGTGCTTCTTTCTGCTCCCCAGGGCCACTGCTCACTGGATTTGGGGGGATCATTTTAAAATTAGCTGAAAAACTTTTTACACTGTTATTTTCTTCTGACGGATTATATAGGGTTGGTTAGATTTTTTTTTTTCCTATTCCTATGCATCTTGTGGGCGAGTTTTCTAAATCAAAAGCACCATTTTACTATCACTGTAGTAAAGTCCAGTATCTTTAATGGATAATGGGGTGGACTGGGAGTAGCCAAGATGTCTTATTTTTATATTTGTTTCTGCAGGCTTCTTATTTTTAGTTTCTTCCTTCCTTCTTGGCCTTCCTTGCCTGCCTAACCAAGTGATACCACTTCTTCTCTGTATTTCTGACCCTTCCTCCCAGATAGTGATTCGTCAAGGCTGATACTTCCATCTTGCTCACTTTCAAGGCCCTTCCCAGTTACAGATTTCCCGAACTACCAAGCCCAGGACCACTGTTTAATATTTTGGCAGATAGTGTTGGACTTGCTCTTTCTGAGATTTTTCTCTTTTGTCTTCAGACCTGAAGTTTTCTCCTAACATTGCTTCTGGCCTCTAGATCTGATGTAGGTCTGCTCTGACTTGACTTGGCGCTGGTGAGTTGTACATTTCTTTTCATTCCAGGACCTAGACTGAAGGCATAGTGCCTATGTGGGTCATGCTGTTCTTGTAGCAAAGGCAGGAACAAAGAGATTGACCTAAATTACTCAAGCCTATTTAAAGCTTCTATTTAGATTAGGTGTATATAATATTTTGTGCATATTCCATTGACAAAGGCAAGTCACAGGGCCAAGCCTCCCAATGCAAGCATAGCCAAAGTGAGGAGTGGATTATACTATTACAGGGGCGGGGGATGTTAAAATACTCAACTGCATAGTAAATCTTCAAGTGGGAGATTTTATTAAACAGATTTACCCAAATTAATTGATCACAGAACCCTTTCCTTGAGGTACATCTCAAATTCTCCAGAGAATACTTTGGGAAATGCTGCTCTGCTCCATCTTGAGGTGTTAGAACTAACCTTCGAAAAGATATTGCTTTGAAAGTCTGGGCAAGTGCAGTGTATGGAGATGTGAGACTCATGTTTCAGTGAGTGAGAACCAGACATTAAAAGCTTCCCATGTCAGCAAGTCCAGTGCCCCTTTATTAGCTACCACTTCTTTCACCCTCAAGTGCTATAAAACACAGATTTGGAAAATAATCCTTGAGTTCTCATGCTTTCTGATCTTTATGGAGCTCAGTGTTCTAGTTAGGAGCCATCCCCTCCCCCAACCATCTTTCCCCCACTCCCTGAACAAACTATTAAGGAATTACCATTTGTATTTCTTTAAATAATAAAACCAAGGGTCTCTGTCTGTATGAGCGGTATCTTTCTCAGATTCCCACATCAGTCAGAACTGTGGATTGTTCAACTCACTACCCATACCTCCTAGTGTGATATCAGATATATGAACACTCTATCACTTTTAGTGATGGAAAATTGCTTACTGAGCACGTGGTGTGTGCATGGCATGGAATCTCCACTCTGTGGGCTTTGGCTCTATGGAAATCAGAGACATAAAACATAAATTAGGACCACATATTCTTGTTTTTTTATAGCATAAGGTAAGTGTCTCACAACCTTGAAGTGATGAGATACAGGTCATTGGGCTAAAAGATAGAATGGAAACGAGGGTGTCCTCATTCATGTACCTAGCTTGGTGGTTACCTTGGGAAATTTACTGTTCTTTAGTCTTCCCACTTGCCAAATAAGAGATAGTATATAGGGCTTCCAAGAAATTCTGCTAATAAAGCTTGAAAAGATGAGAAAAAGCATTGCTGAAGGGTGGGAATGTGCCATCGAGTATTGTGTTGTGGCATTCAGTTTCTTTTTATCCCCAATAGGTATCTTGCAAAGTTTTTTCTCCTAATGTTTTCATTATGATAAAAAATACATAACATGACATGTACCCTTTTAATAATTTTAAGTGTAGAATTCAGAGGCAGTAAGTACTTTCCTATTGTGGTACAGCCATCACCACACTCCACTTCCAGAGCTTTTCTACTGCCCCAAACAGAAAGTCTACCCATTAAACCAAAAACTAAACCAAACCAAAACAAAAAAACCAAAAAAACCCCCAAAAAAACAAAAACAAAAAAACAAAAAAAACCCTCCAAAACCCAAAACACCCATTTCCTCTACCCTCAGCCTCTGGTAACTTCTATTCCCCTCTTCTGTCTCTATGAATTTTCTTATTCCAGATACCTCATTATAAGTGGAATCATGTGATATTTGTCCTATTGTGTCTGCTTATTTCTTTTAGTGGAATCTCGAAGGTTCATCGATGTGGTCATATGTATCAGAATTTCATTCATTTTTTTTTTTTTGTCCAAATAATATTCCATTGTATGTATACACCACATTTGGCTTATCCATTCGTCTGTTGACAGACATTTGAATTGTTTCTGTCTTTTGGCTGCTGGGAAGGATGTTGCTATGAACATTAGTGTGCAAGTGTGCAAGTTAACCTTCTTCTGGAAATTTCCAGTCCACCTCTGCAGTCTTGAAGTCCTGACACTCAGTTGAGCAGAGGTACAGTGTCTAACAAATAGAAAAGGACACCACTGGCAGCAGGCAAATGGTTAAAATTCTGGCTTGAAGTTTTATAAGCTCAGCTCTCTTCCCTTTTTTCCTCAGGGCAGACCTTTTCCTGGAATCAAGTTCAGCTCTTAGGACCACTCCCTGGGTGGCTGATGGACAAAGCAATAAAGCTGACCGATTCCTGCTCCTTTCCATATTAATGGGGCCGTTTGCTGGTGTGGGATTGAAAGTATTATAGCTGAGTGACAGTTGTTTAATATTCTAATTACATAAACTTTCTGTGTTACAGTTTTGCCATTTGACATATGAGATTTCATAATGTGATTGAATTTGTATGTTGGAGCTGTGTTTGTTAATGGAAACTGACAACAGTTCTAGGAAGAATTTATGTTAAGCTGGCGGAGCCAGTGATATGGGAAATCCGTGGTGATTGTCTGTGGGAGGCTGCACTCCAAACTGACCAGAGTCTTTTCTGTTTCAGTTTCACAAGAAAATTTCTTGGGGGCAAAATCCACATTTTTACTCATTTGGACAACTTGTGCAATGATTGGATGTGAGATGAGGGAAGGCTGGCCCAAAAACAGGAACTTGTAGAGGCTGGAGGTCAAAGGAATTGCTCTATAAAGATTGTTCAATGGCGGGAGGTGCATGGAAACGTATTTCTATAGTCTGATTTTATTCTCTTTTCTTTCACGAGGCTTTCCTGGCCATGGGTATAAATATAGACTAATTAGCAGAGGCTTTAGGTTTTTCTTTGGAGAATAACTAAGGTCTACTCAATCCAAGCCAGATAACTGGGTTGGGAGCCATTTTTCAGACAGCTGCCGTGTCCTAAAAAGGTGACAGCATGATTTTTGCCTTTGTAATCAGCTTAGATCTGAATCAAACTGGGTCGCGGCCAGGAGGTTTCAACAATGTATAATTTAGTGAGGTTAGGCTCGCGCTGGTCTCCAAAGGTAGTTTAAATCGAGTTTAAACAGATTTATGCAAAACTCCAGTACAATATTAGTAAGACCCAAATAAATCAGAAAACTATAGGCATTTTCATCTCCTAGGATATTACAGTCTTAAACTAGCTGAGAGAGTTTGTATGCTAGCGAGGTCAAAGATTATAAAGCAAACAGTTGAGTTCTACCCCTAACCAGACCTCAATTTTTAAAAATGATTGTATATTAATTTTTAAAAAAATTATGAAGATAATATAATTATCTTACAGAAAACATAGGAAAGAAAAAAAATTACACGTAACCCAACACCCTTAAGCAGCTTCTAATGCATTTTGGTGTAATTCTTTACAGACTTTTCCCTTCACGTAACTATTTATCTATTTCTCTTTACATATTTGTCATCATAATGTAAGGACAGATTTGTGTCTTATTCTTTTCATTTACTATTGCACTAAATCATTTCCCATGCTCTATATTGTCTCAAGTTCTATACTCAAGATTTCAGCTGTTCTCAAGTAATTCCAAAGTCCCAAGGCTTATGATGGTTGGTAATTTTATCGAAGCATTTGGGGGAATTTGAATTGTAAGATGGGAGTCCAGGAGCTAGCCAGCCAGTTCATGAGCTGATTGCCCAATATCAGGATGTTAACGTAGATTTTCTATTTTCTGTTTGTCCCTGTATGCATTTTATGGGAAATTATTGTATTCATTTTTGCTGCATACCAAGCCACGAAGAACTTTGATGCTAAAAACAACAAACATTTGTTATTTAGCTCATGATGCGAAGGTTGGTTGAAAAGCCTGGGAGAATTCTGGCCTGGGATCACTGGCTGGGGCTGGGTGGCCTAGGATGGACGTGGTCGTGAATCTGGGGTTGGTGGGCCGTCTGCCAGAGCAGCTTGGCCTTTTCAGCACATGACCTCTCTAGATTGAGCCCATGGTGGTCTCAGGGTTTTAAGTGCAGAAAGAGAAAGCAAAATTCTCATGCAAGTATTTCTTAAGCATTTTTTCAATGGACTTGCATCATATTTGCTAATGTCCCATAGGACAAAGCAAGCCACATGGCCAAGCCCAGATCAAAGTCCATTCACAGACCTTATCTTTGATGGACAGAGAAGTAATACTACGTTGCAAAGAGGCGTGCATACTAGAATAGAAAAAGCTGTTGTTTGCAAGCAAATGAATACACTTTCACATACAGATGTATGATCAAATTTGGGAATCTGCAGAAGTCTGGGAGAAATCCAAGGGCCACACAACTTGTGATTTATGGGGAGGGGGAGCTTCTAGTCATGGGCAAATATTGTAAATAATACTTTAATGTGGCCTTTGTGTATATATATTTAAAACGATTTTGAGTTATTTGGTTAGGATAGATTCCCAGAAGAGGAATTACGAGGTCAATGAGAATGAGCGTTTTTATGTCTCTTAGTATTTATTTTAAGCTTGCTTTTCAAAAATTTGTTCAGGACCATGTGCTGTTGGCAATGTATGTTTGATTATGCACGCGATCGCGTAATTACATGTTTTACCACACTTCGGTTAGCACTGAGTGTTATCATGAATGGAATTTGCTAGTGAAAAGCTAAAAAGTGGTTCCTAGAGGTACTGGGGTAGCTCAGTTGATTCAGCTCAGATTATGATCTCACTCTTTGTGCCCGAGTCAGACTCTGAGCAGACTGAGACCGCACAGAGCCTGCTTGGGATTCTCCCCTTCCCTCTCTCTCTCTGTGCTAGCCCCACATGCATGCATGCGCTGTCTTTCTTTCTCAAAATAAATAACTAAATATTTTTAAAAATGTTCTTAATTTCTATGGGTATTTATTAGTCTTCGAGAGCTGGCACATCAGAATGCTACACTGTGGCTGGCTTCGACAATGAAGATTTATTTCTTTACAGTTTAGCGGCTAGAAGTCCAAGATCAATATGCCAGCATGTTGGGTTTCTCCTGAGGCCTCTCTTCTAGACTTGCGGAAGGCCACCTTCTTGCATGTCCTTATGTGGCTTTTTTTCTGTGTGCATGAATCCCTGGTGGTGCTTCCTTTTCTTATAAAGACATGAGTCATTTTGAATCAAGGCCCCACTTTTAGGAGCTCATTTAACCTTAATTACTTCTTTAAAGGCCCCATCTCCCAATGCAGTCACAGTGGGGGTTGAGGCTTCATCAGTGGGGGTTGAATTTGGGGAGAATATGATTCAGTCCATGACAGGATGTATTTAGGTTTTGTGAGGCCTCAAGTTTATATAATTTTGGGGCCCTCTTTAAAAAGAATATACGGGCACCTAGGTAACTCAGTTGGTTAAGCATCTGACTTTGGCTCAGGTCACGATCTCGCAGTTTGTGAGTTTGAGCCCTGCATTGGGCTCTGTGCTAACAGATCGGAGCCTGGAGCCTGCTTCGGATTCTTTGCCTCCCTTTCTCTCTACCCCTCCCTCACTCTCACTCTGTCTCTCTCTCTCTCAAAAATAAATAAACATAAAATAAAATAAAAATAAAAAAATAAAGAGAATATAAAATCATGAATATAAAATTGCTAGATGTTCTTCTTGGGTCTTGGAGGGGCCCTGAGGCTGAGGCCTTCATGGCTGCACAGTTAGCCTGCCTCTGCTTGTTGCCGTTTTGTACCTTAGTTAGTAGTGGGCATAAATGCTGCTAATTTATATCTGCCGGGCATAGAGCGAAGGATATTGGTTTTGAATAAAAAATGGTGGGATACGAGTGTTACCATTTAGCATGGAAGAGTCTCAAGTTTGAAGCATTGGGTGGAAACGGACACGTCAAGTTTCTTAGGAGAAGCCTTACTCGCTCCAGGAGAGCAGCACACCGCTTATGTGGTGTGTTTGCCTTGGTGACAAAGAATGTGTCTTAATGTCTAAAGTCTTACCTCTGCCATCTGAGCACGTGGCTGAAACAGGATTAACAGGGAACAAATCTCCATCCTTTAATTAGATGCACTCCCCGGAGACAGGGAACACATGAATTTAAGTTTACATTAAGATATAAATGCCTCATGCTAGATTTTCTAGGAGTAGGTTTTTCATAAGGGGAAGAGAGATGGCACTGGGTACCTTGGCACGTGTGTTTGAAAAGAAGGTTCTGAAAAATGAGTTTTGGATGCTAGTGGCAAGCTGCACTCTTAAAAATATGGGCTGTAAAACTTTTCACTATTTGCAGGTGACATGCTACTATCTATAGCAAAGCCCGAAGACTCCACCAGAAAACTGCTAAAACTGATGAATGAATTCAGTAAAGTAGCAGGACACAAAATTAATACACAGAAATCAGTTGTATTTCTATACACTAATAATGATGTAGCAGAGAGAAAAATTTAGAAAACACTTCTGTTTGCAATTTGATCCCCAAAATAAAGTGTCTAGGAACAGACTTAACCAAGGAGGTGAAGGATCTGTACTCTGAAAACTACAGAAAAAAATGTTGGCGGGGCTGGTACTGCTATGGAGGAAAGGGCTGTCGTGTCTGAGGACAGAGTTGTCTGTCTGGAGAATCTGTTGTTTCAGAAATGTGTTTCTGCTGTCATTCCTGCTTCCTTCCCTGTCAGATACAGGGGCCTGAACACAATTAGGGATTCACAGGAAGGGGCAGAGCTATGCTGTGACAGGCATTGCCATCGACCAATGAGAGTGCAGAAACAGATGAACCAGGCAGGGCTCCTTGGGAGTAAAGGTGAATTAAGCATGAGCCTTTAGGTAGAGTTGAGGGGAGTTTGGAAAGTTGGTTTGGCGGTGGGCGGGGTGGAAGACAAAAGGAACATGGGAGTGGAGGTAAAGGAGAGAAAGTCAGAAGAGAAGCCCTCACGAAATGATAGATTTAAGGATACATTCACTGCGTATCAAAAAGGTAAATCTAACTTTCTTTCCCTCTTGTTAAATAACACAGATAATTCATATAGCTATGGAGCTCGTTCAAAATCACCACGAACGCTCAGGCTTCTGGAAGACAGCCAGTGAAATTCCCAGAGCTGAAAGAGGCCTGTCTTAACCGCCAACCTGAGTTCCCACCGACACCGAGCAAAACATGTAGGAAAATATTAGCATTTCCTATTCAAACAAATAGCAGATAGTCTGGGGACGTAGGTTTATCTAATTTGCCTTTGAAAAGATAACATATAAGAAAGCACAGAGTTTAAGCAGGAAAATCACTTTGCACAAAGTAACCACTGATCCAAAGTGAGGTGGTCCTCCTGGCCCCGGAGAACAAGCAGCGTGTTGTCTCAACCATGAAAAGAAAACACCCTCTGATTTTCTAATTTTGCCCTGAACCAGATTCTCGGTTAGAATCTAAGGATCGGTTTTCTTTATGCTCCTCCTGCCTCCCATCTTAATTTTCTTAACCTCCTATTTTTCATGGGCCTATCTAAGTGGATGTTGAAACAGTCTGAATGTTCAGAAAGAGTACATTTCCTACGTAAACAAACACAGCCCGGCTTACAGAGAAAGGAAAGCAGTCTTGTCAACCCGAAAGGACCCAGCACATGGTAATTTTCGTAATTGAAGTATTCCAGGGATTCCAGGGTCCAGGAACAGTCCATAAAACAGGAACTGGACCACACAAAAATACCCCCACGGCTCCAGGCGGGCATGTTTGAAAATAAGCAGACCTTGGGGAGTAGGAAAGGGGGCTTGCATCAAATGGTCTTTATAAATGTGCCCTCTAAAATTAAAACCCTCTCTAAGCTTCTTCCAGGTAAAAATGTTGTCTGGGGGGCTGGAGGCTGGGAAACCTAAGTGCTGTGGAGAGGAAGACAAATAGACTGCTGAGGTCAGGGCTGGAATGACCTGACCTTGAGATTTTTGTTTTCTTTCTCAGGGTCTTTTACATGCATCATTGGATTACAGTCTCAAGATACTAGGAATTCATATGCATTGAGGATTTACTGTTAGGCACAGAGCTACATGGCTGTAAACACAGTCTCCCCTTTGGGTCTTCAAAGACAACCCTGAATTATTCCCACAGAAATCATGGCTGAAAAGATGGGAGGGCAAGAGAGTTCTCTAAAGCTATTCTAGACATGATTTTCTTTGGAAGTTCTCTGCCGCTGTCAAACTTGCTTTCTTGCCTACCTGTTGGGTAAATATCTTGACTCTCTGACTTCCCTAAATAACTGTTATTGGAGTAATTCGATTGTTTTTTAAAACAGCAGGTGAGATATCAATGCTTTAAAGGATAGTCTATCTGTGATGCTTGGAGCTTCCATTCTAATCCAGATGAAGTGCTGTGGATGCCAGATGAGAATTTTAGCACCTCTAAGGATTAGCAGAACATAGGGAGAATAAAAGAGACCCTATTATCTTTCCATAGGGGTGGCTACTTAACCTCTCAGAGATGGAAGTCAAAATTTCCTTCGGTGTAACTGGGAGCTTTTGACTGGCTGTAAGGAGAGCCTGAGGTTGTTTAATTTGGAGTAAAGTTTTATGAGTTAATCTCTAGTGAGGGAAAGCAGCAGTAAACACAGAACATATTGGTCATTATTCCAAGTATTTCTACATTCTTTCTCATGCATGAGAGGAGAAAAAAAATTCAAAAAAATGGGGAGGCACGGCACTTGAACATTTGTGTGTGTGCGCGTGCGCAAGAGTATAATTTTGTTTTGACCAAACCATCTGGTGTACAATATGCCCCAGTAGTGTGAAGGCAAACATTTACCAGGAGATTCACATGGTTTCTGCCATGTGTAAACATACTTGCTGAAGACTCTGACGTTTCTAGAAAGTGGAGATAAACATAGATCTCTCTCTGCATATATTCATACAGCTCAATCCTTTGCAGACCAAACTGTTGTTTATTATGGTGGACCTTAGATACTCAGGTGGGTTCAAGTGCCCACACAATCTGGAAATGATCACTCCTGCGTCTGAGGAAAATGACCTTTCTTCTCAACGTTAATAATGGGAGCAAAACATTCAGGGATATTGTGATATGATTGTGTGCTGAAAAGTGGATTAAATCTCAATTAAAGTGTAACATAAATAATATGTTAACTAAGAATGTTAAAAGTGAACCTGAAATGGTCTTAAAAACAAAGGAGGGAATTTGCCTGATTTATTAGGGGAGAGAAAAAGTAGCGTGGTGTGTGTTCTGCGGATTTCATGTTTAATGGGACAGACTTCTAGGGAAACTGCTGGGATTTGGGGAAAGCTAAACCAAGAGCTTCTAGCATGCTGGTTGGATTTTTAAGAGGCTGGAGGGAGGGAAAAATCACCCACCCGTCTAAGCAATCAACCAATCAAACAAGCTGGTGCCCAGGCCCGGGGACTGTGGCTGTTGTTTCCAAAGGGGGTCCTGGATATCAGAAGGCCACTCAGTGAGGGAGCACTTAAACTTCAAAAGGAAAATGGGGATTTATTAGGGGGCTTGAGGTGAATGTTCCTGTAATGGGGGTCCCTGCCGTTCTCATTCCCAGGCCTGTGCATTGCTGAAAACCTTCCCGTAAGATCCAGATACGACTTTGGCTCTTGTGTTAGCTGTGGCTGGAACCTGCCTCTTTGAGGAGTCCAGGATGTCAGGTGCTTCCTCTGAAAGCCTCTCAGCCCTTCACAAAGTGTGGGCCACATTCAGCTTCACTATGCGTTGGCGGTGGGGTTGGGGTAGGGGTGCTGGAAGACGTGCTTCTGGCTAGTCGTGTGTCATTAGGCAAGGATGTCACCTCTGGGGCCCTCGGTCCTCATGTGAAATGGGGGAGTTTTTCATTAAGGAACTTTGCAGCTCTAAAATCCCATGACTCTCAGTGGGCCAGAAAAATCCAGCTTCTGAGCAAACAAACCTTGGAGTGGCAGAGTGGAAAAGCTCACTGAAAGCCAGGCGGCAATTGATTGTCAGTTCTAAAAAGAACTTGAGACCGTATCTCTCTTCTGACAATTAGACTCGGACATCCAATAAGGCTGTGGGCTCTTGGAGGGCAATGACCAGGCCTATCCTACTCACGATTGTTCGACCCATATGCCTGGCACATAACCAGCAGTCCAAAGACATTTATTGACTCAGTAAATGAAAGGATGAATAGAAACCAGGGACTTCCTAGGAGAGGATGCGACTTTCTCAGTTCTGTGGCATGGGGCCCCGCGTGATCAGCAAGCCTGAAGTTCCTACTGAAGATGGCAGACACCCCAGCACCCTGGAAGAGAGACGGACAGAATGACTGTCTGGGAAGGTAAAACATTTCTGTCATTAATATTGATGGCAAAATCTGGATTGCCGTTTCACAGACAAGGGTTGTGCAACAGAGTCACTTTGACGGCACGTGCAGAGGAAGTGGGTTACGTGAGGGCACTTCATAAAACATGTCACAAGTTTTTGAAATAGCATGCTGTGACCTAGTGCTTACTCACCAGATGAAAATTAAAACTTTACGAAACTAAGCTGACTTTTACTCCGTGCACCGTACCCAGATATTTTATGTTAGCTCCATTTGGTGTTTATTGTATTATTTGAAGCTGCTCAGTATGATTTACTAAATTGATTTCATGATCAACCCACAATCAGCAAACAATACTAAACAATGTGCTTGAAGTGGGACAGTTTATGGCAGTGGGCACTAGGCAGTTCATCGTTTTCATTTTGATTAAAAAAATAGTTCTATTGAGATGTAGTTTTAATGCCACACAATTCACCCATTTATAAATTTTTTTAATGTTTATTTATTTTTGAGAGAGAGTGGGAGAGAGACAGGGTGTGTGAGCAGGGTTGGGACACAGAGAGAGGGAGGCACAGAATTAAACCAGGCTCCAAGCTTTCAGCTGTCCGTACAAAGCCCGACATGGGGCTCAAACCCATGAACTGCGAGATCATGACCTGAGCCGAAGTTTGAGGCTTAATGGACTGAGCCACCCAGGCACCCCAATCCACCCATTTAAAGTACACAGTTCAGAGGCACCTGAGTAGCTCAGAGGGTTGAGCGTCTGACTTTGCCTCAGGTCATAATCTCACAGTTTGTGAGTTCAAGCCCCATTTCAGGCTCTTTGCTGTCAGCACAGAGCCCTTTTCAGACCTTCTGTTGCCCTCTCCCCACCCCCACTCTCTCCCTTTCTTTCTAGAATAAATAAACATTAAAAAAAAAAATATATATATATATAAAATAAGGTACGCAATTCAAGGGTGACTGGGTGGCTTGGTCAGTTAAGTATCCAACTCTTGGTTTTGGCTCAGGTCATGATCTCACGTTTGTGGGACTGAGCCCTGCATTGGGCTTTTCAGTGACAGTTCAGAGCCTGCTTGGGATTCTCTCTCTCCCTCTCTCTCCCTCCCTCCCGACTCTTTCTCTCTCTCTCAAAGATAAATGAACATAAATAAATAAAGTACATAATTCCACAGTTTTTAGTATATTCACGGAGAAGGACAACTGACTCCACAATTTTAGAACACTTTTATCACCTCAGAGAGAAATGCCATATTCTTCAGCTGTTGCTCTCATTTCCCCCACTGCCCTGGCTTCCCAGCCCCAGGCCACCCCTCATCTGCTTTCTGTCTTTTATAGATTTGCCTGTCCTGGACATTTTGCACAAATGGAGTCATAGAATTTGTAGCCCTTTGTTGACTGGCTTCTTTCTCTTAGCATCCTGGTCTCTTGGTACATCCATGTTGTAGCATGCGTCAGAGCTCCATTCCTTTTTTTCTTTTTCTAAGTTTATTTATTTTGAGAGAGAAAGCAAGGGCTGGAGGGGCAGAGAGAGAGAGAGAGAGAGAGAATCCCAAGCAGGGTCTGCACTGTCAGTGGGGAGCCCGATGCAGGGCTTGAACTCGTGAACCATGACATCATGACCTGAACTGAAATCAAGAGTTGGAGGCTTAACCGACTGAGCCACCCTGGCACCCCTTCATTCCTTTTTATGTCTGAGTAATATTCGATGGTATGGGGTATGCCACATTTTGTTTACCCCTTCATGTAAGGGGCATTTCGTCTTTATTTACATAGGCTGCTGATTGTTGCTGTTAAAGTCTTCCAGAAACCACTAATTTTTAGCATCCAGAAAGATGACATAGTGGTACCTGGACACCCTTGTTGGTGAGAATGATCTGGGCCCATTCACAACCCTACAGTTCACCCTGACACGTCTTCCTGCTTCCTCTTGCCTTCTCACCATCGCAAGGAGTCACTGATGGAGTGTGCAGGAAGGAGCTGGCTCTGATGGAAATGAGGGACACAGAGCACTGTTCCTCCCTTCCTTCAGGGGGCATGGACTGCTGGCGGGAAGCATGGGCAGGCACAGCAGACTGCGTGTGTCAGGGCCCACGAAGTGCACAGCCCACCATGCACGGAAGCGCCCGGCAAGAAGGAGACCTTTGTCCGGCTGCCATGATTTGAGGTGCAACCTCTTCTATAGAAGGAAGTTTCTCGCATCTGAGTGTTCTCACCTCGAGTTCTTTAAACCCACTCTTTTAAGGTTCTCAGTCTCACCAGAATCACAAAGACAAGCTACTATGGGGCAGCTGGAGCCTCTTTTAGGGTCTGTGTTATTTTCTTTAAACATCTCCTTTGACGCTTTACATGAAAATAGAAGTGACATGTGGACAAATCCCCATGTGGAAGACAGTGGCTGCATTCTTGCTCCCAAGGACCTTATGGCACTTAGTAGCAGATTCGATTTAATGTTCACTGAAAAGCCGCCTTTGGCCTGACCTGATTTCTGGAATTTTCTGGGTTATGGAAGCTGTTCAGTTTTTCATTTTCTTGGCCTTGTCCGTGACATTCCATGCGGACATGGCTGCGTTGGCCTGCCCTGTGTCTGAAATGTTCCTGGCATTTTCCTTGGGTGTCTGCTACCCCAGCGTTGTTCACGATGGGTTCAGAGAGTAGAAACCGTGCCACAGAGCAAGGCAGAGAGGAGATGGCACCCCTCAGAGGGGGCTCCTGGGCTTTGCACGCAGCCACAGGTCATTGGAGCAGAGGGGACAGCAGTGCTGCGCGGGGTCCACTGACCTCTTAGGCTCAGCCAGAGGCTCCAGCTGATGGTTCCAGACAGTGGCCACACGTGTGTCCCCTCCAGACCTGGGAGAGTGGGGAGGGCTAGCTTCGCAAGCAGCAGGCCCTGGGAATGTCACAGGGATGGTTCCCATGAAGGTGGGAGCTTAGGGGCACTTCTCGAATCAGTATGCTTTGTGTTTGGAACATGCTGCTTATCGAATTTCCTCAACAGGTGCTTACTGAGTGCTCAGGACGTGCCAGGCAGAATTTAGGGCATTCAAGACACATTGCAGGACAAACTAGAGAATGTTCCTATCTTCATGGTTGTCTTGTGGGCAGAAGCAGGAATCAAATGACCAAATATGTAGGTATAAGGTGATTCAGGGAGAGACAAGCCTTTTAAAGAAAAATAAAGCAAGTAAGGAATGTAGAGTGAGGCACAACCATAGACACAGAAGTCAGAATAGTTTTTCAAGGAAGTGATGCTTAGCAGGGATCTGAATGAAGCAAGAGAGTGAGCTGATGAATTTCTAGCGATTTACATTGCAGGCAGAGGAGGCAGCATGTGCAAATGTCCTGAGGAAGGTGCTTGCTTGGCATGCTAGAGGAGCAGCAGAAGGTACAGGGTAGCCGGCAGGCTGCAGAGGGCAGTGGGGGTGGACTCGCAAGGCAGCTGCTAGCTCCATCGTGTTGGGCCTTGCAGAAGTACGAGGCCTGATGTGAGTCCAGTCCATACCTCAGTCTCCTTATTTAGTGCTGTTGGAGATCGTAAGATATAGAGAGAAACGTCTGGATATAGGAGGCACTTGGAAGCGCCAGCTCTCTCTCTCCTTTCCCAGGAGATGGCAACAGGAACATTTGTGTTGCCCACATCCTCAGGTGACTTGCTTGGTTCCCCAGGATCGTCAGCCTTTAGTTTTGCTTTCAGTTGGATGTTTATAACATTTGGTTTGTCTCTACTTTTGAACATCACTAGGTCTCCTGGGTGCTGACTTTGATGGTGGTGGAGAAAGGAAGTGGAAAGCCTGTGCCCTGGGAATGCTTTCCTTGGCTCGCCAGCAGGGGCTGTACCTGTAGTTCGTCATTGTACCTGGTGCCCAGAGGAGGAGGGAGCATACAGAGCGCCTGTGACCGTCGAGGGGCCTCTGTAAAACACCCGAGTGGAGAAATGGCCAAACTAAACTCACCATCCCAACTCTGAGGCAACTACTAGGGGCGCATCAGGTCCTGCGTTTTCGACTCTTTCCCAGCATCAATCAATTAAGAACTAAATGTTCTGGGGTGCCTGGGCGCCTCAGTCTGTTGAGCATCTGACTCTTGATTTCAGCTCAGGTCACCATCCCGGAGTCATGGCATCTAGCCTCACGTGGGGCTCCATGCTGAACATGGGGTCTGCTTGGGATTCTCTCTCTTCCTCTCTGCTCCTCCTCTGTTTGCACACACATAGGTGCTTTCTCTTTCTCAGAATAAACTTAAAACAAATAATAAAAAATTAAAAGAATAAAAATCCTTTAGAAAAATTACCACCACAAAGAAGAACATATTAATGGAGGAAGAAGCTAGATAGAATCTGGGAAGCTGGTTGTAGTGTGAGAGGGATCCTGATGTTCCTTGGGGAGTGTGTTACTGAGTCTTGGGATCGTAGAACCAGCTTCTCAGATATACCAAAGACAGATGTTTACATTTCCGAGGGAAAAGGCAAACCTGGCATAGAGAAAAATAATAATGTCTGATTTGCCTTCTAAAAAGGAACGCAGAGAAGATTCCAGTGGCCTTTCAGTCGCTTTTCACTATGATCCTGCTGGAGAGTGTGGTAGGTACCCACTCCCTTCCCTCCCCGAGCACTCCCGCTGCGTGGGGGACAAGCCACTCGGATCGTTTTTGAAATGTCACCAGCTCCTGATAGAGACACAATCTAAATAAGGAATGCTAAGTGAGTAACTTGTAGTTGTTGTTCAGAATTTGAAATTCTAGAAAGTTTTATCCAGCATTTCTACGCATTTTTCCCCCCTTGGAGAGCCTAAACAATTTCTTTATTTTATACCTTTTGTTCCAACAATTCTATTCTTCTCCATTACCACTGTCCTAATGCATCATGTTCAACTTCCCTTTTCTTTTTCTTTCTTTCTTCTTCTCCTTCTCCTTCTTTTTTTGTTCTAATGATTTTCATTTTGTAATCAGTGCCGCAGGAAAAGAGATAGTTTTTTAACATTAAAGCGATTTTTCTTCCACCTAAGTAAACCATTAAAGACAATGGAAAGAACAAATGTCTTTTCAAGAGCCATTCCCACCCTCCCCCCCCCATTGTATCAGCTCATTGCAGATGCGTGTCTACAATTCACTTTTGACTGAATCATAATAAATACGAGACAATATGGTATAAACCACTTTTTTATAATGCGATGCTTACCAATAAATCCCACTTACGGCCTTAAATCAAATTGGTGCAGATGCAAAAATTATGTAAAACTGGTGGTACCTGCCCATGACCTTGTGCAGGCCTTCCCAGGTTTGACTCAATAAACTTTTTCTTCCCTAATGATCTGGCAGTTATTCCTGTCATGAGAATACAATGTGGGAGCTACAAGGTAGGGGAGGGAAGCGGTGATTCAGAGACCACCGGGGCCCTTACGAAGATTAATTTGTATGAGGAACCTGAAAAGTTGGAAAAATCTCAGTGCATTTCTGAATCCACATATTCATTTTGAGCTGATTTCTGTTCCTCTTGTGCCCTGTAAAATTTCAAGGAATGTAGTTGAGGTCTGGAGATTTCCACAAAGAGATTAAGAGGGGCTATAAACTGAAGAAATAGTGGTTTTGTATTAACTGCAGGGCATGAAGCATTCTCAGTGCCGAGATACCCTGATTTTCAGGATAGAAACCAAGTCGAACCCTTAAAAGCATTTAGGGAACATTTCTATTAATGCTCTTAATAATAGGGCATCCAAGTTTAAAAAGGGCCTGCATCTGTTGTCTTTACTTGGAACAACACATGAATCTAGGGTTGTATCATTTCGTTAACTAGTCAGTGAAGTCGCGCAATTTTCTCTAGATATGTAGGTCCGATTTTGTGTTTTGTTTAGAAGCCAACCCATTCGGGAACCTTAATAAACACTTTTATTTAATACTCGCTGGGTTTCATGATACTAACCAAGTACTTATAACCTTTCTACTTTTAAAAGAAGTGGAGCCCTCTTGGACCAATGAAATCCTGAAATGTTCTCTCCCCTCACGTCCGTCAGTTAAGTCTAGAGCAGGGCTAGACAGACTATTTCCTGGCTCCTTGGAGTCGAGGTGCCACACTGATCCTGTAACTGCTTGGAGAAGGGGAGAGGTTATTCATCTCTTTTAGAGTGGTAAGGTTAGGGGCTTTCAGGGAGTCTTACCCCAAATTTTGGCTATCTCTAGCTCGGAGGGGACCCAAGGGGAACAAGAGCAGGGCATGATGGGAGCAGGTACGGTTAGGTAGACCTGAGGTGCAGCCTTACTTGAGCTACTTATGCTATGTGGACTCAAGCGAGGGACATACCCTCTTTCAACCTCTGTTCTCCCTTGTAAATTAAGGATAGTATTATTTACCTCCAGGGTAGATGTTAAGATGAAATGACTTTGCAAAGTGCTATGTAGAATAGAAACAGTTATTTTATTGTCCTCATGTAGTTATAGAGTGGTCCTGCATCCCTAAGGGGTAAATAATAAGGGCACAACTTTGAATGATAGGGAATTTTTAAAAATATAACTTATTGTCAAGTTAGCTAACATACATTGTATACGGTGTGCTCTTGGTTTTGGGGGTGGATTCCCATAATTCATCAATTACATACAACACCCAGTGCTCATCTCAACAGTTGCCCTCCTCAATGCCCATCACCCATTTTCTCCTCGTGTCCCCGCCCCCATCAGCCCTCAGTTTGTTCTCTGTATTTAAGAATCTCTTATGGTTTGCCTCCCTCTCTGTTTGAAACTATTTTTTTCCCCCTTCTTTTCCCCCATAGTCTTCTGTTACGTTTCTCAAATTCCACATATGAGTGAAAAAATATGATTATCTGTCTTTCTCCAACTGACTTACTTCACTTAGCATAATACCCTCCAGTTCCATCCACATTGTTGCAAATTGCAAGATTTCATACTTTATCATTGCCAAATAGTATTCCATTATATATATAAACCACATCTTCTTTAGCCATTCATCAGTTGATCGACATTTGAGCCCTTTCCATAATTTAGCTATTGTTGAAAGTGCTGCTATGAATGTTGGGTACATGTGCCCCTATGAATCAGCACTCCTGTGTCCTTTGGATTAATTCCTAGTGGTTTTATTGCTGGGTCGTAGGGTAATTCTATTTTTAATTTTTTGAGGAAGCTCCACACTATTTTCCAGTGTGGCTGCACCAGTTTGCATTCCCACTAACAGTGCAAGAGGGTTCCCGTTTCTCCACACCTTCGCCAACATCTGTTGTTCCCTGAGTTGTTAACTTTAGCCACTCTGACCAGTGTGAGGTGGTATCTAAATGTGGTTTTGATTTGCATTTCTCTGATGATGAGTGATGTTGAGCACTTTTTCATGTGTTGTTTGGGCCTCTGGATCCACTCTTCTTTGGAAAAGTGTCTATTTTTATGTTTTCTGCCCATTTCTTTACTGGATTGTTTTTCAGGTGTTGAGTTTGGTAAATTCTTCATAGATTTTGGATACTAACCCTTTATCTGATATGCCATTTGCAAATATCTTCTCCCATTCTGTCGATTGCTTTTTAGTTTTGTTTTAGTTTTGATTCATTTACTGTGCAGAAACTTTATCTTGATGAGATTCTAACAGTTCATTTTTGCTTTTAATTCCCTTGCCTTTAGATATGTGTCGAATAAGAAGTTGCTGCAGCTCGAGTCAAAGAGGTTGTTGCCTAGTTTCTCCTTGAGGGTTTTGATGGCTTCCTGTCTCACATTTAGGTCTTTCATCCACTTTGTGTTTATTTTTGTGTATGGTGTAAGAAAGTGGTACATTTTCATTCTTTTGCATGTTGCTGTCCAGTTCTCCCAGCACCATCTGTTAAAGAGGCTGTCTTTTTTCCATCGGGTATTCTTTCCTGCTTTGTCAAAGATTGGTTGGCCATACATTTGTGGGTCCAATTCTGGGTTCTCTATTCTATTCTACTGGTCTTTGTGTCTCTTTTTGTGCCAGTACCATCCTGTGAATGACAAGACATTTGATGGATTCAAAACCTTTTGGTTCCCACCCTTGTTCCCTTCACAAGGCAGTCTTAATTTCAAAGATATTAAATAACTGGTCTCTATATGCTAAGGAGCAATCTTATTTTTTAAGCAACAGTAACTTAATCTATTATAAACTACAATGGATTATAAAGAGACATGGAAGGTATCTGTGGGGACAGATTTACTTCTCAGATATAAAAATACAAAATAAATTTGGGAGAAAGCCTTCTGATTATCCTCTTCTTTGTTAATTGCAACAGTTGTGTGAAAATATGATGCTAGAGCTCCAGCAGCCATCTTGCAACCATGAGGCCATTAGCAAGAAAAGCCAAAATGCTGAAGATGGTGGACCTGCAGGAAGGAATAAGTATGAATTTTCAGTAGTAAAATCGAGCTGCTGAAAGTGTTGAATTCACCTGCTTCCAGACCATGCAATTCAAAGCCCCCAGAGACAGATTTTCAGTTTGTACATGAACCCATTGGCTACTATAGGCAATATTCAAAGTGCAGCATGGGATCTGTGGCCAGGGGAAAATGGATGCAGCCTTTTCAGAGTTAGGAAGGATGAATCAGGTGAGAAAGAAAGGCCAAATGAAGATTTCAGTTGTAAGGAACAGAATGTGCAATGACCCAGAGGCATCGTATTGTGTGGAGTGTTTTAGAGGCTGGGAGTAGTCCAGCTTAGTTAAATGCAGTGGTTGTCCGCCACACTACCCCTCAGAGAGAATTTGGAAATGTCCCAACGCTCAGGAGGTGATTCTAGCATTTGGTGGATGGGATGCTAATTGCCTTGCGGTTTGAGGGTTGCAAAATGAGTACAAATATCAAACAGGAAATCCACATGGCAAACAAGATCTGGCTTGTCTACCTTGTTGACATAACATCTCCTCTAGGGACAGGAAGTCTTCCTCTCTTCAAATACTGAAGAAGAGAAAGAGTGACTTCATTTCTTAAGGGTGAGAGACCGTCACTATGCTTAAGGAGTGAGGGGCCCTCCTGACAGCCACTCTTGAATGTCCTCAGAATTGTCCACACTTCAGTCTCTCAGTCCGAAATGTGTCATTCTTATTGTTAAAAACCAACAACCCAAGGAGCAAGGAAGAAACGTTGCTCACGAATGAAGGGTTGTTCTTCTATTTAGAACAGATCCACTCTCAAAACTCCCTAGCTACACAGCTCATTCGTTTAGAATTTTAAGGACTACAAAGTGGGCATATTTACAAATGTAAAAGAGGTCGAAATACTTGTTTATGTTTCTTGATTAGAATATAATATGAGCACATGGTCAAACCATGCAATCTCTGAAGTTAACGTTTCCTACAATTCCCTTTCTTCCAGATCAACCCTATTAATAGGCTGATGAATTAAAACGTTTCTGTTGATAAAGCAACACGTTTACTTTCACGTGAATGGATGAGACCTAGTTTTATATTTTGGGGCAATGCACTACATCATGGAAGCCATCTCTCACAAGCACAGTAGGGATTTTTCCACGAGGAGGCCAAGAGGAGAACTTTGGCTTCTTCTCTTTCTTCTAGGTCTGAAGGGCAGAGCGAATGTTCTGCCAGTATGCACCAGTCCGGCCCCGATCCGATCAGATTTGGCAAGCATCTGTTCTAATTGGTTGGTGCCTGTGCCCAATAGTTAAATATTTTAAATATTGCCCCTCTGCTATGGACTGAATTGTGTCCCCCCCCCCACCTTCCCATTTAAATGTTGAAGTCCTGATCCCCTAGGGTCATTGTATTTAGAGAGAGGGTCTTTATAGAAATAATTCAGGTTAAATGAAGTCATGAGGGTGGAATCCTGAGCTGATAAAATTAGTGTCCTTACAGGAAGAGAAACCAGAGATTCCTATCTTTCTCTCTCTCCATCCTGTGAGGACACAGCTAAACGGTGGCTGCCTGTAACCCACAGAAAGAGCTTTCACCGAACACTGACCCCTGGCACCTTGATCTTGCACTTCCAGCCTACAGAGCAGTGAGAGACAAATTTCTGTTATTTAAGCCACCTGGTCTGTGGTATTTTGTGATAGCAACCTCAGCAGACTGAAAGATCCTTCTAACAAATATTGATTCTCCCTGAAAAATCCAGCAGTCCATTTAGTTATCTTTAGGGTATAATAGCTTGAAAGAAGATTGTGTGTGTGTATGGGGGGAAGGGGTTTGGTGGCCATTTGCAGTTTACCTGTCCATATGCAGTTACATAAAAACAGATTCCATGTTCAAATTTCAATAGCATCAACTTTCCAAGGTCAGCATATCCAAGGTACCACTCTGCCTTCTTTGCACACCCTTGGGTAGAAGGAAGTCCCACTCAGGAAAACTTGCTCACATAATTACCAGCAAGGGGATAACCCAAGGCCACGGTCCACAGACATCTTTCTTTTCTCCTCATTCTCAAAATCTTAAAGCTTGGATGAGGAAAGAAGAAAACCTTTCCCATGGAAATATTGTATCTCACGTTCTCTCTTCTCCTGGGATACACCAAATGATCATTTTGGACAAGTGTATTGTGAAGTGGGCCATGGGAAGAGAAGGGGAGAGACAGAAAACAATTTGTTTCAAGCCACTTGTTGCAGGGATTTGTATTTGTCCTTAAATTTTAAGTTAGAAGAAAGTATTATTAAAATATTTGGTTCTAGTTGTTTATGAAGGATGTTTTTTCTTCCTCTTTTTTTAAAAATTTTTAAGTTTATTTTTGAGAGACAGAAGGAGTGGGAGAGGAGCAGAGAAAGAGGGAGACACAGAATCCAAAGCAGGCTCCAGGCTCTGACTGTCAGCACGGAGCCTGAAGCGGGGCTCAAACCCATGAGCGGTGAGATCATGACCTGAGCCGAAGTCAGCTGCTTAACCGACTGAACCACCCAGGCTCCCCATGATGTTTTTCTTCTAATGTTTAGAAATAGGTGAATATGTTTTCTGCTATGCATTGACATGATAGGACACACAAAAGCTAGGTGATATTGGGACTTCCAGTTTGGTTCGTTTTCAACTCAAATTTACTTGGAATCTCATTGCTTGACAAAACATTCTCAGAAAAAAATTACTTAACTTTCCTGGGAAAAGCTGGGCCTTGTCATGTTTACCTGAAGATCACTTTATTTTATAACTTATTAGAGTTGTTTCCTGAAATGGTTCTTTAATATTTCCTACAAAAATAGTTTATTGGTGTTTTTTATTTACTTCATTTCAAATAGCCTTTGAGAGATTTCTTATGTAGGTATGAGATTTATTTGGTTAGATTGAAATTTACTTTAGCACATAATACAAAGCTCCCCTTTACTTGTTACTGGAAAAATCTAAAGAGTAGCTTATTATATATCAATATGCCCTGAAGGGTGGGACACACTCAAGCCTTCCTCAGTTGTTTAATAGAAGCTCCTAATTTTCTCCTGGCCAGTGTTCATACCCATTAGGATTTGTCCAGAATGCTCTTAAAGGTGCCTGTGTATCTGGCTCCCAAAAATGACCACACCCATGTCTAGAATGGAGGGAGCTCTTCCTCGCCATGGAGAGCAGTGGGGAGTCACTACTGGAATTTTCTGGTGTGAGAAGAATGGAGAGCTGGGCTGTTCACGTCCATCCCCTTGGCCATGGGGCAAGTTAAGGTAGAGGCCGAATTGTATTTCATGGTCATGGGCGCTTCACTTTGATAACTGGTGGTCCATGTGCCCCTTCACACAGCAAAGGCAGGAAGGTCATCAATGTGAAGGATCCTCATTTCCCTATGGTCAAATGGCATACAGTCCTCATGTACCATTCGGAGAGAATATATTTTATGTATATATATATTTTATATATATACATAAAATATATATATTTTTTATATATTCTCTTCGAATGCAAAAATAGCAATTGAAAACTTCGATCATTTATAGGCCTTTTATCCTCTTGGAGAAAACAAAGCCACAGAATCTCAGGGCTGTGACCCTGTGGCTTCAGACCATGGTGGGCTTTTTGGGCAAGTGCCAAAAAGCTTGTTTCTGGAGGAGAAACATCAGCATTTTTCTTGTGGAACTTTAATTGGAAAGAGAATGGTAGTTCAGCCTAGACAAGAGATCAAAATGAAACGAGCTGTGTTTTCATCCTCGTCCCTTAATGGACCGTAATCCTGGTCATAAAAACCCACCACTTAAACTTTGGCAGTCTTGCTTTCCCAGGAAGCTTTATTACTAGTATTAGCTCGACTCAAGACGTAGCTTCTCCACGCCAGGTTTGAGCCAAGGCCACTGGGGAAGAGAATGTGTCTGTGGGCAAGTCAGGGCTCCCCCACGGCCCTGCAGTGGGCTGCACAGTGGTCCTCTGCGCCCCAACGGCATTTTGCTGGGTGGAGAAAATATGCCTTAGCCTGTGTCATACAAACCATAGCTTGGGCCAAGGACAAAAGGGAGGCACAGAGAATCCCGAGCCTCAGGCTTTCCTGAGAGTGGCAAGCTGATCCATAACCGTAAACCACTTTAAGAACATTTCCCCCCTTCAAGCGAATCCAGCATGCTCTGGATAATCTCACGCAAAAGGGTCAAGACCCGCAGGTCACCTGGGGACGGTGTTCCTAACCAGTTCTTGCTCATTCATGACTAGTGCTCGGTCTGTTTACCTTTGTGCCAGTCAGTCAGCTCTGGGTGCTCTTGACCTTGGTGCTTGGCCCTGGATGTTTTCCTGGTCAGACTGATCTGTTCCATTCATCCTGCCAGTCAGGTCTTCTCCTATGTAGGCAGTCACAACGCTGAGCAAGTGTCCGAGGTTCCTGCTGTATCCTTCGGCTTCCCCGGACAGTCGTAAGAACTGGAATTTGCTCTAGCAAAAGCCCATCCCTGATTGTCTCAGGTAGCTTTCATGTCAAGAGTGGACCCGCTCCAGGGGCTCCCTAGGCTGGGGATGAGTCATAGTTCTTTAATTCCAGTAAAAGATAATCTGTGTCCAAGTTAGACATTTTTCTTCTCTGATCAATCTCGTGGCTTGGAAAAATTCAATGGAGATGAAGTGTTTTCACTTAGATGACCGAGTCTTAGTTTTCCAAATATATTAGTAAACCACTTAGATTTCTGTTGCCCACCCATCTCCCCCTAGAGCATTTTGCGGATCCCCCCCAGGGACCCTGCTTTGCTACAATGCGCCCACTCAGCAACAGTGGGGTGAAAAGCCAGCACGGCCGTGCCTGGCCAGCTTTCAGAGGATGAAATGAAAATCATTTCTGTGTCTGAAATGAGAGGGGGGATATTATGGAGGCAGGAGGCAATTATCCAGCCTGGACCTGGGCCA
Organism: Hyaena hyaena; assembly: GCF_003009895.1. Lineage (NCBI taxonomy): Eukaryota > Metazoa > Chordata > Mammalia > Carnivora > Hyaenidae > Hyaena > Hyaena hyaena. Next base: position 729,185 of record NW_024080672.1, on the reverse strand, counting down.
GGCCAGTAAGGTTCAGTTGCTCCTCTTGCAAAAATTACCATCTGGTCTTTAATGACCCAGAGTGGTCAGGCTGGCATTAATTTACACCTCATCTCAGGAAGGCACCTCTGAGAATGAGAAGGCCTGGTAATGCAATACTGCTTCTTGGCTCCAAGGGAAGGGGGCTAGTGTTAAGTGGAGATGGGAACTGTTTGTTCACAAGAGAGTGTATTCCAGAATGAGGGCAAGAGTTCACAAAAAGGCAACCCTCTGAACAGAAGGCAGTAAGAGCCAACATCAAAAGGGATGAGTCCAGACAGGAGTAACCTATCCTAAGATGTGCTAGGTCCATTTGTATCATTCACCTGTTCATTTGGCAAAGGTTCATGGGAAGCTCACCAGGCATCAAAGACTGAGCACCGCACTGGCGAGCACTATGGGCACCATGACGTACCGTGGTGAACAGATAGTGGTCTCTGCACACAGTCCAGTGGGGACGTGGATATAAACACATATTTTCACAGAGGTCTGTTCGAGGTGCTATGACAGTACAAGAGAGGCAAGAAAGGACATTTCTTGGGGGTCGGGGGTTAGAGTGCATCAAAGTAAGGAGCTTAAAAATCCATTGAAGGTGACCGAAGTGTCAATAAGTGTGGAATTTTTTAAAATAATCGTTTATGTTCATTTGAGCCTTACATATATCAATTGCTGTTCTAAGCCCTTTATATATGTATAATTAATAAACTAGATTAATTCTCTCAACAGCCCTGTGAAAGAGAGGCTCTAATTGTTTCCATTTTCCAGTTGAGGGAAATAGCACAGAGAGATGAAGCAGCTTGGCCAGGGATACCCAGAGACTAAGTGGCAGAGTCTTGATTTCAACTTGTAGCAAGACAGAATATGATATAAAAGAATATGATCAAGAAATCAGTGTGAACCAAAAGATGACCTTGTAAAACGATGCGATGTGGTTATTGACGATGACGTATATTTTGTTTCAATTTTTTTAATGTTTTATTTGTTTCTGAGAGAGAGAGAGACAGCGTGAGCAGGGGAGGTCAGAGAGAGAGGGAGACACAGAATCTGAAGCAGGCTCCAGGCTCTGAACTATCAGCACAGAACCCGATACAGGGCTCGAACTCATGAACTGTGAGATTATGACCTGAGCCGAAGTCGGACGCTTAACCAACTGAGCCACCCAGGCGCCCCTATATTTTGTTAACATTAAATATATTCATAAAGAGACCAAACCACTTGGCGATTCCTTCCTTTTGACCAATGGAATATTTCCTAATGGGCTATGAGGAGAAAATGGAACACAGTAAACTATAACTTTGAAGAGATCCTGTTTCAATAGCTGTTGAAAATCGTTGTGCTCAATACAAGTATCTGTAAACTCTACTAATAGTTGAAAGAAACTAGTTTCAATAAGTTGGTGAAGTTGGGAAATTTATCGAATGGGATGTTTAGATAAATGGATTGTTTGGCAATTGATTTTTAGCACATTAGTTTCTGACCAACTGATTCTCTGTTACTGATTTACGGCCTGTTCTCACTCCTGAGAGAACTTAAGACAGGGCCCAGCAAATGCCTCCTCTTGTACCTGTAGTCTGTAGGCTATGACAGTCATCAGAGAAATCTGCCGATGTGACATGATAAAGAAAGGTGGGTTCTGTACAATTCAGTGGCTGCAGCCCTTTAGGACTTGAGCAGATTCAGAAGTCATACCCAGTGGAACTTCAGATTCCACGTCTTTTCTATGATGCTCTGTTGCTGCACGAGAACAGCATCATACGAGCGTCAGGATTCCAGTGAAATATTTGCAGACCAAGCTCTGAAATCTCATTAGGGCTCCTTCCTGGGATAGCTTTGGGGAACTATACTTGTGGTGTCTTATCTCTTGCAGATTTCATGCAAAGGGGCTGGAGGTGAATGTGAAGGAAATAAAAAACAAAACAAAACAAAGCAGGTAACACCCGCAGTCCTGAGGTGAGTAATAGATAATGTTAAAAAGCATGGTACGGGGGTGGGGGTCGGGGCTGGGTGGCTCAGTTGGTTGAGCATCCAGCTCGGCTCAGGTCATGATCTTGCGGTTCGTGAGTTTGAGCCCAACATCGGGCTCTGTGCTGACAGCGCAGAGCCTGGAGCCTGCTTCAGATTCTGTGTCTTCCCCTCTCTTTGAACTTCCCCCAGTTGCAGTCTGTCTGTCTCTCTCAAAAATAAACATTAAAAATAAAATTAAAAAACCAAAACCCACAGTACCACCCATCCCGATATCCTGCTTGAGGAGGGCTATGAGGTCTCCTCCAGCCTGACCAGTCTTGTGAGTCTGACGGCTGCTGGAGTTTGTGGGGTGCTTATCGTTGGTTGGACCAATGGCCTGGCCATACTGTCTGTAAGTATGGGGTGTGGCCTCCCTGAAATGTTGCCGTAAGATCTTTCCATCTTAGCATTTTGGTACCCATCCTCTTTAGCGTTTCTTAGAGAAATTCTTTGGAATACGATCTGCCAGTTTTCAGCACACCATTCCAGCAAGCCCACACCATGCCCAGCATTGCTTCACCACGTCAAATAGGCGTTGATGCCATGTTGGCACAAATTTGGCATTGCTCTGCACAGACTGCGCGTGTCTGGTTTGTAAACACAACATCAAGCTTTCATTAGGGGGATGAGGCAAGCCCCAGCCCTTGTTTGCCTGCCAAAGGGACCTGACGGTGATAAATCTGAGGCACTGGCGTCACCCTGGTGAGCATCTTTTTAAAGACAAGCCCTCCTTCCAAGAACGTTGTAACGTGTGGGCCCTTCTCTTGGGTATTTCTGCATTTTATGTCTATTACATGTGCCCTGTTATGGACCTTTCCTTTCTCCCCGCCATGAAGCTTTTAATAAACTACACGTTCTTAAAACAAAGAGTATTTTCTTCCTCTTTGGTGGCCATCTAATGATTTTTTTTCCCAAGGCTGTTAATACTGTAGGCATTCTTTAAACAGGGCTACCCTTCGCCAGGGGATTTGTATTTCAAATGGCAGTGCGGTAAGGGAGGAGGCTTTTATGGCTGGAAGAGCCATTCTGCTTTATAGTTGTGAAAATTTGTTTTTGAAACAGGTTTTTATGGATTTACAATACTGCATCAGCCTGGCAACCAGAACCTTAGGCAGTTTTGTGAGATTTTGCTCACTTCCCTTCTCCCAATATCGCCTGCATCATGGGTCACAAATAGCTCCAAGGGTGGGAAAGGGGGGGGGGGTCCCATTTCTGCTGACGTGGCAAAGTATGGTACAAATTAAACTGCCCTGGTGGTATACGGAGGACTGCCAACATTTTCTTTCTTTCTTTTTTTTTTTTTGGTGCTTTTATCTTCAAAAGGGCAGAAATGGCCCTAAACATGTGTATTTTATTTACATCTCATACATACATAGACAAGAACAGTTAACGAGAACTAAGCCACCTAGGGGCGCCTGGCTGGCTCAGTCGGTGGAGCCTGTGACTCTTGATCTTGAGATTGTGAGTTTGAGCCACATGTTGGGTGTAGAGATTACTTAAAAAAAAAAAACAACCTTGGAGTGTCTGGGTGGCTCAGTCAGTTAAGTGTCCGACTCTTGATTTTGGATCAAGTCATGATCTCATGGTTTGTGGGATTGATCCCCATGTTAGGCTCTGTGCTGATAGCATGGAGCCTGCCTGGGATTCTCTCTCTCTCTCTCTCTGGCCCTCTCTCTGCTCCTCACCCCCCTCCCAGAATAAATAAATAAACTTAAACAAATAAAATATTTTTTAAAAGTATAGGCATTAGTCTTTTAATTAAACAAGGGTTATAATAGGGACACCTGGCTGGCTCAGTTGGAAGAGCATGTGACTCTTGATCTCAGGGCTGTAAGTTCAAGTCCCACGTTGCATGTGGAAGTTACCTAAAAATAACATCTTAAAAAAATTAATGAAGCCATCTAACATTTCTGACCAGAAATTTGGTAATATACACAATATAAATGCTGTAACTGTCTATAGTCCTCTTTTGCTTTGCAAGCTATCTTGATGTACAAAAAGTTCTATTTTCAAGCTAACACTTTATTTTCATGTGTCTGTGCAATTTTGGCCTACTACGAACATACTTATAAAATTGAAGTGTTTTTATAGTGCTCCAAATAGAACTATCAGGAAAAAAATTACAACCATTAAAAATTATCTTTGGACTTCAGTTCCAAGATGGTAATTACACTGATATTACCAACTTGTTTTTCATCACAGAAACATTTGTTTTAGTTGTTTGGTCTGACATTTATTATTTGAAACTAGAAACTAGAAATGGATCGTGTATTGGGCATGACATATTTTGGGAAGAGATCTTTCTGTTAGTGATCTGGAAAATGGTCATAATTTGGTCTGCACTGCAAATGAGTAAGTGAATGGATAAAAAAATGTCCAGGGCTCCCGGGTGGCTCAGTCAGTTAAGCGTCCAACTCTTGATTTCTGCTCAGGTCATAATCTCACTGTTGGTGGGTTCGAGCCCTGCATCAGGCTCTGTGCTGACAGTGCGGCACCTACTGGGGATTGTCTCTCTTTCCCTTCTCTCTGCCCCTACACCGCTTGCATGCTTTCCCAAAATAAATAAATAAACTTAAAACAATGTTCATGTGCTTCTGAAGTACTGAACTTGAGGAAACATATGGAGGGTTTGGGAAGGCAGGGAGGTAACACCCTCCTGAACAGGGGGTATCTCAGGGCAAACAGTATGGAAACAATTTCATCTCAGGAATTCCTACAATGATAGAGACGTGGCCAAGAAAGAAATGGTCGTGTGGATGGCAGGGTGAAAGGAAATAATCTGGGTGTAGATAAATGTTTTAAAACATTTATGTATTACATTGTTGGAATTATTAATAAATGGTCGGGTATATTAACAAGCCAAGAATGAGAAATGCCCTTGTGCATAGAGACAATGTAAGATTTGTTTGTAAAAGTCAGCTGTGTATAAGCCATGGCCTTCCTCTACAAATTTTGTTGTAGAAAATCAAGAGGAGGAATTCCTTTCACTTATTATCGAGAAGGGATATTGGAGAGAGGAGCACAGTATTGGTCATGTGCTTTGAGCATCAAGTGCTAGGGTCCTGCTGCATGGAGGAGAAAGTCTCTCTGGGGACATAATTTCCAAAGAGAATTTTCTCCCATGTCACATGTCACCTCCAACCACAGTAATACTTCTCTAGCTTTTAAATATTCTCGAAAGGGTGCTCATTTTTCACCACAGAAACCATTTTTGCTGCATTTGAAAATAGGTTTTATTATTTAATGAGTCCCGTTCTGTATTTCACCACTGACCTGGATACGTTCTTTACACAGCACACTCCTCTTTTAAGTTAGAGGAGGGAGTAAGGCACTTTTTTTTTTAAAGAGGAAATCAAAACTTTTATTTCCGTTTTCTAGTGGCAGATCTTTAAAAAAAGTTATGTAAATTTTCAAACCAAAAACAAAAGGAGAGAAGGGATGGATCTTCCCCCCCTTCCTCCTTTCCTTTTTCATTCCATAAGGACTACCTTTTGCAATATGTTGGACCAGAAAGTTCTTTTTCTCCACAGGATTGTTCTCATCTAACTTTAGTGAGAAAGTGAAGAGTGTTATAAAGAGGTTTGTGTTGTTGTGGTGATGGTTGTTGTGATTTAGTAACATATGTGTTTGGCTCCTGTTTTATGGGTCAATTTTGTATGAGAAAATCTTGAAGCCGCTTGTTTCCAGAATTAGTTGTGATCACACCTGTATCCCACAGTTGCTCACTTTGCACAAGGCATCATATAATTCGGGATTTAACCCCCTGGGAATTCAGGTCAAAATTGTCCCTTTCAGAGAGCAAATGCCTCTGGTACTTACCGGTGTCTTGGGGAAAACAGCCTGTTTACTGACGTCTGGGTGTGCCCTCTCCTTTGGGTAGGGATAGGTAACTAAGAATGTTCTGTGTTAGACTCGGCTGGGGAACTTCCCAGCATCCACCGCCCCCTCCGCCTTATTGACACAAATCTAATCCCATTTGGGGCGGCAGTGCACCCAGCCTCCCCAGTGAGATATTAGTGAAAATTTGCCCGGGACTTGGGGAATAGATTTTGCTTTCCTGGTGTAGGCTGGCATCACTTTCTTCCTTCTTCCTTTCTTTCTGTCTGGACCAGGGGACTCTCTGTCTTAAACAGGTGTTCAAGACCACCATCTTGGCACCATGGTAAGAAGCCCGAGGAAGAGGTGAGGGAGTTGGAGACCTGGCTCATGTTGAGGAATTGCTACACTTGCCTGGATCAGCCACTTCAGGACTTCTTGTTATGTTTGGGAAATAAACCCCATTTGATTAAGTTGGTAGAGTCCGCTTTCTGTTGCATGCATAGAAGTGCAATTTCAAAAGGATTCATGCATAGCATATAGGAAATACTACCCTGACCTCTGGTAGCGTCTCTTGAGTTTGAGAGAAACTTTCTCAGAGAACTATGAGACCAGGGCTCACCCTTCCAGGTAGTGAACGTTCTTCTTGAAAACAGCGTGTATTTTCTATGGAGGACATACGGAAAATGTTCCTAAAAGAAGAAAAAAAAAATCTTCTCCCCCGTCTGTGCTGACCAAGTGAAGCAGAGAACTGAGGAAATTGCCTGGAGAGACGTGACTTCTCGAGTTCATCATGGGAACTAGTCATGGGATCCAGTCACAGATGATTTTTAGGCATTTTATGGCATCATTTTTCCCTCAGTGGGTGTAGATCTGCTTTTGATGTCTACAGGTATTACACAAATACTCTAAGAAAGTTAGCACCGTGTCGTTACATATTTTAAAATGCTTTTGCTATTTAGCCGAGAAGGTCCCACGTGGCGGTGGCTTATTCTGAGGTGGAGAAGCAGGGCCTGGGTTGGTACCACTGTGCCTTCAAATACTCAGAGCAGGAGGTACAGGAGGGGCATTAAAGACTGGTCTTTTTGAGAGGTGACAGATTACCTAACACAATAATCCGTGTGATTGGACAAATTGGTTTGAAAAGGAAGACAGCTGGCTTTGTTACAACACCAATAATACTATTAACAGCAGTGGCAGAACGATGCCAGGAGGGCGGGGTGGGGGCGGCCTGCCTGGCAGACCTAGATCTTTGGCCGTGCTCAAAGAACTCTCCCCACCCCACGTTTCCGTTTACACTCAGCATTCGGCAACCACATAAGGGCTGTTAACATCGGATGTTGTGTAAATCTAAACAGGTAAAGAACAGAACCGATTTTTAAGATAGAGAATTTTCCAGCCACTCATCTCGAACACAGAACCCCAGCAGGCGTCATTCTCTGGGAGGCCTCCTTTGCCACCAGATAATTTATGACGCCTCGATCTCGGCATTTCGTCAAAACCCAAAGCATGTGACGAACTATATATTTTTACAAAGTTTTCTGTGAGTTGGTTTCTAGCAGGAGGAATTTATGATGAGTTGACTTAATCCTTGCTTTGCAGAGACTTCTAAAAACAGTTCGTTCTCTCAACAACAGAATTGTGTGTAGGGGTTGCCCATTACCGGGCAATGGTAAGATGTCAGGGCTGCCGTGGGAGAGAAATCTCCCTAAGTGACTTCTTAAAGGCCTCTGTGTGTCGCCCGGCATCTGTGTCTGCCCTCTGCACTAATTGTGCTGTATGAGTGTTGGCAGGCTTCCAGCTTTACCTGAACCAGTTTCGCTCCTGAGCCCAGCCAGGTTGCCTCTGCAGGCGCTTATGACAACTAACCGCTGTGAAATCACTCACAGACCTTGGAAATAAGCTACACAAGGTGATTTATTTATATATTTTGACTAATAATCTTAACTTGTCATTTCGTTTTTAAAATTTGATGAACGGACTGGGAATTTGAAGAGGGAGCTGTTTGTGTTAAATTTATAACCCTGCTTCCTGGCATTTTGGAATGGGTTATTGCTTTTGGATTCCGTTCTTGTCAGAGGGAGGTGTGTGTGTGTGTGTGTGTGTGTGTGTGTGTAAAGAGTGTGTAAGAGTCCCCTGCTCACTCTCTTCTGGTTTTCCCGATATTTCAGTATGAGGTCACAAAGACAATATTTGAGAGGTGTTGGCTTCACAGGATGTGTTGGTATTTTCCAAATTTCTATGCACTGACCAAATGGAAAACTGAAAAATGAGGGTAGTGTTTTACTAGTGCCGTTTTGGCCTTCTCTTGCTGTACTTCCCAATATAAAGTCAAATGGCATCTCAGGGACTGTTCTGTTATTTTGACAGGCAAATAGAAAATTCAGACGCCCAAATCGATTTATTTCTTGTCTGTTTCACCGTCCATTGCCAACTGCATGAAATTCCATGATGTTCATGATTTCATTTCACTCTGACCTGAATAGACATGGTTATCTTCCTAATCCTTGTATTTTCCTGTGACCGAAGAGAAATGGATGGAGAGCCATGAGACAAGTGTTTGGATATTTCATATCACAGTTGCAGTTGCTCGAGAGAAAAGTAAGAGGACAATTATTTTGACTGAATGCAGTTGACTGATACATTTCCTGCTAGTCTCTGCTTGTGCAGACGTAGATCTGTGTGGCTTGGCTAAACGGCTAGAGTTCTGGCAAAGAAAATTAGAGAGATGTGGCAATTATCTGCATAATTCAGATAAAAAACTACTTGCCCTTGAGACACTTTCAAAGGATAAGTGGTTTTGTGGGGACTTATTTAGATCGGAATCTGGCAAACTTTCTGCAAAAAAACAGATAATAAAGATTTTACATTTTGCAGACCCGATGGACTCCATCGCGATCCCTCGACTCTGGTTGTAGCACTGAAACAGTCATAGAAAATACTTAAAGGGGCAGGCATGGCTATATTCCATCAAACTTTGTTTACAAAAGCAAGCAGTGGACTGGATTTGGGCTGGGGGTCAATAGTTGCCAACCTCTGATTTAGTCCCCCTTCCTCAGTTTACTGATGAGCAAATGGACCCAGGGAGATGGAACACATCGCTCAGAATCACACCGCTAGTCATGTGAGGCTAGAATCCCTCACTTGTGGCTCCCAGTTACCATGTTTCCCTGCCCAGACAGCTTCCCTCAGTTACTCCTCTGTGGATCTTCCTTCTTGAAGTTGTGTAAACGTAGACAACCAGTGATTGCTATGCCTTGTGGGAGGAAGGCACATGTGCCTCAGCACATGTGTAAGAATGTACCCGTGTAGAGCTGACTAGTGCTATTTATGGATGTTAAAGTGAATCAAGATATAAGAAATCTGCAGTGCATGCAAGCTACTTATTTTCAAAATTGGTAATGTTTTTACATGGCCTTTTCTCCTGTCAATCTTTGTGGTCTCCCCAGCTCTTCCTGCAGACGTGCTGGTGGAAATCGGGGTCTGGGACTGGCTCCGGGTGCTGATGGGCCGTGGGAAAGGTCTCTGGCAGAGACTGAAAAATGGAAAACCGACACCTCACAGAAAGTGAACAGGATGACATGGTTTGGGACGTTTGAAGAAGTGAAGAAATGCGATGTGAAAGCTGGATTAGGCTGTGAAGCTTTCTGAGGTTTAGAATTCATCTGTCACAGACAGTCACTGATTTTGTCTGCCCCATGACTGCTCCATCAGCCATAGTGACTGGGGAAGGACGTGTCACCCACTAGGTGTATCGGAAGCCTTCCCCACGGTGTTAGAACGTGGCTCTGGCAGTGAGGGTGTCTTTCCTCAAGCCAGAGCTGTCTGTGACCATGCTCCGTAGAGCAAAAGAGGCCCCTTGCAAGTAGAGAATGACTTCAACAGCATATAGACCCAGGGAGATGAGATGCGCAGAAAGAACTCTGGTGCCCAGCTTTCCTTTGCGATGCCCAGATCAGCTCTGATCCTTGAAGTCCTTCTCTGGCTCCGTGAACCACGGCGGTACCTCCTGACTACTGTCACCCCTTACCCTCCAACTTTGCTTGAGCTATTTTTAGTTGAATATTTGACACCCCAAACCAAACAGTCCTGTTTTTTTTTTTAACCATATCATTGGTAAAAGCATCTGTCTTCAAATGTCAAGTTGTATATAAAATCTATATTTTCATGTAAAATCTGTTTCTTTTTAGCAAAACTGATGCCGCTATACTCCTCTGACATTCATTATGCTCCTAGAGAGACAAAAGTTCCCTTTCAATGTCCTTTTAGGGAGAAATGTATAATTATATCCAGAACTTAATGAGTTTATGTGCACATGCTCGTAGGACGCACACATACAATCCTACCTACCCCCTCTCGTAGCCTGCAAGAAAGGTTGCTATTTTGAGATGCAGCTACATTTCGTAAAGAGAACAAATAATAAAAAGAACAAAGAATAAAGCTTCCACAGAGGTGTAGGCCAGGACAGAGGAACTGAGCAGTGGTTTAAAGAGGGCTTTCATTGCATAAGGGGATTCTTTGAGATTTGGATTCATAACCATATAGCTTCTCTCCTCTGCTAAAGTGAAACAAGCTCATGACAGAAAGCCAAGTAGAACACTGGAAATGAATATAGGCAGTGTTCATAAGCAAAGTATAAATTTCAAAGAAAAGGTTCTGTTTGATATGCCAATTTTCATATGAGGCAGTCCATAAAAATCGTGATAAATAGTATATTTTAAAATATCCTCTTGATTCTGTGCAATGGCTTTGCAACCAAGCCATCAATAGAGACAAATTCATGAAAGAAAGTGTCAATCATTTTGATTTCCAATGGTCAAGACATTCTTTTGACTTTTTAGAGCTTCGGTACAGCACTTTGCTGTACACAAAGTGCACACATCTTAAGTGGACAGCTTAGTCAATGAATTTTGATATGGAATCACCACTCAAATCAAGATTTACAATATTTCTAGCACCCATAATGTTCCCTCATCTCCCCCCGCCCCCGGCCCCATAAGTATTCCCACCAAAGGTAACCACTATGCTGAATCCTTCACCGTATATTAGTTTTACCTGTTCTTAAGCTTCATATAAATGAGATCAAATGCCATATACCTTTTTAAGTTTGGCTTTTTCCCCTCAATGTATCTGAGTATCATCCAGGTGACTGAATGTAACAGCAAACTTTATTGTTTTTGTTTGTTTGTTTAGTGTGTGTGTGTTTGCTGTGGAATATTCCGTTGTGTGAGTACCTGTAATTTATTTTACTATTTTTTTAAGTTTGTGGCTATTACACATTAAAGTGCTAAACATATTCTTGTATATATCTCTTTTTAAATTTTATTTTTAAGTAATCTCTTTACTCAGCGTGGGGCTTGAACCCACAAACCCTAAGATCAAGAGTCACATGCTCCACTGACTGACCCAGCCAGGTTCCCCTCTTGTATATATCTTTGAGTGGACACATATACCTTTTCTATTAATATATCCCCAAGAGTGGAATTGTTGGGGCATAGAGCAGGCATATGTTTAGATCTAATAGATACTGCTAAATAGTTTTCCAAAGCAACTGTACTAATATGTACCCAAAAATGTTCCACATCTTCAACACTTGGTATTGTGAGTCCTTTTAATTTTAGTTCTGTTGGTGGTCTTGTCCTGATATCTCACTGTGGTTTTAATTTGCATTTCTCTGAAGACTTGTAATGTTGAGCAATTTTTATATGCTTACTGGCCATTTGGCTATCCTTTTGTGATGCTCAAAGATTTTTGCTCAGTTTTAAATACATTGGGTTGTCATTTTCCTTATTGATTTGGAGAAGCTCTTTATATATTTTGGATACTAGTCATTTGTCAGATATATGAATTATAAATGATCTTCTCTGAGTCTATAGTCTTTTAATGTTGAGTTATGATGAACAGAATTTCTTAGTATAAAGAAAGTCCAGTTTTTCAAACTTTTAAAGTCAGTACTTTTTGTGCTCTGTTTAAGAAGTCTTTGCCCACTTCAAAGTTATGATAATGTTCTCTTACACTTTCTTCTAGAAGCTTAATTGTTTTGACTTTCGCATTTAAGGCTATGATCTGCATTGAATTAATTCTTGTATATAGTGTGAGGTAGGAGATCAAAATTCATTTTTTATATGCAGATCCCTTTGACCTTTTTAATCATTTATTAAAAAGATTCCTCACTGAATTATAAGGTATTTTAATTGTAAATCAGATGACTGTGTATGTATGGGTCTTTTTTGGGGTTCTCTATTTTTTTCCCGTTGGTCCATTTCTCTATGGCTGTGCTTCCATTACTGTTTTTACTGCTGTAGCTTTATAAGTTTTGTTATCCAATTACATAAGTCTTCCAGCATTGCTCCTTAAGATTTCCATGGCTAGTCCTTTGTATTTTTACATACATTTTAGAATCAGCCTGCTAGTTTCCACAAAAATCCTGGGATTTTTTTTTTTAATTTTTTTTTTTTTATGTTTTATTTATTTCTAGGAGAGAGAGACAGCATGAGCAGGGGAGGGTCAGAGAGAGAGGGAGACACAGACTGAAACAGGCTCCAGGCTCTGAGCCGGCAGTCAGCACAGAGCCCGACGCGGGGCTCGAACCCACAAACCGCGAGATCATGACCTAAGCGAAAGTCAGACGCTTAACCGACTAAGCCACCCAGGCGCCCCTCTGGGATTTTTATTGGGATCACATTGAATTTATATATTATTCAGGGAGAATCAATATTCTAACAATATTGAGTCTTTTAATCTGTGAAAATAGTCTGTCCCTTAATCTATTGAAATCTTTCATTATTTCCATCAATGCTTTGTAGTTTTTTGGGGTATAGAACTTGCATATTTTTTTGTTAGATTTATTCCTAGGTATTTTATGATTTTTGGTGCTACTGTATTTGGCATTTAAAACATTATTTTCTAATTGTTTTTAGTATTGCATAAACATACAATTATTTTTTTGTGTCCAACAGCCTTGCCAAGTTAACCAAATAAATGTAATAGTTTGTAGTTCCGTTTGGATTCTCTCTGTACACTTAATCATGTCCTCAATGAATACTGGTATTTTACTTTTTCCTTTTCAATCATTTTACCATTTATTTCTTTTTCTTGCCTTATTGTACGGGGTAGGACCTCTAGTATAATATTGAATAGAAGGAGTACAAGAGTGTTGCATGTAGAGTTTTGTAAATTCTTTTATCACATTAAGGATTTTCTCTGCTATTTCTAGTTTGCTGAGAGTTTTTTAAAAATGCATGAACAGTTATTGAATTTTATCAAATGCTGTGTCTGTGAGTATATTTGAGATATGACTATATTTGAGATGAGCATATTTCTTTCTCCTTTATTCTGTTAATGTGATTAATTATTTTATTTTAGAATGTAAAATCAACTTTGCATTCCCAGAGCAAATTGCATTTGGTCATGATTCATTACCTTTTTTATTTATTGCTAGATATGATTCATTAATATCTTGCTTAGGATTTTTGTATCAGTAATTTTCTTAGATCAGGTTCTAATATCAAGGTTACGGTCTTCATCGAAAAGTTGGGAAAAGCCTTTTAAAAAATTTCCTCTGGAAAGATTTGTGTAAGAATTTACAATTGAAGCCATTTGAGTATGTGATTTATTTTGTGGGACATCTTTAAATTATAGATTAATTTCTTTAATTTAGGTAAGAATATTCTGATTTTTATTATTCTTATGTCAGTTTTGGTAAATTGTGTTTTTCTGGAATCTGTTTATTTCACCACAGTTTCAAACTTCTTGTCATAAAGTTCTTCCTAATATCATCTTATTATCTTTTTAATATCTATAGGATTTGTAGGATATCCTTTTTAAATTTTTATTCAAAAATAAATTATTTTATTCATAAATAAATTTTTTTATTATGAAATAAATTATTCATAAATAAACATTATTAATTTATTTTTGAAGTTTATTTATTTTGAGAGAGAGAGAGAGTGAGAGGGAGCGAGAGCTTGCAAGTGGAGAAAGGGTGGAAGGAGAGGGAGAGACAATCCCAAGCAGGCTCTGCATTTGAGCCTGATGTAGGCAGGGCTCAGTCTCATGAACCGTGAGATCACGACATGAGCTGAAATCAAGAGTCAGACGCTTAATAGATTGAGCCACCCACATGCCCCTTATATCCTCTTTTTAATCCCCTGAATTGGTTATTTGTGATTTCTCTCTTTTTAAGAACCAGTCTTACTATATGAATTTTGTTAATCTTTTCAAGCTACCAACTTTTTGGTTTGTTGATTTTTCCCCATTGCATATTTATTTTATCAGTGATATATGCACTTATTTTTATCATAGTTCTCCTATTTTTCTTGGGTTTAATTTGCTGTTTTTTTCCCAAGTTTCTTCAGATGGAAGTTCATCTCATTAACTGTCAACCTTTCTTCTCTTAAAATATATGCAAATACTTAATATATTCATTTATATTTTTAATGTATGCATTTAGTTCTATAAATATCACTTTAAGCACTGCTTTAGCTGCATTCTAAAGGTTTTGATAGGTTGTATTTTCACTTGACTAAAACATTTTTTTTATTTCCATTTTGATTTTTTTGATGATCTATGAGTTATTTAAAAGTGTGTTTCTTAATTTCCAAATACTTGGTGATTTATTATTTCTTTTTCTGATATCGATTTCCCATTTGATGCCACTACAATCAAAGAAAATATTTTTATTTCAATCTTTTGAAAAAAATTTTTTTTTTTTTATTTCTAGGAGAGAGAGAGAGAGACAGCGTGAGCAGGGGAGGGTCAGAGAGAGAGGGAGTCACAGACTGAAACAGGCTCCAGGCTCTGAGCTGGCAGTCAGCACAGAGCCCAATGCAGGGCTCGAACCCACGAACCGCGAGATCATGACCTAAGCGAAAGTCGGACGCTTAACCGACTAAGCCACCCAGGCGCCCCAATCAATCTTTTGAAATTTGTTGAGACTTCTTTTGATCCAGTTTATGGTTTATTTTGGTAAATGTTTCATACGAAAGAACGTGCATTCTCCAGATGTTGGGTTGAATGTTCTAAGTACACCAATTAGGTCAAATTGGCTAATCATGTTTCAAACTGTATGTTTTTTACTGATCTTTTATCTGCATGTTCTATCAGTTACTTAGGTGATTCAAAGCTGGTGCTCATTTGGCTTTGGAGAAGGTGGGCAGGGCTGCCTTGTATAGCTACAGAAGCTGGCCCTCCCATTTAGGGACATGTAAATGTGGCCCTCCCTGTATGGAATATGTAAATATGGCCCTTCTCTTACAGAATATGTAAATGGAACTTCCTGAAG
The DNA here is from genome assembly GCF_003009895.1 of Hyaena hyaena. Classification (NCBI taxonomy): domain Eukaryota; kingdom Metazoa; phylum Chordata; class Mammalia; order Carnivora; family Hyaenidae; genus Hyaena; species Hyaena hyaena. The sequence goes on along the minus strand of NW_024080672.1, from coordinate 714,064 downwards.
GTGTAGATTGGAACTTATGCTGAAAATGAATGTCAACCTAAGACTTGGGTTGAAAGGCTAGACAATTTCAAGATGAGCCCGAGGCCTGTGTGAAATATTTAGTGCCATATTAGAATGACAAGTCAAACTCTGTCATTTATATAATTGGCTTCTGGTTGGACTTTTTATTTCTTCGCTGTGCTATTTCTTTAAGTCAGGCCATAAAAACACCACTTTCCCCAGGCTACAGGGCATACACTAAGGCCCTGGCCAAGTTCTATGTGAAGACCCTGAGGAATGTGAATGGTGACTAGGAATAGCACAGATGCTGGGGGGTGGGCATATGGTAACTACCTTTTGTATGGAGATTTACTTCCTTAGCAATTTCTGACTTGGGAAGTAGGACCGACACTGGCTAAAACCTGGGTTCAAACATCTCTCCCAAACCTATTTCTACCGGGTGAACATTTCCAGATGGGCATATGTGCTGACTCCAAATTGTCTATGGTTCTGGGCTCGGTACTGGTGACGGGTTAACAAATGAGCGTAGACTTTGGAGCATCAGGCTGGGAAAGAACAAAGGTTTTTGAATTCAGAAAGACCTTGGCTTGTATCTTATTTTTACGCTTTCATGCTATGTGGCAAGGACAAAATCACAAGCTATCTAAGCCTCCATGTTTTTATCTGTAAAACTTGATTCATAATATTTACATTCAGGATGAAATGAGTAGGAAGCTTACAACACTGTGCCGGGCTATAGAGAAAATGAGCACATGTTCTTCCTTCTCTTCCTCTCCCGTGTCTCAAGTGAAAGAACTGAAGAATGACCCTGTTTTTCGGTTTAGTGTTAGACACGGAGTGTGGGGTTGGCAGAACATATAAGAACAAGGCTGGACTAAGGCTAGGAATAGAGAAGATTGGGGTCCAATCTGCTGTTGTTCAACAGCAAAGTTTTTTCACAAAGGGGATGAGGACTGGGTCGCAGCAATATTAGACCCTGCCTGCTACCCTCGTTGATACTGATGCAGTTACTCCACGCAGGAGAATTGTAAGGCAGCCAGGAAAGTCCTGACGGGCACTCCAGCTTGTGTACAAACGTGGAAAAGGCCCTCACACATCCGAGGTCTCCCCAAATATAATTCTAATGTTTTACTTTTGCACAGGACTGGGATCTGTTAGCACTCATCGCTTTCTGAGATTTGCAGTAAGGCACATCAGAGGAAAATGTTATTGCCAGTGACTGAAGGAGGGCTGGTGGTTGGGACTCAGCAGGAACTCCGGCAGAAATGGAAACCTCGGTTCAGGCGGGTGGAGAGCGAGTCAGGAATGAAGAGTCACTTTGAGGGGGCGAGGGGAGTTTCTGGGAGCCCCAGCATCTTCAGTTGGGTCATCAGCTTGACATGGAGTAATGGAGGACAAGCATTCTCAGTCGATACGAGCCTGTTTAAACTGTGAGAATAAGTTACAGGCAAAGCATGAGGCAGGTACACGTTATTTAAGGCCTGTCCCAGCAGAGGCTTCATCTTTCGCAGGATAAACTGAAGATTCCGGAGGGTCTTCCTGGGTTGGGGGAAGATTAGGCAGCAGCTGATTAGTGCTATCTTCCTGTGGAGCAGAGAAGGGCTGGTTGACCCATGGGCTCTTTCTTTCTTGATTTCTTTTAGAATTTAATTTTAATTTCTCTCAAAGGGATATATTTACAAAACGGGAAAAGGCGACGATACTACAGGGCTTTGATGAGAATAGCAGTCCCTGATCTCACCTTTAGCCGTACCAGAGTCCTGCCTTCCCCGCCTCCCCACCCCCCACCTCCACCGGCTCCAGTTTGCTCTAGAAGCAAACCTCTTCCACTTTTAACAAGCTATTCTTATGTCCATATTTCTCTTTTTTCTTTTATTAAGGAAGAACTTGAACAGACACAAGAGTTGAGAGAATGGTATAAGAAACCCCTTTTTCCATCACTTGGCTTCAACCATTATCATCACATGGCCAGTCTTGTTTCTCTCTCCACTTTATCTCTTTCAAAAAGATTATATCAAAGCAAGTTCGAGTCACTGAGTCATTTCATCTCTAAATAATTCACTATGATTCTATAAATAAGGAGTCTTGCTTTTAACATAAACACATACCATCCCCTCCTTAGTATCATCAAATATTTGGTGTTCTAACGTACTTGATGATCTTATCATTAAAAAAAAATTTCGACTCACTATTTTTAAACGATAGGGTTATATTTGAGCCACTTATTTTCAAATCCAATAGCATGGTGGCTATCCTCCGGGGATCCCCATCTATTCTGCAGAGCAGGGCTACAGTTCACTGAGGGGCACAAAGGTGGTTGTAGGTGGGTTTCCCAGCTGGGGTCCCCTCTCCTGTGGCCTTCCCTGCAGACACTGGGATTTGGAGCAGCTGTGTGCTGGGATTCACTAACATGGGGCTTTGTGTTTTTACTTAATGAATGAGAGCGCAGTGCTGGAGACAAGTGTTGTAAAGCGTACTTATGTAGTCATAGTTATTCGTTCTGGACACTGGGAAAGCAGCAGCGACAATGCCAATTGTTTCTGAGGTAGCCAGTGTGGAACGACATCATGGGTTTTGGAACTAGAGAGCTGGGCTTTGTCACCTAGCAGCAGCTATGCGACCTTGGAAAAAATGACATAACCTCTCTGGGTCTCAGTCTTCGTATGTGTGATACAGATATACACCAATGTTTACTTCTAAGGGAAGCTACTGTGAGGACTCAATGAAATAACACACATATCACACTGGAATAGTACCTGGCATTTAGCAGGGACTCAATAAATTCACCTGCTCTTTGTCTCTTGGTATATATGTATATATGCTACATATATGATATGTGTACGTGTGTGTGTATAAATATATATATATATATATTTCCAAACATAATATTTTACTTTTTGTAAACAGATGGACAGCAAATCCTACTCAATTTTATTTTGCATATTTACCATTGTATTCATTAAAGAACCATCTAGCTTTTCTATTTAAACGTCTACTTATGACTGCCTAAAATAAGAAATAGAAAACAATTCCTTTTAGTAAAACATCCTTAACGCAAGATAAGAATCAAATTATAGAATTAAAAAAAACAAAATAACTGATCAGTTTCACATAATGCTACTAGTCAAATGTAAATTCTCTTCTCTTGGTTGGGAGTATTTTAATTTTGTTTTTAATTTTAGAGAGAGGGAGAGAGGGCACATGCACATAATCAGGGGAGAAAGAGAGAGAGAATCTTAAGCAGGCAGCATGGAGTCCGAGGTGGTGCTGGATCCCATGACCCTGGGCTCATGACCTGAGCTGCAATCAAGACTTGGAAGCTCAACCGACTGAGCCACCAGGCACGTGTGTTTGGGCCTACTTTAAAGAACATGTGACTCATACAATTAAAAGTGTTTCAGTCAAGGCTCCTCCGGTTGCAAGAGATAGAAAGATAGCAGCAACTTGCTTAAACAACGAGGCCTTGTCCTGGCTCACCGATGTGGGAAGTCTAGAGTTGTCTCCAGCTATGCCATGATCCAGGAGCTCACCTAGCACTTTGATCTTTCTCTTTCTCTTGTCACCTCTCAGCTCTATGCATTGGCAGCAGTCTGTAGTCCCTTCCAGTTCTCAAAGGGCATCAGGGTAGCCACCTACCATCTCTAGCTTGTGTTGTCCCTTCATCCCAGGGGAAGAGGAGCTTCGCTTTCTCGGGCTCCACCCATCACCTCTCCGGGAAGACTCCTTTTGGCTCACTTTGGTCATGTGCTCACACAGATGGTGGGAGCACAGCATGGAGGGACGGGGCTGGTTGCTGGGGTTGCTGTCTCAGCAGGACCATGTGGAGGGAAAGAGGTGAATCTCCAGAGGAGAAGCAGAGTTGATATCCTATCAGGATACTGTTTAAGGAAAAATAATTGTACCACATACATAACTTATTTGTCAAGTGGTTACTGGACATGCTCACACAATCAATATATTGCCATTTTTATCAACCTGAGAAGCTGAGTTTTAAGTTGGGCTATAAGGGAGGAACATATGTGGGTTAGCAAAAACTCAAGTGAAGCCTTGGCTAACATAGGCTAACACAAACATACTTATTTGTGCTGCTGTGAATCAGACAATGTACTAACCCCTTCGTGTGTAGTCTTGGGTAATCCTCACACACGATAGCCCTACAAGGCAAGTATTATCGTTACCCTCATTGTAAAATATGAGGAAACTGAGGCATAGGGAAGGTTAGGAAAAGTATTCAAGGTCACAAAGCTAGTGAGTAGAACTGGCGTTCATGCCGAAGTTAGCTGCTCTAAACCCCAGTTCCCAACCACTATGCCCTTAGATATATCCTGTTAAAAACATTCTCATTTAAGAAATGTTGAGGGGTGCCTGGGTGGCTTAGTCGGTTAAGCGTCTGACTTTCGCTTAGGTCATGATCTCGCGGTTCGTGGGTTCGAGCCCCGCATCGGGCTCTGTGCTGACTGCCAGCTCAGAGCCTGGAGCCTGTTTCAGTCTGTGACTCCCTCTCTCTCTGACCCTCCCCTGCTCACGCTGTCTCTCTCTCTCTCTCTCTCCTAGAAATAAAAAAATAAAAAATAAAAAAAAAAAAAAGAAATGTTGAACTCTATCATGTATCAAGCACACTGGTCAGACTGATAAAGCATTCACTTGGTCCTAGATGTGGGGAAATACCCTTGGGTGTCGGGTGCACAAGAGTGTGCTAGGTTCTACCACCTTCACTCATGTGGCAGAGTGGTTGACCTGGCAAGGGACATTTACAGACATGAGTGGCTCAGTGATATTGACGCCAAGAAGTGCCCAGGCTCCATATTGTCCAAACTGGACTGTTGTAGTAATTTCCATGGGTGTCTTTTCCGGGGCCATAGATTATCATGGCTCTGCAAAGAACGTGAAGGTTGGACTATAAAGCATCAGTCTAATCTTAAGCCAGTGAAACAGCAAGGCAACGTTATTCAGAGTTTGCTCACATCAGCATAATCTGAGTGAACCAACCCCAAGGACAAACCAAAATGAGCAAGGAAAGGCATGTAAATGACGTACAATCATCAGAGGCAGAGGAAAAGACACGAGAAATTGACAAAGCCAGCTGTATGACATTTTCTAACCAACTTTCCATCATCTTTTTCCGCTATAGGGTCCCCAGGCACAACCCAAGTCCCTAAGTCCTTGAAGCTGACAAGGAAGAAAAAGGACGTGTGTGTGTGTTTATTTTGTGTGCATGCATGCTAGTGTGTGAGAGTGTTTAAATTCATGGCCAGCAACTCTGTTGCATGTGTTAAGTGGCTGAAAAATTAGGAGAGTGCCAGGCTCTGCTTTAATTGGATTTTCTAAAGCATAAATAAAAGGTGGGAGAGGGAGATGCATTCTTTGATCGATGTCTTCCCTCAGAGCATGCACAGCTGGTCCAGAGTCCCTCTCTTGCCTAATTAAGGGACCTTATTCTACTCACGCTCAGAGGTGCTGCCTGTGTGCTGGTCTGGAAGCTGACATCAAACCCATGTGGCCAGAAAAGCCTCCTCTCTAGAGGTGGAACGAGTACAGAAGACTGGACCCCTAAAGTGTTCTGGACTCTATACAGGAAAAAATGTTGACATAATGGATAGTAAAGAAGCATGATCTACAGCTCTAGTTTGGAGAAAAAAGTCCCTAGAAAACTGGTTTCAACTGAGGTTTAAAAATACACCCAAAGGGCAAACCTTTAAGAGGTTAATGAAGATAAGCCCCTAAAGCTCTTGAAGACTAGCCTGTAGTGGTGGGAGTTGGATTTGGCCAGGCCGGGAGAAGAGAGAAACCATCTTGTAGTCTTGTCTTCTATTGTCCATTTTCCTCACTGGGGCCAGGACCCCACAAAGGCAAGACAGGTGCTTAGGGCATGAAATTTAAGGAGACATTCACTCTCTGGTACTTGCAATACCACAGCCAGACACATCTGCCCACCATGCAAATATGAGTGCCCCAAAGATGGAGTCCAAAGGCCTTAAGGTTTACAGAAGTGCTTCTCCCATTTTAATGTGCTTACAAACCACCTGGGGAGCTGTCAGACATAAAATGCAGATTCTGGGTTAGTAGGTCATGAGCTGGTCCTGAGATTCTACATTTCTGACAAGCTGTTGGGTGATGCTCTTGAGGCTATTGGTTCGGGAACGACACTGAGAAGAGGGAAGATTCAGATGCCGGCTATATAAGGCCGAAGGCCACGAGCCATACCCAGGCTGCTGCCTGTTCTTATCAATAAAGTTTTATTGGAACACATTCATTTATATATTGTCTGTAGGTGTGTTCTTGATACAGCAGCAGAATTGACTGGCTCTGAAAGACTGTACTGACCACAAAGCCTAAAATATTTACTATCTGTCCTTTACAGAAAAGTTTGCTGATTCTGGTTTACAAAATCGATTCTTTTTCCTCATCACTCATATTTTAGCCTAATGCCATGTACTTCAATTTCTAGAGATTTGTGAATGATGGTGCTACTCTTTTGAGGTTCTATCTCTTTTCTTTGTTACTTCTTACCATGTCATTCTGATCTCAGCTTAGACGTCATTTTTTCCCATGATGCCTTGTTTGATCTCCCCAAACCGAGCTAGGTGACCCTTATACCTGCTGAAACACCAATTACCCTAGACTATAATTGCCTATTTCCTCATCTGTATCTCCCATTAGATCACAGACTTTTTTAAAAAAAGAAAAGTTTATTTATTTATTTTGAGAGAGAGTGCAAGTGGGAAGGGGCAGAGACAGAAGAAGAGAGAGAATCCCAAGTTGGCTTTGCACCGTCAGCATATAGCCTGATGCAGGGCTCCATCCCATGAACCTGTGAGATGTGACCTGAGCCGAAACCAAGAGTTGAACACTCAACTGACTGAGCCACCCAGGCATCCCTAGATCACAGACTTCTTAAGGGTAAGGACAATATCTGTTAATTCTTGAATTCCAAGCACCAGGGACATAGTTCTCAGTTTTAAATTTGGTAATTTGAATGGAGAGAGGCCTTGACATTCCAGGGGAACTTAGTCTGCTTCCCATTACTGGTCTCCCTGAAGAGGATGAATTACTTAATGGTCATCCACTCTAGTGAGAATAATACCACCACACACACCCAACACCCCCCCCCACACACACACCCCCACACACATACACAGTGGTTGTCTATTCAGATTCCTTGCATTGGCCAGAGGACCCACATACCTTTTGAGATTAAAAATATTTGGCAATGGAAGAATGGATCTATTTTTTCTGGAATCTTCTGCATTAGGATGCTTAAGAGCTTCAGTAAAAGTTTTGTGGGGGGGGGTGCAGAAGGAGGTAGTGAAACTCTTGTTGATAATGATTGTTGGGTTATATTTATCCCTGTTCTCCTTTAATAGGGAGAATGGAAATCCAGCTCAATGGGCCATTTCAAGAAAATAATCAACCATTGGGTCAATTGCCTTTTAAGAAGTCAAGGAGTGGTTTTCACCAACTGATCTTTGACAAAGCAGGAAAGAATATCCAGTGGAAAAAAGACAGCCTTTTTAACAGATGGTGTTGGGAGAATTGGACAGCAACATGCAGAAGAATGAAACTAGATCATTTTCTCACACCATGCACAAAAATCAACTCAAAATGGATAAAGGACCTGAACGTGAGACAGGAAACTATCAACACCCTAGAGGAGAAAGCAGGAAACAACCTCCTTGACCTCCACCGCAGCAACTTCTTACTTGACACATCCCCAAAAGCAAGGGAATCAAGAGCAAAAATAAACTGTTGGGACCTCATCAAGATTAAAAGCTTCTGCACAGCCAAGGAAACAACCCAGAAAATTAATAGGCAACCAACGGAATGGGAAAAGATAGTTGCAAATGACATATCAGATAAAGGGTTAATATCCAGAATCTATAAGGAACTCACCAAACTACACGCCCGAAAAACAAACAACCCAGTGAAGAAATGGGCAGAAGACATGAACAGACACTTCTCCAAAGAGGACATCCAGATGGCCAACAGACACATGAAACGATGCTCAGCATCCCTCCTCATCAGGGAAATACAAATCAAAACCACACTGAGATACCACCTCACGCCAGTCAGAGTGGCTAAAATGAGCAAATCAGAGAACTCTAGATGCTGGCGAGGATGTGGAGAAACGGGCACCCTCCTACACTGTTGGTGGGAATGTAAACTGGTACAGCCCCTCTGGAAAACAGTGTGGAGGTTCCTCAGGAAACTAACAATAGAACTCCCCTATGACCCAGCAATAGCACTGCTAGGAATTTACCCAAGGGATACAGAAATGCTGAGGCATAGGAGCACATGGACCCCAATGTTCATAGCAGCACTCTCCACAATAGCTAAAACATGGAAAGAGCCTAAGTGTCCATCAACAGATGAATGGATCAAGAAGATGTGGTTTATCTATACCATGGAATACTACATGGCAATGAGAAACAATGAAATCTGGCCATGTGTAGCAACATGGATGGACCTTGAGGGTGTTATGCTGAGCGAAATAAGTCAGGCAGAGAAGGACAAATACCATATGTTTGCACATATAGGAGGATTAGGAGGAACTTGATGGAGTAACAATGGGGAGAAGAAGGGCGGAAATGGTGGGGGAAAGGGAGAGAGGCAAACCATGAGAGACTCTTGAATGCTGACAAAAACTGAGGACTGATAGATGGGGGGGAGGGGGGATGGGCATGGAGGAGGACACTTGTGGGGATGAGCACTGAGTGTTATGTGGAAACTAATTTGACAATAAACTATTTGTAAAAAAAAAAAAAAAGAAGAAGTCAAGGAGTAGTTTTCAAAGCTCATTTCCACTTGGCAGGACCCATGGAATGCTGGGGGAAGAGCCAGACTCTGCCCCATGAGTCACCATGGGCCAGCCTGGGGTCTGGCTGCTGCAGACAGGCCCCCACAGTTCCCTCAGATTCTTCCTTGAACCGCACAGCACGTGCTTCCAGGGTGGCCTGCTGGCAGTAGGAAGAGGTGTCCAGGGGCGAGGCTTGAACATGTTAAGTCAACCAAAGACTGAAGGTGGGTAAATTAGCTGGGTGAGATGGTCTGAGGTAACCAGATGTGCCTCAAACCAATGATTCTTCCATTCTTCCCTGAGAAGCTTAAATCATCACCACAATGTTTGCACATCATGAGACAAGTACCTCTTTTCCCCACACTCTTCATTTCTGCCCGTGTATGGTCAGCTCCATTCCCTCGAGTTCATGGGTAACTATCAGAATCTATGTACATCCAATGCCGCCACTTTTTCTTTATCACAGATGAGTACTTATGACTTTTTAATATCATAGGCATTTCCTCCACAATTTCTCTCGCTCTTTTTTTTTTTTTTTTTTTTTGAAGTGAGACAAAAAGCTCCTTAGGAGAAATTATGTAACTCTAGAAACACCAGCCAGCATTTGAGACATCCTGTGACAGTGAAAAGCCAAATTCCAGATGTTGGGGTTTGATTCTCCAAAGCGATGTGTGCAAGGAAGGGAAGGATTGCAGGTGGGTCAGGAACTCGTTAGAGGATTGCTGGTCTCCCCAACCCCCCAAGACACATATGGTTAAGAGCTGAAGGCAGGCAGCTGTAAAAGGCTTCAAGGGACAGGTCAAGGTGGCCAGCACCTTCAGCCCTGTCTGCTGAGCAAGCAACGGTCCTCCAACTTCAGATGCCTGGCCTGTCTTCCTTCCTGATGCTCTCTGGAAACTTTTACCAGTGGCCATCTGAGGTAGGACAGATAGGGCGAGGTGCTTGCAGAAGATAGTTTATTTATTTTCCTTTGTGTAGGAAAGGAAATAAAAGGTCCTCCCTCTTTCAAATATGAAGTAGATGCAAATTTCTCTGTTTTAGGTTTGTCATAACTGAGATTCCTCAGGCCACACGCAGACATACTTTTTAGTTTTGGCAAGAAGTAAACAGCCAAAGCTCATAAATTATATTCATAAATATTTGGTGTACTTAGTTGTGTTGAGGGGTGTTAAAGGGAAGGAAAGAAAACTGAGACTGGGTAACTACAAGCTCTATCTAGAGGAAAATGAAATCCTTTTTTGTTTGAAGACTTGAAAGCCATCACCAAGAAACAAAAATGAACTTTTGAAGTTTTCAAAGGAATCATATTCTGCTTCCAACGTTAACAGCAAGGAAAATAACTCTTGATTTCAATATTTTTGGATTAAGTGTGCCAATGACAGGGTGAAGAAATAGTTGCTTTTAAGAGTCGATGAATCATGAAGAAAAAGAGACTGCTCCTGGAACTAATCAGTGATCTAATATGGAACCGCTCTGGGGTCAGACAGTGGGCAGGAGTCAGAGAATCCGGCTTCTCATCTTCCATTCCCGGGGAGGGAAGCCTGCATTGCCCTCCTGTGTCTGAAAGAGGTAACTAGGTGGATCCCATGTTAAGAGGCTCTAAAGCACAAGCATTTGCATGTATCAGAAAGGATGCTGATGGGAATGTGATTCCTTTGGGAAAGGATACTTTGCTTCATAAGAGTGTTCACCTCGATTTATCTAATAGATGGCTTCAGTACATATAAAATAGAATTTAATTTCTAGAACTTTGATTGCAACAAAGTTGGTGTTTTTCTTGGGGGGGGGGACTCTCTTTATTGCATAAAGTGAGATATTTTTGTATTCTTGTGCTGGCTAACTTTGTCCCCGATGTATATGGTATCAACTCCAACTTCCTTGCCCCAAACCTCCAGTGTCTCCCCATTGTGTACTTATTGCAAACTTTTTCAAGTTTGGCATTGTTGATATTGGGGTTGCATAATCCTTTCTTGTGGGCAGCCATCCTGGGCATTGTAGGGTGTTTAACAGTGCTTCTGGCCTCCACCCACCAGCCTCCAGCGGCATCCCCACTCTCACCTGTAACAATCAAAACTGTCTCCAGACATTGCCAAATGTTTTTCCATGGGAGGTGCAAAACTGCCTCCGGTTGAGAACTAGTCTCTCAATTGAAGGGTATAGGTATTTCTTTCTCCATCACCAAAAGTGTGGTCCCCATCTCCCTCACTCTCTCCTTGAGGCACGTTTGTCTCCGAGTCCCCGTGAGAAAGACTTTGTTCATTTATTGCTCTTTGGTCACATGTCTTCCTCCCTTGATGCCTTTCTTTTTGCTTGTTCCTGTATAAAGCCTTCCCCTTCTTCAGATATGTCTCTAGTTCCGTCTCCTTTAGAGTTCCCAGCCTGTATTTTTTCCCCTTCCAGTTGCAGGTAGTGTTTATTGTTCCCCTTGCAGTTTTTGGGCCAATGGAAGCTCCAGCTATGGTTAGGGGCAGTTGAGAGCAGGGAGATCCTGAGGTTCCGGGGACAGCCCTGGAGAGTCAAGAACCAGAGTGGAAATGACTGCCTGGAATAGCCAAAGAGTCCCTGTTATCAGCGGGGACCAGATGCTGCTGAGAGAGGACCAGACTCAATGAAGCTTTCCAATAGGTTAACAGCGATGCCTGGTGATCACTTAGTAGACTGATTTCCAGAAATCCAGATGGGGACAAGAAACACGGCTCCTGGGGGTGGGCTCCTGGGGGTGTTCTTGTGTGCTGACATCTTGGCATTGCATAACCTGTGTCAGACAGTCAATGGTGGCATCAAATAGTAGCTTTATTTTTTTTAATGTTTATTTATTTATTTCTGAGAGAGAGAGGCAGCATGAGCAGGGGAGGGTCAGAGAGAGAGGGAGACACAGAATCTGAAGCAGGCTCCAGGCTCTGAGCTGGCTGTCAGCACAGAGCCCGATGTGGGGCATGAACCCACAAACCGTGAGATCATGACCTGAGCTGAAGTCAGACACTTAACCGACTGAGCCACCCAGACGCCCCTCAAATAGTAGCTTTAAAGTTGAAGTGCCCCACAGTCCCATCAGATTCTTCTCTATCTAGTCATTTCCTATGATGATGATGATGATGATGATTTTATTACTTAAGAGTGACCAACTCTCCCAATTTGCCTGAGATGGGTTGCAAGGAGAGCCTGGGGCTTTCAGTTTTAAAACTGAGGGAGGAGCACTTGGATGGCTCAGCTGGTTGAGCATCTGACTCTTGGTTTTGGCTCAGGTCATGGGATTGAGCCCCATGTTGGTCTCCGAGCTGAACGTAGAACCTCTTTGAGATTCTCTCTCTGTTTCCCCTAGACACCCCCCCCATTTGTACTCTCTCTCTCTAAAATAATAAAATTTAATTTAATTTAAAAAATAAAATAAAATAGAGAGAGTCCGAGCATATTGGAATGAATTCGTCACCCTACTTCCCACTATGACCACTGCAAATATCACCATCATCTGCAGTTTCTAGTGTTCTCTGTCATGTACAATCTAAGTTGTCTCAACTTTATGCAGTGGTACCTGAAAGCAACTTAAAAATTTTTTTTTCTTTTTGATCTGTAACAAATAATCCAAGAGAAACAAAGCTGTGGCTCTCACGCAAACATCTTTCACTGAGAGGTCAGTCCTAATGAGGAGTTCCCCACTGCCCATAGGGCTGTCCTTATGTCACTGGCGGGGATACCTTGCTGTCTTATGGGGGTCAGAGCTTGTGTGGTCATGAGGTTGCACCGTCATGAAGGAACATCCAAATATTTGAATGAGTAGGTTAGGTTTTCTTTTTCATTTCTGCAGTTCAGGCCTCTTTACTGATGAAGCCACCTGGATGGCTCCATCCACACCGCCTGTGTTTGCTGTAGGCGACGGTTCCGTTTAGAAACCACCTCGAGTTCCAGATAATTTTGTTAGTTAGCTGGGACTCTCCCACCGAAACAAAATGAGCCAGCAAAAGTAGTTTAATGGTGCTAATCTGCGTAGAGTTGGTCACAGAAGTACTTGTCCTGAATTCCAGTCTCATAAACATTGCTGACAGGCCTTACAACTGCACAGACAGTTAACTCTCCCCAACCCCTGGCTCTCTCATCTGTAAAATGGGGATAATGTTGCTTCATTTATATCAAAGGAGGTGAAAGCATGCTGAGAAATGTTAAATGTTATGCAGATGGAAGTGTTTGTGCTGAAAATGGTTTCTTTTGGTGACTTTCAGAAAAGAATGTTATGTTAACCTGATCCTGGATTTGTGTTCAAAATCCTCTGATGCATTAGCACTCGATTTCACGTGTGTGGGATAGCTGTTATTTTTGGCTAATGTCATTATTCCAGTCACCTTGCCGTCCTGAAGCTTGGGCCCTGAGACAGCACATGTGGAATGGAGACAATGGAATTCTCTATCCTTGGATTCCATGAAATGCCCTCGACTTCACACAGGGCCCACTTGATGGTAATTCTGAGCTGTATTGCTCCACAGAATAAACTACCACAAAGTATTAAAAGCCTTATTCCAGATGGGCAGAGGTGATAGCACCTAAACACACCTCCAAGTTCAAGCTCAAAAGAAATTTGATTCCTATGTGATGTTTCAGCCTGGGCTATGAGGGCTGAGTGTCGGGTAGGACATTGGGCCTATTTCACTTTTTAAGTAGTATTTTTGGCATTGAGAACATCATGGAGGTTCTTAGAGAGAGAGAGGGAGAGAGAGAGATAGAGAGAGTGAGTGTATAGGGAGGATGAAGGAGCACATCAGCTTTAGAGTTAGACGACCCTGGGTTTAAAGAACTCTTTACCTGTGACTGTGAATTCACGATTATTGAATTGATAATACTAATATTAATCATTAATATAATTATGCTGGCTACGTTGAGATGAGAACGTGGTCCCCGTGCCAAGGATAACTACCTGGGGGGCTCATGATAAGACAAACCCGGGAGGTGCTTGAGGGAGGATGATTCAGGACAGGACGAATTAGCTTTGGCCTCGTCCTATCAGCTTGAGTGTCTCTTCCCAGAAGAGACACCTGGGAAGTAGAAGTGTGGAAGGCTGGTTTCCAGTAAGGTCTACGGGCAGATGGAAGAGGAATAGAGGAAAACTGTCACCTAACTGTCAGGCAAAGGGGAGAGCCCAGCCTGGGCCTGTTGAGGGATGGGAAGGTGGGTTTCCAGGTGAAGGACAGAAGCTGTGTCCTTCAGCAGCTCCAGGCTGTTCGAGGGCGCTCAGGTAAACCTTACTGTGGGCTGTGGGCAGAATGCCCCAGTCTTTCTTCATCCTTCCTTGCTTTCTCTTCAGATGCCACTCACACTGCAGTCATTTCCGTCTGCTGGGTTCCAGCCCACCTTGAGGCCCATCTCAGGTGACTTCTCAGGTGGCTTCCTGGAGGGACACTGCTGACAGTATTCTCGGTGCCCAGGCTGTTGGGGTGAAGGCAAAATAAACACAGAAAGGGAAACTATGTGAGGTTTTGGAGAGGGTGGGTTTTAGTTGGACAACTTTTAAGTAAGGATATTTAAAAAGGCACAAACAAAACTATTGTTTTTTGAACTTCATAAACGTTAGTATTTTAATTTCAAAGATAGGAAGAACATGTTTCCGGAATCAACAATGGCTTTTGAAACACAACAGATTTAACCTTACAAAGAAGTCTGTTGTGCTGTCCTTTTTTGTTTTTCCTTTGCCTCGTTTCACCTTAGGTTTCTGAAAAATTCACTATGGGCTTATATCTCCCTGCAGACCATGATATTTAATAATCTCAACTCTGTAACCATTTATCGGTTCTTTTTTGGTCTTTCTCCAGGTCCTCACTATGCTGGCATACTTTGGGTTCATGCCTATTGGATCCTAATCTTTTGGAAGGACCCCCAGTCTTTCTTATTTCTGAATCTTATAAAGCTCTTAGCTTAGAGTCAATCCCCACAGAAGTTTGAATGGATGGAGGATAGGCTACGCTTAAACAAGGTAGACTTCTGGGTGGACCGGAACAAATGATAAGGGCTTTCCTTGGTGACCTTTACTGCCCTGGCTCCAAACTGGAACCAGCACTGTGATAGATTGACTGCATTAGGTGTCCTTTTTCCTGTAACCTTATAGTGCCCTACAAGGGGCCTAGCCATTTGACTTATTTGGGACAATTGGATATTAGCACGCATGATGCAAACAAGGGCTTGAAAAGGATACTTGCTTATTTCCACTCGTGCTCTTGCACTCTGTTATTGCCTTGAAAAGAACATGGTGGATCTGCCTGCTGGGAAATGAGGTAAGTGAAGAAAGCCAGGTTATCCCGGTCAAAGCCCACCTATATTCGCCAGCAGAAAGCCAACACGCAGACACATAAGTCAAAAAATAACACTATTCTACGCAGAGGCAACTGGTCAACCTGTAGCTAATGAGAGGCTCGTGAGATTTCAACCAAGATCAGCTTTGTTAAAATCTGAAGTGGGCAGAAAGAAGACCGAGCCAGAATAAGGGATTGAGAGGAAAGGAAAGCTGCAGAGAGGGGAGGGGTCAGTGGTTATCACTGGGCCTGGACTTAGTGGCAGGCAGCCCCCCAGGTTCCTGAGGACCAGCTGAGAGGGGGGTGGCACCTCTTGAGCAGGCTCAGGTTTCCAGGAGACGCCCCTCTGTTCCCTAGGGCTGCTGGCCCTATAGTCCCAGCCTCCAGCAAATGAATTTGCTGGTCTGATACACAGGTAAGTACTCACCTAATTCTGAGTTTGTTCATTAAACACATATAAAATGTACCTAAATATTTTCAAAACAACATGCCGTAAAAACCACCAAAGTTCTGGTATTTAAAACTAAGCCACACGAGGCAGGCCTATACCTCCTCTTGATGCCTTCACTGCGTTTATGTTTCATCTTCTCAAGTTTGTCAGCCAACAAGCAGAGGGGAGGCTTTTAAATTCTGCAAATACATCAGCAGCCACGACTATCAGCTTTTCTGAATTCACGGCTATAGAACATGCTTTGCTCAGCTCTGGCCACAAATTTCCCTGCCATCTTGGTGAGATTTATGGCCTTTTAACGCAAGCCTCCAGTATCTCTTGTCAAGCCATAGGTCAGATGCAAATGAACCATTTCATTCTGGCTTTTCCTACGTTCTCAAAATTCAGCCCTCCCTGTCAGGTGGGGAATTCTGCTTCGAAAGGGCTTGGGAAGAGAATAAATAGAATGAATGTTGGCCATTCACCAGCAACTATTTGGCACCCGTGGTCAAAGTGGTCTGTGCAAGATGAGATTGTTGTACCTATGTTCTAGAAAATGTACTTCTTGGTTACCCCTACATCTGTACCTATAGAAATCACCTTGCTACTTTCCCTGAAAGAAGCAGTAACTGGTTTAGATGTAAAATACCTTATCTTTCTCTGTCCTGGGCCGTTTGTTAAAGGCTAGGCAGTCTTTGGTTTTGAAGAGACTGTAGGCAGTGGTGAGTATGTGGAATGGCAGATAAGTAGTTCGTCACACCGGCCATACAGAAGAAGTATCTATGAAGCTGTAAAATGACCCATGATGGTTAACTTTATGTGTCAACTTAGCTGTGCCACAGTGCCCAGGTATTTGTTTGAACATCATTCTGGGTGTTTCTGTGAAGGTGTTTCTGGATGAATTTGACGAAAGCAGACTGTTCCCATAGTGTGGGTGGGCCTTGTCCAATCAGGTGATGCCCTGAATCAAACAGATGATGGAACTCTCCTCCCAAGCAAGAAGGAATTCTGTCAGCAGGCACCCTTTGGACTTCAAGTGTAGCCTTGACTTTCTAGCTTTCCATCCTGACGACTCACCCTGCAGATATTGGGTTTGCCAGCCTCCATAATTACATGAAACAGTTCCTTAAAATAAATTTCTGTTTATATATACGCATCCTACTGATTTCTGTGGAGAATGCTGACTAGAAATGGCATCTGTATTTGGGCCCTCTCCCTTGTCGTTAGGATGCGGCTCTCCTGTGGTGGGCCAGAGGATTGTTATTTTTAAAAGATCTCTGGTGATACGCATGTGACCAGTGTTGAGGACTACTACCAGGGCCACTGTCTTCTTACACACAAAATCAGTCCTGGTCTGTGGGGCACCTGAGTGGCTTAGTGGGTTAGGTGCTCACTTCTGCTTAGCTCATGATCTCATGGCTTGTGGGTTCAAGCCCCACCTCGGGCTCTGTGCTGAGAGTTCAGAGCCTGGAGCCTACTTTGGATTCTGTCTCTCTCTCTCTGCCCCTCCCCTGCTTGTGCTCTGTTTCTCTCTCTCTCTTAAAAGTAAATAAACATTGGGGCGCCTGGGTGGCTTAGTCGGTTAAGCGTCCGACTTTCGCTTAGGTCATGATCTCGCGGTTCGTGGGTTTGAGCCCCGCGTCGGGCTCTGTGCTGACTGCCAGCACAGAGACTGGAGCCTGTTTCAGAGTCTGTGTCTCCCTCTCTCTCTGACCCTCCCCTGCTCACGCTGTCTCTCTCTCTCTCTCTTAGAAATAAATAAAAATATTAAAAAAAAAGTAAATAAACATTAAAAAAAAGTTTTAAATAGGTCCTAGTCCAGTCATATCACTGTCATTTGAGTCTTGACTGCCGCTAACCGGCTGAATAATCTTAGGCACATAATTCTAAAACTTTGAGGCTCAGCCTTCTTATCTCTGAGGGACATTAGATTGTCGTGATGATGACGAGGTGTCCCATGCAATGAGTGTGGAAAGGTGGGTGAGTGTGAATATGCGCGTGTCATACACCTGTTACTTTTGTAATCTTCATGTGTGAAAAACGCAGGGCTCTGTGAGTGGTGGAGGAGGGGTTTCTTCACCCTCAGGCACACACTCTTGGTCTCTCCTCTCAGACGGGCAGCTCAGTATCTGTCCTCAGCCTCCTGTGGCCGAAAGCCTGGGATCTGCCCTGATTTCGTGGCTGCAGGGGGCCAAGTCAGGATGGGTGGGACGCTGGCTAGTGACCATTCAGCCCTTGTAATTGATTTGCAATTTCTGCGGGGGAGGGGGGGTCGGCTCTGCACAGCGAGACTATCTGGGGCTTTGGGTGAAGTCATAGGTCACTTTACAAATGTTGGTGAAACAAATTGAAACATTGTGGTCCAATCAAGGAGACACATCTGAGCGATTTGCATGGTTGGCTGAGAGGCGCAGCGTGGCCGGGAGTGAGAAGCTTGGGCTCCTGCGTGGGTGAAAGCGATCTGGCTCCGGCCCAGGGGGCAGCCTGCGGCGGGCGGCGTGTTCCTTTCAGGCGGCAATGCTCCCGTTCGGGTATCAGGCGGCCCGGCCGAGAAGCACGCTCCGGGCTGCAATTTCATACCAGGACATTCGAGAGGGTTATGGGAAACCATTTTTCCCTTACTCTGTCATCTTGAGTGACACGGATTCAGGGCGTGTAGAAAGCGTGTCCTTTAATTTACGGCGACATAAACAAACCTGAGCAGCCTGGCCTGAAAGTCAGAGATGAAGGTGACGCCGGAAGAGAAGCGTGGGCGTGGATAATGCTGTTAACATCCCTTTACCTCCTGTGACGGGGCTCCGAGAGGGATGGCTTCCGCAGGCGGGCTGTTTGCAACATGCTCTGCTCACATTAAAACGGTAGAAATAGCTGGATGTGTTTACTTCCTGCATTGGAAGAGGGCATCTTGAAGAGCTAAAGGAAAGCGCTTCATTGGCAAGGATTGGAGAATAAGAAATCAGCCTATATTCAGAAAAGCATAGAGCGGTTATGCAGGTTTTTGCCTTATCCAGGAAAATACAGTATTCAATGGCTACTAATGGAACCCCCTAGCAAGATCATAAAATTCTTGATGGTATCAGATGTAATCTATCCATTTCAGCATATACTGATAGGTTGACTGGGTAAGGTTCTGTGCTAAACTATGAACAGGAAAAAAGATGTTCTTCTAATGTCAACCCTAAAGGGACTTCTATTAAAACCCAGTGACTAATAAATACAGTATGCAAGTTCCAGGTTTTACTAGCTAGTAATTATATGCAAATGACTTTAAGACTTAGTTTCCTCATCTGTCAAATGGGTTTGACAATGGTGATGATGATGATGATGATGATGAAGTAAACACATATGGATCATTTATTGTGTGCCACATTCACAATGAGCTCAGTTGTAAAAGCATGTATTCCTTATTCAATCCTCATAATAACCTGAAAAAGTTGACTACTTTTGGGGCGCCTGGGTGGCTCAGTTGGTTGATTGTCCGACTTTGACTCAGGTCATCATCTTGCAGTTGAAGAGTTTGAGCCCCACATCAGGCTCTGTACTGACAGCTCGGAGCCTGGAGCCTGCTCCGGATTCTGTGCCTTCCCCCTCTCTGTGCCCCTCCCCCCACTCGTACTCTGTCTCTCTCTGCCTTAAAAATAAATACACATTTAAAAAAGTAGGCTACTATTATCTCTGTTTTTGCTTCCTTCATAGGCTATAACGAGGATTAAATGAGCTAATGTATATAGAGCCCTTAAGACAATGCCTGACATTTGCAAACCTCAGTAAATGTTAGCAATAATAATAATGAATATTACATTATAATTGGTTGCCAGACGCCAGTGCCCTAATAACTGTAATATTTGCTCTAAGAGAGGCATAAGAAAAACGCTATGAGGGTTCTGAATGGGGAGACAGTACATCTAGGATGGGTGGAGAATCCATGAGAGAGGTGGTCTGGGCAGTGGGCCTTCCAGAAAAGATGTGATCATGACAATGTGGCTGCAAAGGCATGTAGGCAGAGGCACCGGCATGGGCCTGACCCACACCGTGACCAGGAGGTAAACCAGTATGGGGCAGGTCGGGGGCGACTGTGACTAAGCCAGTTAGCCCAGGGCAGAGGAAATCTATAAGTTAAGACTGAAAATGTGGGTTGTGGAACACCTCCTAACATTCCCGTTTACCCTTTACCCTGAGCCTGGTAGGCAGGGAAAGCCACTGAGGGATTTTAAGTGGTGAACGCCACGGTCAAAGCTGTTTGCATCTTGAACACAGCGGCGCTCCAGGAGTTTCCCAGGAAACACATTAAATATTGGCAAAGCCTTCAGTCCTGGGATTTAAAATTGCACTCAGAGCCAGGCCACAGTCCAACGTGGATGGGAGTTTGGCTTTAAGGGTAGGATTAGATCAGACCTGAAGACTCACAGGGGTCAGATTTAGTTGGTCTGGTCCTGGTGTCAGTGGCAGTGCCAGTAGTTTATCTGTTTTTAAAACGAGCCTGCCCATCCTGCTTTTGCCTTTTGCCCTTCTGATGGAGACAGTTAGAAGGAACAGCACGGAGCACCAGCACACAGCACACACCTGAGACCGAGCCGTGTTGGGTGAAATTTGTGTAAATCTTGCCACTAAATATTGCAGCATTCCCCCCTCCCCCGCCAACTCCCTATTACTTCTAAGTGGGACACAGAGTGATTTAAGGACAATCAATTCCTTGTGTATTTCTGGTATGATCTCAACACGCAGGCACAGAGCTGTAAAGCTGTGTTCCAGGAACCCTGTCCTTTAAGAGCTGAGAGTCTCTTGGAGAACCTAGGATGAGAGCATAAATAGCTGTAGGATCAGGTGACAACGAGGTAAGAGCATTTGAGAGCGTTCAGGCAGTGTGCTTGGGTGGTGGAGGGGGTGTGGCGAATGATGACTTTTCTTTGGAGAAAGATGTGTATTGTAACTCACTCCCCTAATTTTGCCCTTTATTATTTACTGAGCTGTTTGGTATAGTGTCTTGAAGTTAGACCTTGGTTTGAATCTTGGCTCCACCTTTTACTAGCAGGACTCCTCTGGTCAATTTTTTGAGCTTCTTTTTCTACAAAGTGGTGAAGATGTTGGAGTACAAGAAGGCAACGAATCAGTTAGGGTATGTAGATACTTTTGTCTGCAAGGAGCAGAAAACCCAGCCCAAACTGGCCAAATGGGGAGCTCGCTCCTTAGCTTGTAACAGAGGCACTTTAGAGTAGAGTAGCTTCCGTGGGGAGCCATCTCGTCAAGGGGCAGCCTGCCATCCACAGTGACAACTCTCCCCAGACCTGCTCTGCTTACACTGTAGCATGCATATTAATATCCACGTGACTTGATCCATATTCACTTGAGTTGAACTGACTTAACTCAGTTGAGCTGACTTAAGCCAGTGCCTGCTTCTGAACCAAGGGCAATCATCGTAGGTGCCTGTGTGAATTGCTGGACAGCTGTGCGACCTTATGCAAGTTGCTTAATCTTCCTGTGCCTGGGTTCCCTCCTCTGTCAAATGAACTGGATGATAGTAGTTACCTCCTAGGGGTGGTTTTAGAATTTAATGAGTGATGGTTACCTTAGATCAGCATTTTGTTTTGTTTTCCCAGCCCATCTGCAGCAACCTATTGGGAAGTCACAAAATAAATTTAGTGGGTTGTGGCTATCTTGCAGCCACAAAGAAAAGAAACACAATAGTACAGTAGTGTATAGAGACTCTCAGAGCATACAGCATATGATAAAGGTAAGCAGTATATCGTGACACTTTTGCTTAGGTTTTATATGTATTTGTGCATGTACTTGGTTAAGACAGAAAACTTATTCATGAACTTGGTACATAGAAAAAAAAAGTTGAGGAACATCAGCTTGGACTGGCCAAAGTGAATGACTAAAGCTGGGGCTATTCCTTTTAAGCAAGGCATTGGGAGAGAGGAGAAACTGATGTTGGGGAGAAAGATAAACCGCTAAGCCTTCTCTAGGCTTTACCAAGTGCCAGCCATTGATTTAAGAACTTTGCATGTATGAGCACATGCAACATTTGTTCCAACTGTATAAGTTAGACTCCTTTACTAAGCCCATTTTCCAGATGAACATTGAATACTGATTCTCAGAGTAGTGCAGTAAAAATGTGGGCCCTAGGTTCAAACCCATTCAGCCTGGTTCTAGAGCCCAATTTTTACTACATTATACTGAGAATCAGCATTCAATGTTCACTCCCTAGATTATCAGTGTTCAGTATAGGGCCGACACGGAGAATAAGCATTCTGTAAACATAGTTATCAGCAGGAATGTTGTTATGAAAAGACCAATTTGCAGTCATGAAATGCCCTTCTTTGGTTTCTCTCCAGCCTGAGGAAGTGTATATAGACAAATCCATGGGAGGGTAGGAAGCTTTGACCTTCTTTCCAAGTCTCGTGCTTAATAAAGAGGATACCATGTTGTCCTCAAAACACCTTGTGGGACACAACCAAGGTTTTCAAAGGCTGTTTGTATCTGTGGGGTGGTCAGGGACAAAGGTAATTTCTTTTAAAACGGGACACCTCTGTCACCCTGAGCTGTGTTAGCTAATGGTTTCAACGATATGTCCAGAAACACATAGTACCAGCCGTGGGAGCATGATAAGGTAGACGCTGGTAGATGACGGTCAGCTTGATTCTTGCGTTTAGAAGATACTCTGATCTCCTCCTGGGGTGTTTCAAAGGGGCCCTGGGAGACTGAACCGAGCGACCTGTGTGTGCCCTGGTGTAGGCAGGAGCCACAAAGAAATACCCTGAAAATTCTGACCTTATTTTATACAGGGCGTCTAATCTAATACAGCAGAGGAAGAATTTTTAAAAAGAGTCCCAGGAGGACTAATAAAATGGCTTTGAATTTCATTACGTTTGAGAGGGAGGCACTAATTCAATTAGCCACAAAATGAGAATTTTCCTACCCCTTCTGTTTGGAGCAGCTCCGAAGTCAGATTGCAGCCGAGGAAGTGTTTGGGCTGCCTGTGGATAGAGGCTTGTGAGGAAAGGCCACCCTTGTCCCATTTTAGGCTGGCTTCTGAACCTTTACATTTCAGCTCTGCGCAATTGTTGGGAGGCAGGATAGCGTAGTGAAGAAGGACATGGACCTTGGAGTCGCCTATCTTGCATTCAAATCTCAGCTCAACCATTTATGGGTGTGTAACCGTGAGCAAGCTACTTAACTTTCTCCAAGCCTCAGTTCCTTCACCTGTAAAGTGGGGATAGTAAAAGGAGGTATCATTGTCATAGGACATAATATGAGTATTAACTTAGTTAATATATGCTAAATCATTTAGAAGAGTGCCTGAAGAGATTGCTGCTGTTCTGGTCTTAGAATCAGTAGACAAGCAAACAGAAGGGAATCATCACACAAGCGGCTAGTGCTCTGACATGGTAAAAGGCTCAAGGAAGGAGCAATTGTCTCTGGAATATGTGGGGAAGGGAGTAGGTGAACTTGGATCTTGAACGATTCACAGGAGGCTGCATAGGCAGGACTCAGGAATAGCATGTCTGAAAACAGGTCTTGCACGCCTATAGGATCCCCGGGAATTAGTGGGCATTTACTAGGGAGTGAGGCCAAGGATTTATGGGGTGGGCTAGTGAGGAATGAAGCTGTAAGGTCACTGAGGGCAGGCAGTGGGCAGGACTGTTCATTTTGGCAAGACAAGATTGTTCCATGAAATGAGGAGTTCTGTGAGCCTTACAAAATTCAGTAATTCTTGTCTAGGTTTTTTTCTTGGATAGAAGATTTCAAATACTTTTGGAGAAAGCTCATTCCGTAGCTAAGTAGTCATGTCTTGGGGTTGCAATTGGATCTTTCATTGGTAGCTGCTCTGGTGAACACCCCCTCCACCCCTCACTTCCCCACCCTGCCCCCACCACTGATGGGGAATTTGCCATTCTCGGTTAAAAGGATTCTGTAAGAATCAGAAAGAAGATGTCTGCAATTTGTTTGTCCTAAACCTGTTACATTGCTAAAATCACTATTACAATTTGGTATGTCCATGGAATATGTGGTTTTTGACTTTGGCAGAATGTGCCCTTTGCTCTTGAAATTATTCTCATAAGTATTTTTTTTATTTGTCAGTTTCAGAACCCTATTTAGTGTATTCTCCCTATTTATAAATGAGTGATGTTTTAAAAATTCATTTTTAAGTCTGTTGTTTGGACCACAGATTGCACATAGTTTCATAGAAATGGCCATGTCATTTGTTAGGTCTTTAGGCAAGTTTACCAGATTTAGTTAACACAAAATATAGCTGAACCATAGCTCACATTTATTAAGCCAACAATATAATTACATGAATAAAAAATTTTGTTATGAAAAAATAAGACAGTAATATTGAATAGAAGATTTTAATTTCTGTTATATTTAAAACATAAGTGGAACAGGAGAAACTTAACAGAGGACCATAGGGGAGGGGAAGGGGTAAAAATAGTTAAGGAGAGGGAGGGAGGCAAACCATAAGAGACTCTTGAATACTGAGAACAAACTGAGGGCTGATGGGGGTGGGGGAGAGAGGAAAATGGGTGATGGGCATGGAGGAGGGCACTTGTTGGGATGAGCACTGGGTGTTATATGGAAACCAACTTGACCGTAAACTATATTAAAAAAATAAATAAAATATAGATCAACTTTCCTAGATTGCTCTTCTTTCATATCCTTGATAGTTTATAAGACACCTTTGGATACATTATCCAGTTAGAGTCTCAAAACCAGCCTGTGTGGGGCCTGCAGGTAAGGAAACTGCAAGTCAGAGAGGCAGACTGGCTTGTCCAAGAACATACAACTTTCGTCAACACTCGTTTTTTGTGCTTGTTTGTTTTGTTTTGTTTTAGAAAATAAAGGTACACTACAAATGGACGATGAAGTAAGGTTAGCTTCACAATGCCAACTGCATAGAGATCTTGCTGCATTTTGATTAGAAATTTTAGAGGAGATGTTGGCCATAAGATGGCAAGATCCTGCAACTCTTTATCTAATCTGTTAAATGTTTATTAAACTCCTACTAATCAGTCCTGGGTTTTTTTGGGGGGGTGCGGGGGAGGGGAGTGAACCATAGGTATTTAAGGCTTGGGTTCTGGTCTTTATTAGTTATCGCGGTAGAAATCATGGAGTAGAAGGTCTCTTACCCAATGCAGGTGGGGCTGGCGGGGTCTATTGGTTAATTTGAATTCATGGTTTAAGGTAATGATGGGAACAACAACAAAAGACATGTTTTCGACAACAAATATCACTATGTCTTTCTAAACAAACCAGTTTACCCAAAATAAGTCAAGACCTTTGAAAAAGGTAGTAGGAAGAGCAAATTTGTTTTATAGTAGAATGAATATATCTTGCTATTTCTAGGACATGGGGAAAACATGAGAAAATGGTAGACTGAGGTTATGTGACAATGAAACAATCGTCTGCTACTATTGAGCACCTTCCTCAGGCTGTGAGGGCAACTTTCATAGGATTTATTATTCCGTGATTTTTAATTTGCACGAATACTCTTTTAAACCAGAGACCTGCCTTGTTTTCTTGCTGTGTTCCATGGCAGCTACTTCTGTGCCGAGTACCTAGTACTGGATAGATGTTTGACGAATAAATGAAAGGCTAATTTAACACAATATTAGCGATGTGAGTAGAATAATACCGTGAATCAGAGGCTCAAAGAGTGGGCTCTCCTTTCCTGTTTAACTGTCTCCCAGAGACAGCTTTAGGCTTGGGAGGTGAATCTGCTTCGGCTGAATTTTCAAATGACATGGTCAGCTTTCTTAAAAATGTATTTCCATTCCGTTCCATTCCACACTTTGTTATGATCCTTGGCTGTCTTCTGGCACCTACCACAACTCCTCACGGAGCAAATACCTTCTACACAGGGCCATGTGCCAAGAAGAAGAGAGGTAAAATTCTACCCCATACCGTTTAAAAAAATTTTTTTTGAGGATTCGAAAAGGGATGGTAGAACCCTTTCATCTTACCTCCACATTCTTCCCGGAGTTTATTTTTATGCCTTCTGTGATGCACTTAAACTCTATCATTCCTAGTGTATTTATTTGTAAAATGGATTTAATTCTGTTCTTGTAAAGCCTTTGGAAAGGTCTGCCAGGGGCACGCAGGGGTACACAATGCTTAAGAATGATGTTAAAGTTTTAAAAGAGATTTATTTGACCCCGAGGCCAAATGGCACAGCCTGCAAATGTGATAAATCTAGCAAATAAATAAACAAATAAATAAATAAACATAAATGCCTTTGAGGAGGCAATGGGCCAATAGGCAGAGTCGCAGTTGGCATTTGCTTTTACAAGAGCACTTGTTAATCCCACATGGTCAGGACAGTTATAAAGGTTTCATTTCCTCCCTGGACCTTAGTTCCCCCGCGGGTGTATGGAGTGGAACACTTTATTTGAGACCAGAGTCGTGAATGTACTCCCTGCAAGGTGATGACTTCATGTATATTGATATTGCCAGTGGGGGGTTATTTTCTTTCTTGCGAGGCTGTGATCCTTTGAAGTCAGGAACCACGACCAATACAGCAATTTGCACAGAGCTTTATACATAGAATGTGTTCGAGAAACATTTGTTAAGTGAATGAATGAAGAATGTCCTGTTCACAGCTGTATCTCCAGCACCACGCACCATGCCAGCACCCGGGAGGTGCTCGATAAATATTTGTCAAGTGAATGAATTGTGCCAATCATGGTTTCAGCAGGTGTTTCTATCTTCAGTTCTCTTGCAGATCAGAAGCAAGGCAATACTGGAGTTTCCCCGTTCCTAGAAGGGCACATTGTCGTTATCTGAAAAAATCAGCGTCCCAACTTATCTCAGTGACATGTGGTGCTGGGTTGTAGAAGAGAGAGGAGAGAAAGATGAGAGAATGATAGGAGAGAGAATCAGAAGAATGAGAGGAGAGAGAATCAGAAGAATGAGAGGAGAGAGAATCAGATGCACAAATGGCCAGACATATCTGTCGGTCTACCATTCATTTACTTGTCATTTATTGATGTGGATTTACACACGTATATAAAACTAGCTGTTGAAATTTATTAATCAATGTGGAAAACTAACGTCTATGTTTATTTCTGTCCTCATCTATTTATATATAAATGTAGTTTATGCCTTTCTCCTGAGTGCAAGACTTGAGTTTCACTGCTGTGGGACATTTCTGCCTCTGTGCCCACTGACAACCTAAACTCTGTCATGCATCCTTGAGGACCAAGTGGTTGGGCCATCATGGGAGTCAGCTGTATCCATCTCAGGATCTGCTTTAGATAAGGTCTCTATCTCAACGATCCTCTCCCACTGTTTTACGTGGGAATTTTCTAGGGGGATCCTTCACCGACGTGTTGCAGATGATCTGTGTAAAGCCTACTCTTAGCGCCATTTCTCTTGCTCAAAAACTTTCAGTGGCTCCTCATTATTTATAGATTAAAGTTCAAATGCCTTAGTCTTGTTTTTAAGGAACTTTATAACCTTCCCTTGGAACTCTCTTACGACTCTATTTGTAAGCCCGCTTTTCCAGCCAGGCCTGTACTAATTTTTCTAGAGAAACAACTGTTCATTTCCATTTCCCCTCAGTGACCCGCAGTGAACGCGCTACTATATGCCAAGCCCTAGATAACATTTTGTTTGTTTCTTCACCTGTTCCCTGGACACAGGAATGCCAGCTCTCCCTCCTCCCAGCTGAACCAAATCCTAACCATCCTTTAAGGCCTATCTCACGTCCTCCTTTCTCTAGGTAGCCTACCTTGACAATCCCAGCCCATAGTCCTCTTTCCTGTATTTGGGCTGGTCACTTACTATTGTGTGTTGATATATCTTTTAATGTTTATCCTGTCCCCCTAATTGCATTGTAATTGCATTGTCTGCTCCCATGAGGGAAATATTCAATCACAACGTGTGTGTGTGTGTGTGTGTGTGTGTGTGTGTGTGTGTTGCTTGCTAAAGGCACTCCTTAACAGTGGGCTAATTGATTGTGTAACTACTTTTCAACATTTTGAACCTCTTATTATTTTCTAAATATGTACCACTTTAACAAATGTGCCTCTGAGGCACACATTATTTATTATACCAAGATTTCAAATATCGGTATTAATATGCACATGGATTTATTTATTTATTTATACACATCGTTTTAAACATGGACATTTAACACAGGAGTTTGTCCTTTGAACTCTCCTCACCAACATTTTCTTTTCTGGAATGTGGGTAAAAAAATAAACTTATCACACTTATTATTCTACTTTGTGAGCTCGAAAGGATTGGAGAAAGGCCTGACTAAGGCTAAATCTTTCCCTTGTCTCTTGGGCATAGCTGAAGGGTCATCAGGAAAGACTGTACTGCTGAGGAGTCCAGTAAAATCTCCACCATTGACTAACTATTGACTAACTGTGCTACTTTGGGTGAGACCCTCATGGCTTGTGCTTCAGTGGCCTCATCTATAGAAAGGGGGGAAAAGGGTGCCTGGGTGGCTCAGTTGGTTAAGCATCTGACTCTTAATTATGGCTCAGGTCATGATCTCATGGTTCATGGGATTGATCCCTGGGTTGGGCTCTGGGCTGACAGGGTGGAGTCTGCTTGGGATTCTTTCTCTCCCTCTCTCTCTGCCCCTCCCTTGTTCTCTCTCTCTCTCTTTCTCAAAATAAAGAAATAAACTTAAAAAAAAGAAGAAGAAAAGGCTATGATACCAGCTGAGCCTGAGGTCATGTAATGCTCAGGAAAATGTTCTGAGAACTCTAAAGGTCTGTCTAAATGTTAGGTCTTATCATTGTCATCATCATATTACCAACATCTGATCACTTTATCACCCCTGCCACCATGTGCCCTCAACTCAAGCATCAAGATGAGAAATGCTTATTGGAGCTGGTGACTTTTTATAGGAGGCATCAATCTGCCATTTCCCAAATGTGAATGGTTCATTGGTCATACATACCTTCTTTTGTACATTACAACTTCTGAGGTCACTGAGTGGCGTAGACCATTTACCTCTCTTGCAGCACCAGGATCCCTTCTGGGTTTTGTGACTCCTGCTCTCACTGCTGCAGTGGGTCCTTTGGATTATAAAATGTCTCTGGGGAACGGACTGGGAGTTTTAGTTTAACCTTGTGAGCAGGTGGTCTTGCATATAGTTATTTTTCCAAACCTAAAAACACTATAAAACACACCATTATTTCAAAAATCCCTAAGAAAGGAAGAGCTAACAGTTTTCAAGTATGATATACCATTGCTTATAGACGCGTTCCTATTTCAGAGTTGTAGAAATGTGGAAAATGAGTGTCTGGGAATCACATACAGTGGGGCGATTGCTATAGGAGTCTGCTTGGAGTCTCCCCAGCCCCAGCCATGGTGGGTCTCGGGATCTCTGTGCTCTCCCCACCCCTCCGCCCCAGCCTGCTTTGCACACATATTCTGCTAAGCACTCCCAGGCTGAGCTGCGACTGGCTGACGTCCTGCTTCTCCCAGGCTTTTCGTTCTGTGTCTTGTAAGGGCATCAGGAGGAGGAGCTGGTATGGGCACAGGGCGAGGACAGGTGATGCCACCCCCTTTGTCCCCTTGTTGCTATGTTAGTTCAGCCTGGTAAGAAAATGCCCCAGAGGCAGACCCTTCCCCGTCAGAGGAGGCACACCCCTGGGCTTACACGTTCTCTTAGCCAGAGGCACTGGAAGATCAAGTGCCCACGTGAAGGTTTTCCCAACCCTGAGTGGCTCCTGTTTGGTGAGGGTTCATCAGGTGAGAGGGGCCTGCCAAAGTGACAGTAACCTGATGCACGAGGCCTGGGCCTAAAAGCCTTTTTTTTCTCGATGATAGATGCAACGGCTGGAGGAAAGCAGAAGGTCCGAAGCTATTTGTAGCATAAGGCCCGATCCCTGCTCTTGCATGCACGGGGTGGGGGCAGGGGTGGTCACCCGCGTTCTCAGGTGTCACTGCCAACGGCAGATATTTCAGCACCTCTTTTCCTTCAAACGTCTTGGGTTTCAGAGAGGGAGGTAACTGGACCCTTCACATTTGTTACAGTAATGCTGTTTCAGGCCCTGTTCCTTGACCTTACAAGTCACCTGCTCCTCCTGAGATATTGTCACCCTGTGGGGTCAGACCTCTACTATCCAGACTTTGCTGACAATTTTGGGAGTGATGTGCCGCTCTAACTCTTGTTTATCATTTACTGTGGCTCTTTGGGCAGCTTTTGGTAGCCAAGTATGTCATGCTATAGTGGCTGCGGAAAGGGTTTAACTACTTTCATTTGCACAATGAGTTAGAAGGTTCTGTGGATATTGCCTCTGACCCCTGAAAGGTTGTTTAATCTCTCCATAACCTTTCTGTCTGCAGTATAAGTCTGTTCTCTAAGCATTTAGGAGGAGAGGCTTTTCCGTGGCTTCCCAGCCCGACCTCAGTAAGCCCAAACTCCTTAGTAGAAAGAACACTTGTAGCTGAATCAGTCAGGACTCTTGGCTCAAACTAGCCCAGGGAAATCAGTTCATGACTCACATAACTGAGAGTCCAGGGTGGATCTAAAGCTTCAGACAGAGGTATATGCGGGGGTTCAGTCAATGTCTTCTGGGCCCTGTCTCTCTCTCTTGTCACCTCCTGTCTTCAGGTCCCTCACTGTCATGGCTTCACTCTACAGGCACCCTGTGTTCAGAAAGTGGGGAAGATGGCGACCCACATCCAAACTGATATCCTTTCGAGCTAGGAAGAAAGAAGCCTTTCTTTTTTCTGTTATTGTTGTATGAAGACAAGGAAGTATGTGTCCAGCCCTGGACCAGTTATTCATGTCGGGTCTGATTAGCTGTCCCCCGAGCCATGTGCCCACCCCACGACTGTGGATGCCTGGATGCAGTGATGACAGCCCCATTGGGACCACACACAGTGAAGGAGGGGCAGCTGTCCAAAGGCAATATGGGTGGTGGGTATATAAAAACACCACCTGTCTTCTATAAAGGTCCTGTATGGTTTGGCCCCTTCTATCTGTCAGGCTCCTCTTAAGATTCCCGAGTAGCCTCTTACCTGCCAATCAGACTGGACTTTTTTCTTTGATGAAGATCTGACTTCAGCTCAGCACCTTATTTTCTTTGCCCCCAGTGTCCCCTGGAATTTTTTCTTCCCGTTTTACACTTGTCAAAATTCTACACAGTCTTTAAGCCTTAATTAAAAAGTTACTTCCTTCCAGACTTTTCCCTGTATTTCCAGTCCTTCCACATGGCAGTCAAAGGATTCGGCTGGCAGCCCATTTATAGAACTTACCTGTTCTTCCCTCTATTTGCACCTTCTTACGCGTCTGCCCCAGAAATGCAAAGATCAAACTAACCAATTAGTATTCTACCCGTGTTACGTGGGAGATATGCAGTAGAAATGTGTTGGATGGATAATTGTTCTCTCAAGATCTTTTTTGAGAGGATCTCGAATATCGGATCTGCCCAAAGACACATGCACATACTTGTCAGAGCTTGAGGCCACGTATGTACTATCTGCTTCCGGATAAACACATAGCACTTTTGTATATTTCCAGCAGCACTTTGGGAATGACCTTGTTATTGTAATTACAAGTATCCTGTCTTATATGGTGACTTTTCCATCTTGGGATTAAGGAGCAGAACAAGCTGGGAGCCAGGTCATGGAAGAAAATCTGTCAAGCCAGTAAACCCCCGCAAACTGGGTGGATTATAGGACTGAATCACATCATCTCGAGACAGGAACAAAAGCTAGGAGAGGTAGCTGAGCTTAATGGGTAAGAATGCGCCCTCCAGGTTTGAGGCTAGTTCCCACTGCTCATTAGCTATGTGACCTTGGGCAAGTTAACTAATATCTCTGAGCCTTGGTTTCTTTGTAAAATAGAGACAATAGAGCTTTTCTGTGGCAAGATGATCCGTGAAAACAAAACAAGATATCGCATGCAGAGTACCTAACATAATACCTGGCTTCTAGTAGGTGCTGCCCCTGCCTCTCACACACACACACACACACACACACACACACACACACACACACGTGGTGGTACAAATAATTGCATTAAAGAATGGTCTCTCTCTGTTCTGACTGGTTATCTGGCTACTACTGTTGCTCTCTAATGATCAGAATGATGACGACGGTGAGAGGTGGGAATATGTGGATGGCCAGGAGCCAGCCACCTCTTTTGAGAGCTGCAGTGCTGGTGACGGCAGCACCAGTGGATGACTAGATGACGGGTTTTTATTTCCACTGCATCCAAAATGTGCAGTTAACCATGGAGAAAGAGGAGTGCAGAAATCCCCTTTGTCCAGATGACACCTGGTGTGTGGACCAGCCCCCATCTCTGGCTGAAGGAGCTGCATGTTCAGGGAAGGAGACTAAGCCATTTTCTGGATTAACTCTGTTGCCTATTTGTAATAACCTAATTGTAGGCTCTACAGGAAAGGAACCCTAGAAAGTGGTCCACTGCCAGAATGATGATGACTCCTGGAACTTTCTCTGATTCTTATTACCCCTTCCTACCTTGCCCATCATCTTATGTATTCAAATGCTTTTTGTATTTATACAGAACAGCTACGATGCTTCACCCAGACCATTGCACATCACGTCAGAGAGGAAGACACATGTGTGATTCATTTTCTTAAGCCTCAAATCGAAAGATTTACCTAAGGACCCAGGAATGTCATGAGGTAAGCTTTGGAAGTGTCTGAGGTGGTGTGGTGATTATCGATTGGCAGACTCACTCCTCTTCCATTAATTGGCTATGGGTTTGCATTTACAAACGGTGACTCGCCGTGTTAATAATCTGACGGAATATTCTAGAATGTAGAGAAAAGTAAATGGATGCTCATGAGTATGCTTATGCCCTGTGTAGCAGACCTGGACATCGAAGGGATGCCCTCAGGAGTCATAGAGTGTTGGGATGGAGTCAGGGCTGGAGAGCTTTAAAGGTTATCTATGCTGACCCGGTCATTTTACAAATAGAGCTCCAAAGAAGCAGTACTTTCTGTCCAGAGCTCCCCAAGCGTTTATTTAGTTTCTCTCTTCACTTTAGGACTGATCGCATTGCATCGTGATTATTTACATGTCCGTCTCCCTATCTCAGTTCAGTTTCTTTCATCTGTACAGAACTCAACTGTAACTACTATAAGCAAAAAGGGAACTTCATTGGCTCAGTAACCAAAGAGTTCAGCTAGATCCAGAGGTTCTAACAATGCTCTTGAGATCCAGTCTCTCTCCATTTCTCAGTTTTGCCTTCCATTGAGCTGGCTCTGTCACTCAGGCATGCTTTGCCTGGTAAGGACAAATGACTGCCTGCAGCCCCATAGATAGATGTCCCAGCTCCAAATCCAGAAGAAAAAAGAAGACACATTTGTCTGCTGAATTGGCTCACGTTGGCTGTGAATCATTCCTGAAGAAGTCACGTGGCTCCAATTGGCTGGGCCTGAGGCACATGCCCTGAAGTTGGGGATGGGGTCAGTCCTACCTAAACAGCAAGCAGTGAGGGGGAGGATGGGTGCTCAAACAATATATGGGGCCCCATTGTTAGAAAGGAGGAAGAACGGAAGCTGAGCATACAAAGAAAAATAAATAGCCACTACTCTTTCAACTAGAACGTGAACTCTTCAATAGAAGGACAGTACCCATGAATTTTGCTTCTACTGTTTCCTAGGGCACTCCTACCCATGACTGGGAAAGCAGAGACTCCTACATGGTGACTATAGTGAATTTCTAGCTGTGGGAAGAGCTGGGCTAATTCCTCGTGTGAGGCTTTCACTCCCATGCGATTGCCTATAGGTGACATGGATGTCAGCTTCTGGAAAGGTTTAAAATCATCTATGCTTTTAGCATTTTCTCCCTTCCATGTAAATGATTTATTTAAGAACGTATTTTAACTTTGCTGTTCAAAGTCAGAAACATCAACAGCCTTGGTTTTGGCCAACGCCATGTTCTTTGGCAAAGTGATGGCACTTTGGTAGTTCTTCATAGCTTACAGGTATGCCAAACCTGTAGTTATAAGTAGGGATTCAAGCTGGCTAAATGTATTCGTACTCGACACATCTCACGCGTGTCTTCAGATTCTCTCAGCTTTGCCTCCAGGCTCTCAGCTGTTCTGTCTGCTCGGTTCCTGCTGTGGCTTTCACTCTCTGAGGGCTGACATCGTTCCGCGGCCTGACGCCATACTGTCCCACACCCACCTCTCTGGGTTCTCTGTGACATTCCGACTTGGATGGAATTTTATGCCCTGCAGGCCATGGGCTGTGTCCTAGAGAGTAGATGACGCAACCTGGAAGTGTGGGGTAGTAACTCCCCATGGTGCACCCTTTGACCAATGGCAAACAGGAGATGGGTAGGAATTTGGTAAAAACATTTCCTCTCCCTCCTCCCTCTCCGGACTCTTTGAGGCCCACCATGAAGCATCACTTGGCCTTGCTTTTTATCCTTCCCAGCCTCGCTTCTCTTTCCTTTCACTTTGGTTGCCCTGAGACTACACCTGCCAAAAAAGCAACAGAACCTAATTCCTCCTTCTGGCTCTGTTTTCTAGGATACCTGGTCTAACACATTATTCTGTTTCTATTTATCCCATTTATCCTCAAAGCTGCAGAAGAGGTTTTTAAGTCCAGTCATCTTGATTAGCTTTAATAAAATGGGGTTTCTATTTCTTTGCCTATTTGTAAGATGAGTAAACTGAGGCACACAGTGGATGTAACTTGGTCAACATTATAGGCTTAATCCCTGGGCCACTTACACACAAAATCCGAGTTTCCCATCTCCTCATTGAATGTTCTGCACCCAATCACAAGTCAAGCCTCGATCTGCAAGTACAAAGTGTACAGAATAATTGGAGCAAATATCCCAATCATTCAACCAAACCTAAAATAGCTACATAATTGAGCTCAATGTCTCCACTTCACACTGGGACTCTGGGAATAGCCAAAGACATGCTACTCAAATCTTGCCATTGTGTTGTTATAAGTGCTACTGATGGTGGTGGGTATATATATTTTTAAACAATTGATTTCGTTTCTTTTAAAAAATTTTTTAAAAATGTTTATTTACTTTTGAGAGAAAGAGAGACAGAGTGTGAGTGGAGGAGGGACAGAGAGAGAAGGAGATGCAGAATCTGAAGCAGGCTCCAGGCTCTGAGCGAGCTGTCAGCACAGACCCCAACGTGGGGCTCAAACCCACAAACTATGAGACCATGACCTGAACCAAAGTTGGAAGCTTAACCAAATGAGCCACCCAGGCCCACCCCAGTTGATTCCATTTCTTAAAATATTTTGCCAAATTCCTTTGCTTTTTAACTAATGGAGATGAAAATTAAGTTTCAGCAAAGATAGTAGACTCTTCACAGGAGGAGAAATGTCGTAATTACACATAAAACATTTCAAACTTTCCTGGAGGCTTACAATAAACATGAAGGTAAAGTTAATTAGTAAGTGTAGATTTTGTGCTCTGGGGTTTTACTGATTTCAAAGTGACTCCTTCCCATTGTTATGTGTTTGCTAAAATGCGCTTTTTAAAAAAGATCTGAAATTATACTCAAATACTTATAGAAAACCAGTAATAGAGAGAAATCTATGCCAAAAAAAAAAAATTCTGGTGATAGGATAAGCTCCAATCCTAGCCTCAAGGGAAAACGTTAGAGTTTCTGAACTCTGTGTGATGGCTGATATTTCGCATGGGGAGCGGGTGCTTGAATTGCCCTGATTTATATAGAAATTTTTAAATTCATAGTTGTGGTATATTGGAGATCCTACTCTCAAGTATTTTCATTAAAAATTTTTTAAAGTTTATTTTATTTTGAGAAAGATACAGAGAGCAAGTGGGGGAGGGGAAGAGAGAGAAGGAGACAGAATTCCAAAGGGGCTTTGTGGTGTCAGCACAGAGCCTGATGGGGGGCTCGACCTCACAAATAGTGAGTTCATGACCTGAGTTGAAATCAAGTCAGAGTCTTGACTGACTGAGCCACCCAGTTGCCCCTCAAGTATTTAAAAACAATTTTTTAAAAATATATATATTTTTAATTTATTTCCGAGAGAGAGAGAGAGACAGCATGATCAGGGGAGGGTCAGAGAGAGAGGGAGATACAGAATCTGAAGCAGGCTTCAGGCTCTGAGCTAGCTGTCAGCACAGAGCCCGATGCGGGGCTCCAACCTGCGAACCGTGAGATCATGACCTGAGGTGAAGTTGGATGCTTGACTGACTGAGCCAACCGGGTGCCCTTCCCCTCAAGTATTTTGAAAGCATGGTTGGGGAGCTGATGCTCAGAATGCAGTTGCTTCATCAGATGCCACAGTGCACGTTGACCTGCAAGGGACAGTGCTAGTCCAGCGTGCAAGCCACTCCTACACACTAGCAGCCCAAACTGTAAATGTCACGCCAACATTAAGAGCACAATAGTGCCTTCTGACACCTGCTTAGAAGTGCATGAGTGGTGACTGTTCTAGAACGACAGCCAATTATATAAATATTTCAGGTACTTAAAGTAGAAAAAACTCTGGGCTTAAATGAATGTGCATCTAAAAGAACCGAAGAAACGTCTTAATTTGCTCGATGTTTCCAAACATATCAGTTTGGAAAAAGATGGGTTTAGGTTTGTGATTGGCTCCCAGCCTGGGTTTTGCTTTTTCTTGGAGCTTGGGTCACGGAACAAAGAAGGAAAAAGATTCAGACTTCGTAGAAAATTAGGCAGTCAGAGAAAGGCCACAGGTGTATTCTAGGCTACCAAGACCAATATGAAATACTATTCACATGACATAATTGGGAATTACAGAAGGACAGTGCCTAAGCCATGGTGGAGACTGCTAGAAAAAAAGGCATTACATCTTTTAGACCTTTTTTTTTTTTTTTTTTTTGAGAGACAGAGAGAGAGAGAGAACACTGAAGGGACAAAGAGAGGAAGAGAGAGAATCTCAAGCAGGCTATGCACTGCTAATGCAGAGCCTGATGTGGGCTCAACCCCAGGAACCAGGAGATCATGACCAGAGCCGAAATCAAGAGTTGGACCTCTTCACTGACTGACACCGTAGGTGTCCCAAAGGTGTGATATCTTTTTGCATCTCCCCTGTCACCCTTTGCTGAAATGATGGGTCAGGTGATGATCAGTTCTTCTGGAAATCTGGGAATTTATCAGGTTCTGATCAAGTGTATGAAACAAATGGAAACAAGAGGAGCCAGGTTTTTCTCTCTTGATTCTCTCATCTCTAGAGTCGTAGAAGAAACTTGGAGATTTCAAAAAGCTGTCCATTTCCCAAGAAAGATAAGGAGGTTCCAGAAAGGAACAACAATTGTCTATTTAGTGTTGCGAACTCATCAACGCTACTTGACAGAGAAGGAAATGGTGCAGAACAAGAAAACTGAGCTTTGAACCTTGGAACGTTTTTAAACAAATATCTTCTGCCAAACACTCTTTAATATCTATCACTGCCTCTGAAATTGTAATAAAAATACCATGAAATTCAATGAGACACATTCACTTTCAGTATACAAACAATGCCAAGCTTTTGGTCCCAATTAAAGACATGTTTTTCCAGGGCGTTACGCTTTGTGAGAATTTGTTTTCTCACAAAAGGTTAAGCAGCACTTTTGTATGAACTGCTTCGGTTTCTAAATGCATAAAACTAATACATGTTAAAAGGTAGCAAAAAGATTGTGGGACAGTTTGTACTAAATTAGCTCCTTTAGGCTGTGGGAGTACCCTGATACTCAACTTCATTTTGGTACAAGATAAACTCTTTCTCCTTCCTTAGTTTAAGCATTGATTGAACGTTGACATCTTGAGAAAAATCATCTGTGGCTGGTTCATTTTTGTGCTGCTCCAATTCAGCTTTTGGGTTCCGTGGCTTGCTCCACCCTCAACCGAGCTGATGATGAATGCTCGTTTCAGGGATGAATCATTATGAACTTTAGTAAGGAGCTGAGCCATGTTACTTTCTAGCCTCTTCCTTTGCTCTTTTATCTCCTTCCATTCCTTCTCCTTGTATATTTAAGAACCAAACAAGTGTTTGAAAGTCAAAGGGCACAATATTTTTCAAAGCCAGTCAACTATGTAAAAGAAACAAGAGAAATCTTAAATAATTAGGATTAAATTTATAGTCCACTGCAATGAAGAAGGCACTCAATGCTCAATACCCCCAACCAGACTTAATTTCACCTTTAGAAAGACCTTTCTTAGTTAAGGTCCATTTTAAAAAGCCTATATAATGATTACTCTAGTAAATTTATTATAATCCATGGGGTCTAGGAAAGTGAAGTAAAGATTAATGTGCTTGGGTATCTTTAATCCCTGGTGTAAGATCATTGTTGAGGTTCAAGGGCTTAACTTAGAAAAATTTAGCCTTATTACTTTTTAAGGCTCTGACAGCCAGCTGTCTCTGTACTTTTAATAGATCAGTTCATTCATCTTTTCAAATGAGCTTTTCCAAAATGCTTCCGTGCAGTGCCAAGAATATACTCATATTTAAATTTAAAGCTGATATATTAGATTTTTTTCATAGTCAATTATTTTTGGGTTTTTTTCTGACTCATTCTGTATCTCATTCCTTCAAACTTATTGCTGTTTTATCATGAGGGCTGTGAATATGAGTACTAGAAAATTGTGGATAATTTTAAAAGTAATGAGATTTTATGTACCTTTGAACGTGGGTATATGTGATATTCTGGAAATTCATAACATTCCAAGGAACATGTTAGAGTCATCCTCACACAGTTTTTGTCCCAGTCAGAATTACAGGTGGTCATTCAAATCCCTACTTCCTGTCCCACTGTGGAGAGGGACAGAAAGATGGAGCTCTCAGCACAAGGCAACCTGCTAAGCAAGCATTTAACTTACTGGCTCAGCATTTTGCTGAGTTGGCGAGTAGGGAAGAAGTTAGGTATTTTTATGTTGAGTGCCTCTTACTGGCCTCTTGGTTTGCATGGGAGTGAAAATGAAAGACGGAAGAGTGGTGTTTATGAGAGATTTTATTGCTCTTTTATAGGAACATGACAAGCGTAGGCTGGTTCACGGTGGGGGTCCCCTCTCACATAGGTAAGAGTGAATTGTCTACACTTATATATGGAGTAAATAGTAGCAATCACTTATTGCATTGAATTTGAACTGTAGCAGGGCTGGTTTAAGGTTATTCCCAATGTAACCAGTCAGTGGGAGCTGCTATTAGAATATGCAATCCAAAAAGATAGTACCCAATGGATATTATATATCAGGAAGGAAGCCTTACCATCATCGAGAACCCAAGGGACCATTTAAGTCCTGCTAGCACACTGCAAAGAAGAAACAGGAGAGACACAGTGCCTGATATAGTAGATGTTGGAATGTGGGGCTAGAAAGGGCTATGCCAACCTGAGGTGGGTGCAAACAGTCGGGAATTCCTTGAGAAAGTAGTAAACAAAGGTGGCTGTCTTCCCAACACAGACAATTTGATATTCAGATCCCATAGTATTGGGCCTTCCATTGAGAAATGTTTGGAAACCATTGTCTATGGTAAGGCCAGACATCTCACAATACTGGATGGGATCGGAAATGCTTGTGAAAAATCGTGAAGAGGGGGGATGGGGTTATAGGGCTTTGGAGGGTGACATGGAGCCATGTCTCCATTCAGCACCCAGGAGCTCCAAGCGTCTGCTCACTTGGGGCTACTCAAAGTGACAGTTCTGAAGTAAACCATCCTGAGTGAAATGCTCTCAGTATCTTTTTACATAGTAATTGAACTCCTTTTTTGGGGTCCCCCCCAGGAAGTTAGAGCTCTCTGCCCATATCCTTGCCTACCTGCCCAATCCCTTAGGTTGATTTCCTCTCTGCTTCCATAATGAAAATATGCAGAGATCACAACCAGAGGCGCGCAAAGCAATTTGGAAATGTTCATTCATTAGTGAACCCTTAGTGCCTCCCATGACTGCTGTAACTTCTGTTGCTACAGATGGCAAAGGGCTGGCTCCTGTGTGTGTCTTCCTGAGGCTGTAGAGCAGGAAGATGACAATCAAGTTAACCTCGTTCTCTCTGATTATGCTGCCCACTTGCTCCTCTGCATATAGCCCCGGTGCCAAAAATCTGGCTCATTCCTAATATCCCCAGGCACGGTCTTTACGTAGGTGGTACATATCTGAGACCCAGCATCTGGATGCCTGAGACCAGGGTATTGCTGTGTGTGGACAGACTTCAGCCACTCCAGATGGGGTTTATGTTCAGGAAGTATAGGACCCCCGCAGAGCTTTCAGAATGAAGGAAGAAGTAAGTGATGGAAAAGAGATAGACATTATGGCCCCGGCAGCACAGAGAGGGCTTTATGTCCCTGCTCTTACAGGATTTGGCTAAACATTCTGTGCGGCTCATGTGAAAGTAGGAAGCCCTGTAATCCCCTTCCCCGAAGCGAAGTAGAAGTATTGCAACAGAAAGGCCAGCCGGCCTTGGGGCTTGGCAGTGGCACTCTCCAGCACTCGGCTGGGGACAAAGTACTATCATTATCATTTGGATGTAGCTCCCTGGAATGTGAAAAGGCGACCAGGGAAATGCTAGCAATCACAAACGCGCCATCACAGGACATGGAGAGATAACCACGTATCTTTGCAGGAGGCCATCATGGCTCTGATTTACCTCCCTTGTCTCAGGCAGAACCCAGAGAGGGTAGAGAGAGGAGCGAAGGAGGGAGGAGGCAATAAGACAATTTTTCCCAGCAGAGCCAGGAAGCTCAGGTAAACGTACCCCTCCTTGATCGTTTTGGGTCTTAAGGGTGACCAGTTGAGGCTGAGGAGTCTTTGGGGGCAAACCCAAGTTAGCTTGAGTGTGTCTGGCCTTGAGGAAAGGAGGGAACAAGGCAGAGAAATGGAAAAGTGGGAAGTGGTTGCTCGGTGCTGAGTTTGGCTTAGAGTTTTGAACTCCATTTGAGCCTTTGGGCTCCAAGCAAAACTCAAGGGGGAATGAAAGCCACAGGAACCCACACAAGGTTAAGGCTTGGCAGGAAGCCCTCTGTGGGGCCACGCTGCTTTTCACACAGCTCTGCCTGGGCAGGCCTTTCGGCGGTGGATCCACCTTCCACCACAACTAGCATTTCTCTGGGCTCGTGTGAACCAGTCATTGAATGTATTCAGTCAGGACTTCAGTTTTCCCAGAAGCAGAACCCCTTTCTGACACCCAACACCATGTTCTTGGCTGACAAGTTATTTACCCCGTAGCCCAGCCAGGCAAGGAAACGATGTTGTTTTTGTGAAGAAATTCACCCCGGGGTTGAAGAGATGCGGGGGGTTGTAAAAGGAAAATATGAACAGAGATTTGGGGCTGAGACTTAGACTCTGATGGGTGAGCTCCCTGCCCCCCCTTTCTCTATAATAGTCCTAGAAAAACAGGGGTGATGTCGTCATCGCAGCTGCTGATGGCCTGACAGACAGTTTCCGCAGCGCTACATGAGGCCCTTTGGTGTCCCTGTCAGGAGATTGGCGGCTGAATGACACCAATGAGGCCAGGCCTGTATTCCCTCTGGGAATGCTGCCCTAATTGATAGACAGAAGGCAAAGAGAAGGATTGTTTTTGAACCTGAAAAGAATCCCCTTTTTTTTCTCCCTAAAGCTCATGCCCCCGCTCTCCCCAGCTCTATTTTCCCCACACCTCCCCCCCACCCACTTTTTTTTAAAGGTGTTTTGTTCCCGCAAAGTTACAGAGCTTAATGGAACCGAATGACTTTTACCCTTCACAATCTGTCAGTCAAAAGCCCGACTCCAAGACTGTTAAATAAAGTCCTTTCAGAGGCAGACAGGAGAGGAATGTGTCAGTCAGGCAACAGACCCTGTTGTGTTTTAATCTGTCAGAGGGGTGATGGGGGAGGGCAGTGGGCCCCAGGCAGGGCACATTCCCAGCAGCCGTTAAGAGGCCTTGACAAATCCAGGTGTGGAGCCAAAATGTCACCCAATCACCCACATTCTTGAGGTGTGGGCTCAGAGCCCCCAGGCACTCGGGTTTGCAATCAACTATGAGATGTTTGGGCAAACTTTCAGCACAGGCTTCAGACTAAGCATTTTTAACATAAAACCAACCACTAAGTGCTGGGTACCGGACAAGGCATGGCTTTCAAATTAATATCCCGCTCAGCCGCGAGCCCTGCAGACAGTAATCCTCCGACTGAAGGGCCTTCACGTAGACTCCAATTCCAAACCAATTTTGCAGAGCCACTTTCGTTTTTTTCTAATACCTTCCCTTCACATTATATGACAATCCATTAATCTTGCCCATTAACTTAAAATTGCTGGGCAATTTTTTTTTTTTTGAGGGCTCTGAACAGTTGCTTTTGTTCAGTACGGATTCAGAGCTTTCCATAATAAAAAATGTCTACCGTTAGACATGCTAATGATCTATTCCTTATGTTTCAGTGACATTTCCTTTAAGAGCTTAAAGAAAAAAGTTGGAGAAGGATGAGGGTAGAATAGAAATGGGGCAGAGGCAGTGGAGAAGTTAATATTTAAACAAACAGGACTTGTTCTTATCAGAATGCTACAAAGTACCAGTGCAGATATTTCTACCGGGCTGAAGGCCGGAGCGTTAGGGCCAGAGAGCCACCCACTGTCCCTGACGAGTGGCTGGCTCATGGCTGAGTAGCCTGTGGGACAGGAGATCTGCAGTGTCTCAACTCTGAGGGGTGTTTCGGCTCAGGGGTATGCGTGGGCATGTTATTTATTACTTGCTTGATTTTGATTTTTTTCCCCTCTCTTTGGGAGATTTTGCATAAAACAAAGGAATTTCTCCCTGTCCCCGTTTTCTTTTCTTCGATGCCATCTTCCGCCTCCCAGGACACACCTCCCAGAATGAGCAGAAAATGCCGTCTCCCCTCTTTTCCCCCTTTTCCCCCCATGTCCAGATCCAGGTAGTGGGGTGTCCACCTCCTAGCTGTCCCTGGGACCACTTTCGATACTTGTGTATGTACATTGCCGCAGCAAGTGATGACAAGTCCCCCCAGCCTCTTCTCTCCCTCCATCCCTCTCTAGCCAACACGGAGATGCTGTGCTTTCTTCCATCCCTGCATTCCTGCCGGTAGGGGTAAGTCCTCTGTAGATGAACTAAACTAAGATGTGAAAGGCCTCTAGCACAGGCTGATCAACTGTGTTACGCAGAAATAGTTCTAAACACGGTTAAAACAAATGCGGCACACTTTATGGTACTAGAGCTAAACATTTTCCAAAGAAACAGATGTTCAGCAGTCTGCAGCAACTCCAGTATGAGGCTGGAGAGTTGCAGCAGGTGAAACCGGAGCTGATGAACAGCAAAGCAAACCAGCTTATTCAGGCACCGGGGTGGAGAACCACACTTCTCCTACAGCTACTGATAAAGTTCTGGGAGCCAGTCTTAGAATCTATTGCTCCTCTGCTGTTTGGTTGGTGCTGAGTTAGATGGGAGGCCCAGAGGCAACTTCACGGAAGCAATATTCCTCTAGAATATTAATGAAGTCTTCAACTTCAGCCCTAGAAATACGTGCGCCCAGGCTTCTTGAGTCCATCCTTCACCAATTATTAATGATCTGCCACACTTAGAAAAAGAAAAAGCCATTTCTCGGCTCGCTTTCTGCCTGCCTTCCTTTCCCTCCACCTAAAACAAACATTGCATCTAGGGCACCGCTGGGAACACGGGAGCCTTCTTCACAAGGGAAACAGTTTTCCTTTATGCCCGAAATGCCAATGGATGCCGCGGCTTCTGTTTTTACCATTAATGGCTGCCCAAAAACTTGCAAGCAAACCTCTACAGCCGATAGAAATGCTTCTTAAAATGGCAGTGTGCACTCTGGTGGGAAAGAAAAAGCTTTCGATAAAGCCTTTGTCCCGGCAAATTGGAGGCTGTATTTGAAGGTGGTTGATAATGTGAAATTCACTTGTGAAATTCTTGGCAGTCAGAAAGGTGCTCCGGCTAAAACGCAAATAAACACACAGATGAACAAATAAACAAAAATAAACCCAAATCCGACTCATTTCTCTGGCAGTCCCCAAATTCAGTGAAAGCCCAGTTAGGGGCAGTTTTTCATCCTTTGGGGCCAGGTCTGTGGCTGTGGACGGAGAGAGGCAGAGCCTGCTGGTGAGTCGCCTTCTGTTGCAGCGTGCTGATGCTCTCAGCCTTGGTTTGGTGGTGCCCACGTGTGACCAAAGCCTGCTGTCCCCTCACTTGCAAACGTAGCTAGTCCTGCGGTTCGTTGGTGGCTGGACAGAACATTCACATATTGGTCGTAACATTTCTCAGCCTTCACATTTAGATGATTCTTCATAAACATGTGTCCGCTTAGCTTTTCATCCAGTTGGCTGCTAAATCTTTTGTCATGGGTGGATGCTATGATGACACAGTGTCCTTCCTAGACGTGTACATGGAAGCAGTCGAAGGCTGCATTTGAAGGTGGTTGATAATGTGAAATTCACTTTTTTTTTTGGACTGAGTTAGTTTCAAAATTCTTTTTTTTGAAGTTCTACTATTTTAATATTCAGCAACTGTAGCGTCAGTTGCATTAACGTGCTCTTGGAGTTGCTTCTGATGTCAAAACCAGATTACCAAAAAGCCCGAGGAGCTGTCTCTATGGGCAGAGCCTGGGCAAATGAGACACAAGTTTGGAAATCAGTACTTCGGTGACTCGGGGTTGGAAACAGACTCAGAACCTTGGCCG
The DNA here is from genome assembly GCF_003009895.1 of Hyaena hyaena. Taxonomy (NCBI): domain Eukaryota; kingdom Metazoa; phylum Chordata; class Mammalia; order Carnivora; family Hyaenidae; genus Hyaena; species Hyaena hyaena. The sequence goes on along the minus strand of NW_024080672.1, from coordinate 670,009 downwards.
TTGCTGGTCTGGTTCCTTTGTTATCAGTTCTTACATGATTTCTTTTCTTTCTTTCTTTCTTTCTTTCTTTCTTTCTTTCTTTCTTTTCTTTTCTTTTCTTTTCTTTTCTTTTCTTTTCTTTTCTTTTCTTTAAGTTTTATTCATGTTGAGAGAGAGACCATGAGCAGGAAAGGGGCAGAGAGAGGGAGAATCCCAAGCAGTTTTCATTCACACTGTCAGTGCAGGATCCCATTGTGGGGCTCGAACTCATGAACCATGAGATCATGACATGAGCCGAAATCAGGAGTCAGATGTTTAACTGATGGAGCCACTCAGGTGCCTTAGTTCTTATGTGACTTCTAGTCAAATCAGATCATCTTTACCATCAATTATTTGAAAATAATAATTTTAGTAATGATGATTATTATGCTATGTTGATTAGGCATTATATTATGGTGTGATGGTAATAGTATATGCTGGACATACTCCACATACATTCTCTATACTTACCTTACTTACACCACAAAGACCCCTGTTTGGGGTGGTGTTCACAGCAGTTAAGGATATGACCTCTGGTGACAAACCTCGTGTTTTTGAACGCTAGTGCTGCCAGTTACTGCGTGTGATCCTCATCTATAAAACAGGGGTGATAATAGCATGCACTTCACAGGGCCGTTGTGTAACTGAGTGAGCTCACATGTGGAGAGCCTTTAGAAGAGTGCCTGTCACATCTTAAGTGCCCAGTAAGTGCTGTTCCTTGTCATTATTTGGTTTCACAGTGTGCAGCCTGCATTAATCATTCCAGGCATGGTTTCCACCAATGAGGAGCAGCATTATTTTTTTCCCTTCCCCATGACCTATTCACTCCCGAACTGGAAGCCTGTGTGTCCTGCTCTCTGAGGACCTCGTTCTTTATTAACAACAATAAGCACTGGCCTGACTGCTTACCACTATCCATCCTCCACCTCACTGCTATGTTGGTATATGAAACACCTCAAAAATGGCGGCAGTGAATTTCTGGTGAGGAAGTGGTTTTAAAACAAATATTTTTTTTTAATGTGTTTAATTATTTTTGAGAGAGAGTGAGAGACAGAACACAAGCAGGGAAGACACACAGAGAGAGAGAGGGAGGCACAGAATCAGAAGCAGGCTCCAGGCTCTGAGCTGTTACCGCAGAGCCCGGCGCGGGGCTCCAGCTCACAAACGTGAGATTGTGACCTGAGCCAAAGTGGGATGCTTAACCTGCTGAGCCACCCAGGCGCCCCAGGAAGTGGTTTTGAAAAAGCTTTCTGGGGAAAACTCACGTGTGAGCAGACAACCCTGTAGGGTCAACCATTCCCCCAAACCCGTGCTCAGCGAATCCCCCATGCAGTGTGGCCACGTTCCCTAGATTGACTGAAGACGTCTGTGGAGCCACAGGATGGCACCTTCGTCTCCGGATCCCTGTGTGCCCTTCTCACTGTGCAGTCTCAGAAGTCCTGGGCCCCGCCCTTGAGGCCATGTTCTTTCAAGATGTTTGATCCCGGTCTCATTAAACCTGCCTTGGTTCTTCCCCCTCCCCCAGCCGCTCTTGATCTGTGCTGTTTAGTGCCATGGCAGGATATTAAAGTGGCACCCTCTGTTAAGAAAATAGCCTTGAAACTAGAGAAGACCTGTCACAGGGCACACAGTAGAGCGTGGTTGCTTAGTAAGGGTATTCTTGAAAACCGAAACCCCTTTCCTCGGCCCGCCCTGGGGTGTTCTCAGGCCATCCCGCCTAGTGGATGAAATCACACCATTTGGGCTGCAAAGCACAGGCAACTTCTGCCAGGACACCATGCCCGCTGCCTCCTGACTGCGACCAGATCTGCCACTCGCCTTTCAGGAAGACAGCTAAATCTGCCAGGCGTGGCACGCTTGCGTATTTAATTGAAAGACCAGACAACCCTTAATTTAATCCAGTTCAATTCAATAAATATTCATTGAACACCTACATAAGCCTTTAATCATTTATTTTCTTTCCTATCAATAAATCCCTGGGTACATAGCTCCATAAAACAGGAACATCTGCAGAACCCAACGATTTTTAACGTCATTTTCTGATAAGCTTGGTCCTCCCCAAATTAATTCTGAAATGCCTGTGATTTTTGGCTCATTCTAGAAATGTGGTATGGCTTGCTCTCTGGCTCCCACCTCTTGAAGGTTCACCTAGGTGTAGTAGGTTTGGACCAGTCCCCCTGCACAGCTTGGTTTGGTTCTTGGTAAAGTAAAGGGCACTTGATTTTGAACTTGACTGGGTCTGACCTGGCCCCAGGATAGTCTGTAGCCCGTTGCCCCTGACAGGAAGCAAGCTACAGATCCATCCTGTTCTTAGGGGTGCTGGGGGAGCGGGGGAGGATGGCATAGTCCAAATTGGAGTAGGTAGTGAGTTGGTCTTTCAGCCTCATGAATACCAACTTTGTTATAAGGACACAGTTTGTTAATCAGCTGATAAATAGTTTTGGAGCTCACAGGCAGCGCGGTGGGCACGCGAGGGTGGATGAGTGAGGCGACACTGGACACCTGTAGTTCTGTCTGCCTCTCTTCTCCCTCTGCTAGGAAATTTCTTCTTCTCTATCCTAGATGTTTCCGCTGGGTTGTTTGTTAATAATAGGGCCTCATCCCTGGCTGTCTTAAGCAGTTCGGGCTGCTGTGACAAAGTACCATGGGCTGAATGGCTTATAGGCAACAGAAATTTATTTCTCACAGTTCTTGAGGCAGGAAGTCTGAAATCAGGGGCCCGTGTGGTTGGGCCCTGGCGAGAAGCCTCTCCAGGCCATAGACTGCTGACTTGAACCCTCCCACGGCAGAGAACAGGGACGAGCAAGCTCTTTTGTGATCTTTATAAGGGCACTAATCTCATTCAGGAGGGCTCCGTCCTCGCAAACTCATGTCATCCTAATTCTCTCCCAAAGGCCCCTTCCCCTTCTAATACCGCCACACTGGGGAGTCTGGTTTCAAGATATGAGATTTGGGGGTACACAGATATGTAGTCCAGGACGCTGACCATGGGAGTAGACCCATGACCTAGGCTTTGGCCAAATCCAATCTCCCTCTCACTGGGATTAGACCAAGCCTTGGGCATACAGCCTAAGCAGGGTCAATCATATCCTTCCATGGGAGCCAGTACATGGGCGCTGGGACAGATTGAGGGTGTCTTGCTTTTGTATGTAGAGAAAGCCTGTGATAAGAGAGAATGAGGCCAGTATACAAAAGAAGAGAGATAAGGAGAACAAAGAGATGGAAAGAGAGAAAGAAAGAAAAAAAGAAAAAAAGATTCATGCTATTTTTTGAGTTCCCGTGCCTGAAAAAAACCCCACCCTTTAACTTCCCAGTTTATGAGCCACGAAATCTACTTTTCCACATAAGGTTGTTTACACTGGGTTTCTTTCACTTTCGATGGAAAGGTGCCTGACTAACACGTAGGGTTTAAGGACCAACACTACATACAAGGTTGAGCTATTCCTCAACTAACTACTTGGCTTTGGCAATCTCTTAACTGACCTATATATCTCCTTCCTCACTTGTTTTTTTTTTAATGTTTATTTTTGAGACAAAGACAGAGACAGAGAGTGAGGGGGAGGGACAGAGAGAGAGGGAGACACAGAATCCGAAGCGGGCTCCAGGCTCTGAGCTGCCAGCACAGACAGGCTTGAAGCCCCAAACTGTGAGATCATGACCTGAGCCAAAGTCGAATGCTTAACTGGCTCAGCCACCCAGGTGCCCCTCACCTTCCTCACTTGTAAGTGGAGTTAAGTGTGGCTCCAGTGGAGGGCACACAGTGCCGCTTAGGAAATGTGTGTGGAATAGTAGAATAATGTATGTAGCTAATCACATAGGGATGGTATTGGGTTTAATCCTATGAAATTGCCAACAAATGGTCATTTTTGTCCTATGAAAGAAGCAGTTTTGTGTGGTTAAATTAATAGCAGATTTCATTTACTGAGCAAGTAGAGCCACGTTGTCAGTTAACATTTATTGAGGCCCTACTATGCACAGGCGTTGTGCTAGAGGCTGTGAAGGAATTAAAGATGGAGAGAATACAAGGTCCCTGTTCTCAGGGAGACCACAGTCAGTGAGGACACAGAACTAACTGAGAGACCATTGCTATAGTGTTGGCCTCACTCTATCAACTAATGAAAAAGACTAGTGTTGGCTCTTTTTTTTTTCTTTTTTTAAGATTTCATCTTTATCAATGAACTGTGCCTCGTACAATCTAAGACGGATCTAGATAGTGGCCGATTCAAAGAAGAGCTCTGACATCACACTTCCTAGAACCCCTCCTTTTGCAGCTTCTCTCTTTGAATTCCTTTGGAACTGTCACTTGTCAGCCCAAAGAGTCAAGGATCAAGGAAAATGCTCAACACAAGATGTCTTTTCAGTGATCTCTGTGCTGATTCACCCTGTCTGCATGAGAATTTTCTCCCTTTGTCCCTTTTGTCTGGGAGAGGACCAACTTAAAATCTTATCTGTGCTGGCTCAAATCCCCAATTTACATCAAGAGGAGGCCGAAGAATGGTAATGGGGACATGGCCAACGAATAATGCAAATTTGCAAATTTTGCTACGACTTTAACCCCCACGGAACCGGGTTCTCTCAAGACGTGGCATTTGAGGTGTGTTTTTATATCTATATTTCTCGGTTTAGATTTCTGGACATTTCAGTAGTCCAGTGTGATGGCTGATTCTAAATATCTCAGTTTTGGGGTGTTTGTCCATCAGTCCTCCTACACGTAATGTATACTGAAAACAGAGCCAGAGCCTTGCAATTTGCCTAAGTCAGGCTGACTGCTGATCTCAAATAGAAAAAGAATCACCCACGGAGAGCACAGTTCTTACCCTTCTCTGAGTGGCCATTTGGTCAGCTTCCTTTTGCTGACCCACTGGAGTCTGAGGACTTCTTCCTAGAAAGCGAGTGCTTCCTCAGCTTTGAATAAACAGCATTCTCTTCTTTTCTTCTTTGTTTTGGGTCCTATTTCCTCCTTTTACTTAAAAAATCACCTTCATGTGAACTAACTTGCCATTTTGCCAAATCTGCCTGTCAGTATAAGGAGCCCAGGAATGTTTCAGCGGACCTATAGAAGAAGTGCTCTAATATATGTATGATGGGCTGAAAGAGTTAAAATGCACGTGGTAATGGCCGTAGCCGCTAGCATGCAACCCGGACATTTGAATTTATCTTATGTAAATAAGAGAGATGTTCATCTTCTACGTGTACATATACACAACAGTTTAGTGTAATCTAAACTGTGGTGTGTGGCCTCAGAGCTCTCCTGGCTTTGCCAGAGCCTCATGCTTGTGTTCGCACATTTTCCAAGGGGCCCTTCCCGTTGCTAAAGGAGCTCAAGTCACTTTTCCGTGAATGCCCTGTGATTGGCAGGAATGCTGGCTGTTGTAAGTATCATATTGTTCGGTGGTAGAGAATATATTTTATTGCTGGTTCAATAGCATTTCACAGTTATTAAAGCAGAGTCATTGTCTCTGGAAGCTTCCAAAGGCTCTGAAACTTTGGGGCACAGGGAAACAAACACACACATGCTCAACACCTGTCAGTCATCCCCATTGTTCCACTGTGGCTGTCATAATCTGCCTGTGGTGTTTAAAATGTTTTAGGGGAAATGCTGAGAAAGTGGCTTTCTAAACATATCATGTATAGCCATGTTTTTTCATAAATAAGAATTTATCAGAAATCACATTTATTTCGCAATGCTTAGAAATAAAAACAGTTGAAGAATGGCCCACCTGTATTATTACAACTGCACATTAAGGCATGTAGATTAAAAAAAAAATGTTTGCAGATAGGACCAATTTTCTCATAGGCCCCAAGATAAATGCCTGCCTGAAGTCATGGCTTTGCCTGAGGAAAAGGATCCAAGCAGGAGATGGATGGATGTGATTGGGGTGGGGGAGGAGGGGACACATATAATTCTCTGTAAGTAAGAGCTCCCCCAGCTTATCTAGCAGATAATGAAAATATCTCGGTGGATGACCTTGTACAGTTGACAGGTGTTAGGTGACAGCTGAGAGCTTTGCCAGGAGAAAAAGGCAGCCGCTTGGACAAACGTTAGGAGCTCCTGTGACGAGACAGGGCAGGATCTTAGCTGTTTCTGTAGGGCTAATGTGACGTCCCAACATCCCACAGATTGTCCTGTGTGGGTCATCCCCAGGAAGATGCACGTAGGGTCTTCTGCAAACTCCCACCTTCCTGGCAATTTGACTAATGCTTTGTTATTTGTCCTGACAGCGCTGAGCTGGTCCCCGCAGATTTTGCCCTCTTCAGCGCTTTGTGTACTTTCTGTATTGTTTTCCTTTTTCTTCTTCAGAGCAGAGTTTGTGAGGCCCCGAGGACCACACCGACGCTGCAGTCGGCGAATGCCCAGTTAATCTTCTGCCGAAAGGAAAATGTATTCTTCTTTCTCTTCAAGTGTCTCTGGCAACGACTGGGCGTGGGCAGAAACTTGTGTTCATCTAAACAAGGACAGAAAATGTATGACCTCTCTTAGCGCTTCTGGCCAGCTCTTTCTAACGATGCCACTCTATGCCTGGTTTCTAATATTTTTCTAGAAGTGATTGCAATTGGAAAGGAACATATTCTGTTTCCTACTTAGAGGAGCACATCTGGAAGGATATATACCCAAATGGTAGATGGTTATCTTTAGGGGGTCGGGGGTCATTTTTCTCTATCTTTTTTTAAATATATACCTTCCCGTATATTGTGAATTAGTACTTACACCAAAAAAGGTGGCAGGGGGATATTTTGCTAACAACCTCTTCCACAAGCTTTTCTGCATGATGGTGATTTTTTATGGGGTTACTTGTAAAAAGATTGTGCCTTCAAAGGGGATCTGACTACAAGGGCTTCATCTGCTACCTGCATTAGTGCGTCACTTTGTATAAGTTAGGTTTCCTCATGTAAGATAAGACCATGACACCCGCTTGTAGAAATTATGGTGAGAATCAAATGGCATGACGTATGGAGAAGTCTCTGATATACGTAAAGTGCTACCCAATGGGGAGGAGTAACAAAAGCAATCATTTGTTCGCAAGGAATCAATGGGGCAAACGTAGACCAAGGAATCTGCACCAAAGGAACGTGCATCCTGGTGACCTGAAACACAGTATTTTACTTCAGTTAGCGTGAATGGAGAAACCCTTTCTAAGAGCCTTCCAACTTGTGCAAGCGGTTTAAAATTCTTAGTGCTGGCTTCCAGCACTGTTTTGTGAAAGGAAAGCGTGTGTGTGTGTGTGTGTGTGTGTGTGTGTGTGCGAGCGCACACAAAGTGCCCACGTGTAATATGCAGTGACATCAAACTACATTTAAAAGTCAGGGCACCTGGGTGGCTCAGTTGGTTAGGCGTCGGACTTCAGCTCAGGTCCTGATCTCCTGGCTCGTAGGTTCGAGCCCCATGTCGGGCTCTGTGCTGACAGCCAGCTCAGAGCCTGGACCCTGTTTCAGATTCTGTGTGTCTCTCTGCCCCTCCCCTGCTCATGCTGTCTCTCTCTCTCTCTCTCTCTCTCAGGAAAAAAAAAAAAAAAAAAAAACCCAACATTTAAAAAAAAAAGTAATCACCGGGATGCCTGCGTGGTTCAGTCGATTAAGCATCCAACTCTTTTTAAATTATTGTTTTTATTATTTATTTATTTTTCTAGTTTTATTTTATTTTTTAATTTACATCCAAGTGAGGTAGCATATAGTGCAATAATGACTTCAGGAGGAGATTCCAGCGAATCATCTGCTATGTCTAACACCCAGTGGTCATCTTAACAATTGTCTTCCGTAATGCATCCAAGTCTTGATTTCAGTTCAGGTCATCGTCTCGCGGTTCATGAGATCGAGTCCTGCATAATTGGGCTCCATGCTGACCGTGCAAAGCTTGCTTGGGATTCTCTCTCTCTCTCCCTCTCTCTGCTTCTCCCCTAGTCGTGATCTCTCTCTCTCAAAATAAAGAAACACTTAAAAAAAAATAAGAAAAGTAGTCACCATAGCACACATATAACCCCACTATCTGACTGATTCAAGGGTTTTTAAAGACTGTCTTATGTGGGGCCAGAGGTTTGGGAAACTCTCACAGAAAGGTAAAAATCATTAGAAACAGAAACCAAAACCAAAGAGAAATAACAGCAGTCTCTCACAGAACACCCAGCCAACCTGCTGAATGAAACAGCTCTCTGGTGACCCAAACTGCAGTGGTGTTCCCTTGCTCCTTTAAGGAAGAAGTGGAAGACAAGGTAGGGAAATGGTGACAAGAAACTGCCTTCTGGGGACAGAGGCAGGTTGAAAAAGCAGTGTGTCTGTGGGAATACCTTGACCATCCCTGAAAACACTGGACACTCCCAGGTCTTGGTGAAGATGTCCTGTTTGCACGGGCTCAGAACCATATTCAGTACAGCTCACGTGCTGGAAGGGGGTGCTCATCTCAGGTCTGGACTGACCAGCTTGAAAGGGGTTACGCTCAAGAGTGATCAAAGATTTAAACTGTCATGTCGACAGTAAGCTGGGGAACAGGCGATGCGGGGGCCTTAATAAATCTGCCCTTGACTTATGGCCGAACTTCATTCAGCAGAAAATTATTTCTGCAGCATATTGAGTGCCATGTTCTGATGGAGACAGAAATAAAAGAAAGGTGGAAATGGGGAGAAGGGAATGGAAATTCAATCCACATGTGGTGGGGAGGACTCTTCAGTAAATTCTTTTTCAGATGAAATAAGAAACAGAATGTGTAAGACTCTCAGAATATGGTACATTCCTTTGACTAAAATGCCTTCAGTGAAGAACATGGGCAAGGAGTGATTCTCAGGAAAGATCAATATGGAAGGTGGGGAGGGGGAAGGAGAGAGAAAATTTTAGTGATTTAGGCACGATTGTTCATTCATTTGTTAACTGAGTTAGCCAGGCTCTATTGAGTTCTTACTACGAGTGACACATTGGCCTCACATCTTGAGGAGTGATTCACTCCTGAGCAAAGGAGTTAGATCCACAAGTTCAATGTACACCTAAAATTTGCCAGCCTTGCCCCCAGCTCAGTTTAGTCCAGCATGATGCAGATGCTCTGCTGTCCAGAGGAGCAAAGTTCTGTGGAATCTCCTCTGAATAAAGTGTGGGAGTGGTAGTCAGAGTTTTAGGTATCACAGAAGGCTCAGCCATTTTCCCAATTCAACATAAAGAATAGATTTTTCAATAATTTGAAAGGCTGATTTAAAAAGAAAACAGACATCTCTCTCTCTCTGTTAATATTAATACAAACATCTCACTCTCTCTCTTAATAACATTAAGAGAGAGAGAGCATGTGAGCATGAGTTGGGGAGGGGCAGAGAGAAAGGGAGACAGAACCTGAAGCAGGCTCCAGGCTCTGAGCTGTCAGCACAGAGCCTGACACAGGGTTTGAACTCATGAGCCATGAGATCATGACCTGAGCTGAAGTCAGACATTTAACCGACGGAGTCAGCCAGGTGCCCCCAGACATCTCTTTCTTAGAGAATATGTGATTTAAATCTTCTTATTGCTTTTTCTTATGACATTTTAGAAAGAGAAGAAAGGGGGCGCCTGGGCGGCTCAGTTGGTTAAGCATCAGACTTTGGCTCACGTCATGATCTCACGGTTCTGAGTCCGAGCCCCACATCAGGCTCTGTGCTGACAGCTCAGTCTGGAGCCTGCCTGGGATTCTGTGTCTCCCTCTCTCTCTGCCCGCCCTCCTCCTCCCCATGCTCTGTTTCTCTCTTTCTTTTTTTTTTTTTAATGTTTTATATATTTCTAGGAGACAGAGAGAGAGACAGCATGAGCAGGGGAGGGTCAGAGAGAGAGGGAGTCACAGACTGAAACAGGCTCCAGGCTCTGAGCTGGCAGTCAGCACAGAGCCCGACGTGGGGCTCGAACCCATGAACCGTGAGATCATGACCTAAGCGAAAGTCGGACGCTTAACCAACTAAGCCACCCAGGCGCCCCAACTGTTTCTCTCTTTCAAAAATAAACATTAAAAAATAATTTAGAAAATAAGAAAGAGAAGAAAGGGTTAAGATTGGGGAACTGTAATTTTTCAGGCCAGTTCATGAAGGCTCAAAGAGTCCTTTCAATCCCAGACCAGAGCTAATTTGAATTCAGGAGACAATTTAGGAGGCAAGACTTCTCTTTCTCTATCAGTTTTGAAGCTATTGGGAAAAACTCAAGAAAATAATGAAGGCATTTCCTCTTGTAAATAATCTGTCCACTGTTTGTTTGTTTGTTTTTGTCTCCCTCTACTTTCATTCCCCGAGCTGTAATGAGTTTTAGAAACAGAAGGTGTCAGATATTGGCTTGTTGTTCTTGTTGAGATCTCCAAATTCTTGACACCTCTGGGCATGCTGGGCACAGATACTGTGTAATTTACCGAGATCCGCAGCTTTCGTGTTCTCTTCCCTCCAAGATTTGGAGCTTTTTGTTCACAGGGATGATTTGTTTCTCTGTAGTGGAGCCAGCCACGTTGAGTGGAGAATCTGACACCCTGTGGCATCCCAAGCTTTTGCAGAACCTCGGTAACCATGCTCCGTGCTTCTGTGAGCCGGGCTCGCGGTTCGTCCTGTTTAGGGGAGGAGAGGAACCAAGGCAGAATGAGCTGGGTGTCTTTAGGTGTTAAAGTGGAAGGCTCAGGGCATGTGCGAAAATTAAGATTTTCATCTGCTCACGAACATGGTGGCTGGTTGAATTGGAGTGAGGATATGGTGGGCTGAAAGAGACGAATTATGCTTATATTCCTCTCTCACCACTTCAGAGAACAAGGATACGGTTAGCTCAGGGGTTGTTCCATGGAAGATGGGACTATCAGTTAAGGGCTGGGTTAACCATCCAACGTGCGATACCCAAGGACGGTAACGACTGTGTAGGTCCCTGGAGGTAGAACCAATGCAGACGATCTCTTCCGACTTTCCTGTGTCACTGTCCTTCTCTCTATCACCATTTCCATCCTCCTTCCTCTTTTGATGAAGGAGAGTTGAACTCTGAGTGGCCTGAAGGGGACTGCGGTTGTGGTTGGCTCTCTAAATAAACCTAGATACAGCCCTGGGGCTGCAGACCTGGACAGGCTGATGAGCCAACTATTGCCCAGAAGATGGACTGCTGAGAAGCTTCTCCTACTGTGTTATGTATGTAGTGATGTATTTTCTCATTTATGTTACTCATAAGCTCAATTTAGTTTAATATCTTAATATCTTTTTGTGCATACAGTTTTTTTTTTAACTTTACTACTCATTTAGCTCTACAAGTAAATTGCATCCTTGTGAAGAATATATTACACGTGGGTGTATAGGACCTTGCGCTTACTTTGGCCACCCTGGGTAGCCCTGCCAGCAGATGTATCAAACTGAGTTCTTGGAGGAATTTTCTCTCCCCACTAAAGAGAGAACTGTTAGGCAGCATCTAGCCCAGGGTTCAGGGCGGCTGAAGCCCCCTCGTGCTTCGCTTTATCCCTGGCCAGCCTCCTCTTTTCGTGCCTAGACCAAATTCCTTCTCTTTCCACTTGAATTCAGAGAGCTCATGCTGGACAAAGGGGTTGGAGAACACAGAGGGACCTTCTGATAAATGTCTTGGTGTGAGGGGTGAGCAGGAGGCGGGAGAAGCTAAAGGGGAAAAAGGTTAGGGAAAGAATGAAGAGGAGGTGCAGGGTGTCTGGAGGAGGGTTCCGTTATCAATTCCTTTGAACACTCCTGCTTCGCCAGGCAACAAAGACGACTTGGAACATTTAAAAGAAAGGGAAGCCCTGGAGCTCAGACAAAGCTGGTAAATTACAAGAGAGAGCTCTTCGGGGTAGTAGGTCCTCAGGGACGGAGGGTGGGTGGAAATGCCGCCCCCCCCCCCATGGCTTGATTCAAACTCAAGAGAAAAGGGAAAGAAAGGAATGTGTCTGACTACACTTTTTCCAAACACGAGCTTGTTTTTTTCGCTTGCCATATCTACGATTGAAACGTAGCCAAATAATTGCAGGGAAAATATTTGGTTAGGTTTGGAAAGACTGTTTGGAGAAACTGACTAGTTGTAAAACGGAATATTTGGAATGACCGTCTGGGAAAGATAAACTTAGAAACTGGAAAGGTGAGCCCGGCAGACCTCAGGGAACACAAAGGCAGAGAGGAGGGCATGGTGTTTTGCATTTGTGAGGATGAGAGTGAAGGTGTCTAGGCCATCATTTGCCAGGTTTTGAGTTGGGAATGTTTTTCTTGATGTGGCTTCCGGGAAGGATTATGACATTTAGTCTTTTATGCAAAGTGGTGTCTTATTATAGAAGAAAAAGCAATCGCCTCCAGTTACCGCGTCCGAAATCCTGAGCTGTGCCCCAGGCGTCCATCTCACATCAAGTTAACTGTAGAAATAAAATCGGAGGGAATTTGGCCTCCAGGTTATAGGGCTGGACAATGCTTTGAGAGGCCTTCTGGGTGGATTACTTCTAAACCCTCCCTGACAGATGAAAATTTATCTTATTTTTAAATGTTCCCCAGAGGAACAGTGTCCACTGACTCCCTTAGTAACTCATTCCAGTTTTTAACGACCTCCACATTCAGGAAATTCCTTCTCCTGTCTTCCCTAAACCCATTCTGCTCCAGCTTAAGTCCATTTTCTATTGACTTGCCCCAGAAGAAATGGAAAAAAGAGGTCATCCTTTTGCATAAACATCCTTTCACATAATTAAAAATTAATTCTTTAAATCTAAAAAGGTCTGTATCTCCTCTCTTGATCCCATCAAAGCTCCCCGCTTCCTTCAGCCTTCCCTCAGGGGATCCAGCTCCTGGTCTCTTCTCCACCTTTGCTGTAGCCTCAGAACCTCCCTCTGGTTTCTGCAGCCTTGGCGCTGGGCGGGGAGAGAAGAAAGAATATGGCAATGCACTCCTTCCCTCATTTCCTTGGGCTGCCTCTGCCAGAGATGACGTAAGAGGCTAAAAGGTACTCATCATGTACAATTTTAACATTTTTCTGGTCCACAGGATATTCGTTTTCAAAGTCAAGTTTTTCTCATACATCAGGTCTGTGGACATGTATAGGGGTACATCTCTTTAGGTTTTGGAGGGGCAAAGAAGTAGGATTGAACACAAATACAATATACGAAGACTTGCTCAGTAGAACACAAAGGTACGCTCAATGGTGGCCCTTAGGTAAGCAAAAATAGACTTTCTCTTTCCTTCTATTAGGTATACGCATTTCGCAAAGTATCCTTTCAGCTTTGCTGAATTTTTCTTAGAAACTTTCCATGAGTCAGTTTCTGTTCCTTGGGTGGAACCACTGATCCTGCCCTTGCCCTTGGTGATAAAGCCCTGAAACCTAACCAGATACCGCCATTGCCAGAACTTTACTCAAATGCTACCAGGGCAGGGCAAAGTCTTGCCTTGTTTTCTTAGGCAGCAGAGCTGTTGACTAAGCAAACTGATGTACCTTTTAAGATTTATCTTTACTTTAAACGAGGTCTTCTTATCTGTTTGTACAGTTTCCAACACTTTTACATATTGGAGGATCAGAGAGTCACGGAGATGACTTTATCATAACTTGCATTTCTAATTTCTAAAAAAATGCTAAGAAAACCTGAAGCATTCTCAGATTTCCCTATAGTTTCCAAAACATGCTTATGAGGGTGTTAAATAGGAATGAGGTGCTTTAAAAAAACCTATTGCTATTTTTATGACTCATGTGTTTACTCTTACTTGAGCCTTAGCAACAGATCATAGAAGAAGCCAGAGAAAGTTGCTTGTCTGTCATTATGAAGAATGAGTTCCTAGCAAATCAGGAGACAGTCTGGTTTGGCCACTCCACATGTGGTCTCTGGGATTCCACATATTCATCTGCAGAGAATAAAAAGAGACAAAATCACCATCCTCAGAGAACATACATACATTTATTTATTTATTTATTTATTTATAAATCATTCACCACAATCAAGTGGGATTTATTCCTGGGTTGCAAAAGTGGTTCAATATTTGCAAGTTAATCAATATGATACACCATATTAATGAAGAAAGGATAGAACGGTACAATCAGAGGCACCAGGCACTGGGCCAGACCGGGGACCCTCAGCGATCCCACCCTGGTCATGCAGCCTCCATGGGTGGCCAAGTGTCTGGGAGAACAGTGATGTACCCTAGTCTTGGAAGGAGACAGAAATGGCTGTTTTGCTGCTTGGAAGGAGACAGAAATGGAAGAAGACACTAGGGCTTGAGGTGATGGGGAGAAAGAAGTGGGCTTGACAGACGTGGGGCCAGCCTCCACATCCATAAGGCCTGAGGTGCCCACTGGCCCAAGAACCACATTAGCTCCTCGCCTAGCTCCTTCAGCAGCCTAGGATAAGGAGCCCCAAGGTAGCCGGATCCTCTGGTACCTCTAATACCTCAATAACTTTCACATAGAGATCCAGCTGTGCCCCTTCTCGGCATGTAGCCCTTGGTAGCTGTCCCCCACCCCCGCCATGATACATATACACAGTGCTGGTTTGTCGGCATATAATTAGAGGACATACGTTTAGTTTGGTTTTATACATTTATCTCCCATAGTACCTATTAGAGTTGGGGATTTTATCTTTAAAAATGTATGCCTTATTGGATGCTTTCCTGGGTGGCTCAGATGTTAAGCAGCTGACTTCAGATAATCTCACGGTTTGAGTTCGAGTCCCACATTGGGTGAGCTCTTGTCCAGCTTGGGGTGAATGTGAGCCCCACTTCAGACGAGCCCTGCTTCTCTTTCTTTCTCTCATGCTCACTTGTGCCCTCTATTTCTAAAAAAAAAAGCGTCCCTTATTTTGTAGCCATTAAAAATTATTTATAAAAAGTTTATAATAATATGGAGAATGCCTCCTGGGTTATAATGTTTAAGAAAAGAAAGATACAAAGTTGTATATGCATTCTGTTCTAAGTTAAAACTAAAAACAGCAATGGGATGATCTCTTTAAACACACACACAGACACATAGACACAAACACATGAATAAAGGTCATAATAAATAGGCATACAGAAAAGATGAAAGGAAAATAAAACAAAATGTTAATGGTGCTTGTCTTTGGGTAGCAGGATGACAGGTAATTCTACTACTTTGTACTTTTCTGCATTTGCCTTTTTTTTTTTTTTTTGGTAATAATCATGTATTGCTTTTAAAATAGAATGACACATGGGTGCCTGGGTGGCTTAGTCAGTTAAGTGTCTGACTTTAGCTCAGGTCATGATCTCGTGGTTTGTGAGTCTGAGCCCCGCATCGGGCTCTGTGCTGACAGCTGGGAGCCTGGAGCCTGCCTTGGATTCTGTGTCTCCCTCCCTCTCTGCCCCTCTCCTGCTCATGTTCTCTCTCTCTCTCTGTCTCTCAATAATAAATAAATGTTAAAAAATTTTAAAAATATAAAAGAGAAGGACACATGTTCATTAAAAAAATTATTCCCTTCAATCTCTAACAGCTTTAAGATTTTGCAGAGTCTCTCATTAAAATGAACATGGGATGAGTCAGTTCCTAAGCCACTGGCAGTGAAGACTTGAAAGACAAGTACCTGTGGTAAAAAGGTGATGCTGGGGGGCGGGGAGAGGAAATGGGAGGGAAACAAAATCAAATTTCAGCTGCAGCACACTTTCCCCTCTCCCTGACAGCTACACTCTGGACAGTCTCAGTGGTTTGGGGGACACAGGTGTTTTTTCCGCTGGGCATAGAAGGAAAAAATGAACATTTAATAAGCGCATCAGGCATTGTATATTCCATCCCATTTTATCAGTAAGGAAACTGAGCTTGGAGGCATTTTGGAGTTGCTTAAAGAAAGTAAGAGGCTAGGTCCGGATTCAAATCCACCCCTACCTGGCTGGACAGAGGTGATCTGCCTTCCCTGAACTTCTAGAAATGCCCCTTAGACCATAGAGACAGAGCTTCCCAATGTTCGGGGTGGGCTTTAGGTTTGACAAGTATGTGCCTGGAATGTTCAGAGCAGTCCTGATTTAAAAGAAATTGCATTATTTTTAAGAAAGGTCATTTAAAAAATATGTAACTAAATGTGACTCCAATTTTAGTAGGTTGGTCAGAAGAGTTTCTATCAATTTATCCACAAATCAGAAAAATGCTGGAGCAACATCACCAAGATGGTGCATGAATGATTCCTGATTTTGCTCCCCCTCCCAAGAACAACTAATATCTATTCATGAAGAAGACATGGCTGCGAGAATCCTAGAACATGGGGTTAAGGCTGAAGCACCTTACAGAGATCAAGATAGATTGCATTAGAAGGTTGAGGGGAGTAGCTTCTCATGGACCACATTGCCCCTCCCCCAGGACACCACAGCTCCACACAGAGAGGTCTCTCTGGAATATTTGGTTCCTCCTCCAGGAAAAGAGAACCCAGCAGTGGGGATAACCAACCTCCCTCAGCATTGTGGGTTGCTTTGAGGAAATGCCTAACTTGATCTCATACTGTGGGGACTCTCTGGCAGTCTGCAGGGCCCAGCCACTGGGAATCCAGCTATGGCAGAGAAGTGGGGAGGCACTCCCAACAACGAGCACACGGATCTCTGGACCGGGTTCATACCTGCGGTGCCCAAGTAGTAATCACAGCCAGTGGTTTTGCTCACCTGCAGAACCACATTGGCAACTCACGCTGACCAGAGAACTAGGTAGGGTGTAGATCTGCCTGATTGGGATCCTCAAACGAGGAATTTTGCTGGGCCTAAAGCCCCATTTGCTCATACCCCGGCAAGGTGCTGAGTCACAGCCCCACCCACTATCATGAGTGCCTTCCAGCTGCATCTGACCAGAAGGGCTGGTGACAACTCCTGAAGTTGTGTGGCCCAGCTACGAGGTGGGCAAGCAAAGCTGATCACCTCCAGAGTAAAGCCAGTGCTGACGGTGGAGCCTTCCCATGCTAAGCAGATAGGGGGATTAATTCATAGCCAAGTCAGAGGGTAGCTCTTGCCTTCTCTCCCCAACTGGAAAGCCTATTTGGGAAATTGAGAGCAGCCTGGAGTGCCCAGGCTGGGGGCTGAGACATAGCCGTGCCTGTTGTGATGAGTGCTTTCTGGCCCCCTCTGACAAGAAGGGCAGTGAAAATGCCTGCAAACTGCATGACCCAGTGGTGCTCAAGTTGAGAGAAGGGCAGAAGTGGCTGATAGTTTGCAGAACGAAGCCAGTCGCCCTATTCAACCCAGGAACTTGGGGTGTGGGTTGGCTTGAGTTAAGACGATGAAGAGCGTTAATGATTTTAGAGCTGCTTCTCCCTCTGCACCCAGGCAAGGAATCTATTCATAGTTCCACTCATTGTTGAACTCAGTCTTTATCTTTTTTTTTTTTTTTAATATTTATTTATTTTTGAGACAGGGAGAGACAGAGTGTGAGCAGGGGAGGGGAAGAGGGAGAGGGAGACACAGAATCTGAAACAGGCTCCAGGCTCTGAGCTGTCAGCACAGAAGCCAGTGCGGGGCTTGAACCCACAAACTGCAAGATCCTGACCTAAGCCGAAGGCAGACGCTTAACCAACTGAGCCACCCAAGCACCCCGAATGCAGTCTTTATCTTGTCTAAACAGGGAACCGAGGTAGAGCACACGGGAACCTGCATAGTCCATTCAATGCCCTGTGTACAGTGGCACTTCAACAGAGAGCATAACCCGTAGCTCCCCCTGTCTGCAGAGCAAAACTGGTCGCCTCACTTGACTAGGGAATTCAGTGTACACTCAAGATTGATTCAAGACCTCCAACAATGAGCTGTATAGGTCTTGGGCTCCAGTCTGCTGCCCTGCTGGGGAAAGGAAGCTAATTTATAGCCACATCTACTACTGAATATAATATCCAGTCCCAACCATTTAGAATGCCTGACCAGAGAATCCAGGCAGCTTTAGAATACATCTTATAGCCTCACTTGGGTAGGAAAACTCATCCAACTACCCTCAGCCAGTGGGCAAACCCCCATCCCCATCCTTAGAGCTTAAACAGTTGCCTTGCCCCCCAGATAGACCATAACAGAAGGCCTCACTTGTCCAGTGACATTACCAGAAAACACACCAAGAAACCCAAACTGGGCTGACTGGTGAAGAGCTATCTCTCCCAAAGCAAACCTGTAAAGTCTCTAAGAGTGGCTCTATTACTCAAATGAACAGATATCAACATAAAGAATCAAGGATCACACACAAAAAACCAGGTAAATATGACACCATCAAAGGAAACAAATAAAGCTCCAATAACTGGCCCTAAAGAAAAGGATATCTATAAACAGTCAGACAAGGAATTCAGAATAATTCTCTTAAGAAAGTTTAGTGAACTGTAGGAGAACACAGACAACTAAATAACATTTGAAAAACAATGCATGAATAAAATGAGCTTTGATGAGGAAATAGCAACCATCAAAGAAACTCACAGAAATCCTAGAGTTAAAAAATACAGTAACTGAACTGAAAAATTTCAAAAGTAGGCTCAACCATGCAAAAGTATCAGCAACCTGGAAATTAGGACATTGAAAATTACCTAGCCAGAGGAGAAAAAAAATTGAAGAAAGTCTATGAAAATTATTGGACACAATGAAAAGAAACAGCATTTGTATGATGGGAATTCCATAAGGAGAAGAAAAAGAAAAAGAGAAAGGAACAGAAAGCATACTTGAAGCAATAGTGGCTGAAACATCCTAAACCCGGGGAGAGAAATGGACATGCAGATCCATGAGGCCCAAAGGATCCCAAGTAAATTGAATCTGAATTGGGCTACACTGAGACACATTATAATTAAATTGTCAAAAGTCAAAGACATAGAAAGAATTTTAAGAGCAGCAAGAGAAAAGAGAGAAGCTACATATAAGGGAACGCCTGCAAGACAGCAGATTTTTAAAAAAATTTCTAACGTTTATTTAATTTGAGAGCGAGACAGAGTGTGTGTGAGCAGGGGTGGGACAGAGAGAGAGAGGGAGACATAGAATCTGAAGCAGGAAGCAGGAAGCAGGCTCTGACCTGTCAGCAAAGAGCCTGGTGCAGGACTCGAACCCATGAGTGAGATCATGACCTGAGCCAAAGTCAGACACTCAACCGACTGAGCCACCCAGGCACCCCAGCAGATTTTTTTAACAGAAACTTTTCAATTTAGAAGAAACTGGGTTGCCATATTCAAAATATTGAGAGAAAAGAACTATCAACCAAGGCATTCTATACCCAGTGAAGCTGTCCTTCAGAAACAAAGAAGGGATAAAGACTTTTATGAACAAACAAAAGCTGAGTGAGTTTGTTACCACCAGACCTGCCTTATAAGAAATGCTAGGGGTGCTTGGTGGCTCAGTCAGTTAAGCATCAGACTTCAGCTCAAGTCATGATCTCACTGCTCATGAATTCAAGCCCCACGTCAGGCTTTGTGCTGACAGCTCAGAGCCTGGAGCCTGCTTCGGATTCTGTGTCTCCCTCTCTGCCCCTCTCCCATTCACACTCTTTCTCCCAAAAATAAAACAAACATTAAAAAAATGTTAAAGGGAGTTCTTTGAGTGGAAGTAAAAGAACACTGATTAACAACACAAAAATCCAAAAGGTAGCATATGTACATATATAATTGGTAGCATATAGATAATTGGTAATGGTAAATATATAGTCATAGCTAGATTCTGCCATAGGGTAATGGGGTGCATAACTCACAAATGTAGTTTAACAGTTAAAAACAAAAGACTGTAGTAAAAATAAACATGAATATAACAATCTCTTATTAGTTATACAATATAAAAAACATGTACATTGTAACAGCAATAGCCTAAAATGTGAAGGGGAGAAGTAAACACATGAAGTATCTGGATGCTACTGAAGTTAAGTCATTAGTTTAATATAGAGCGTTATAACTTTAAGATAGCTTATGTTTGCCTCATGACAACCACAAGGGAAAATCTTGTAGTAATTACACAAAAGAACATGGTAAAAGTATTGAAGCATACTGATACCAAAAGACATAAACCACAAAAGAGACAGCAAGGTAAGAAATGAGGAACAACAGATCTACAGCAACCAGAAAACAATTAGCAAAATGGAAATAGTAAGTCCTTACCTGTCAATAATTACCTTAAATGCAAATGCTTAAATTCTCCATTCAAAAGACATAGAATGGCTGAATGGATAAAAAAAAGCAAAAAAGTAAACAAACCCACTATCCAATAATACATTGTCTATAAGAGACTCACTTTAGCCTTAAAGACACACATAGACTGAGAGTGAAGGGGTGGAAAAAGTCATTTCAAGCAAATGGTGACAAAAGAAAAAGAAAAGCAGCATAGCTAAATTTATATCAGGTAAAATAGACTTTAAACTTAAAATGGTAGAAAGAGACAAAGAAGGTCACTTTATAATGATAAAAGAGATCAATATATCAAGAAGATATGACAACTTTAAATATTTGTGCATTGGACATAGGAGGACCTAAAGATATAAAACAAAAAGTAGCAGAACTAAAAGGAAAAATAAACAGTAATACAAGAATAGTTTGGGACTTTAATACTCCTCTTTCAACAATGCATGCATAGATCATGGATTTGAACAATGTTATAGATCAATGCACCTAACAGGCACATCCAGAGCATTCTATCCAACACAGGAGAATACACATTCTTCTCAAGCTCTCATGGAACATTTTCTAGGATAGACCATATGTTAGGCCATAAAACAAGTGGAAGTCACACCAAATATCTTTTCTTGGCCATAGCAGCATGGAACTAAAAATCAATAAGAGGAAAAGTGAAAAATTTATGTACACGTGGAAATTAAACAACATTCTCCTCAACAACCAGGGGGTCAAATAAAAAATTAAAGGGGAAATAAAAATGTTTCTTGAGACAAAAAAAAAAAAAAGGAAACAGAATGTACTGGAATTTGTGGGCTGCAGCCAAAGCAGTTCTAAGAGGGAAGTTCACAGGAATAAATACCTACTTTAAGAAGCAAGAAAGATCCCCAATATACAACCTAACTCTATAAGAAACCTTACGAAATAAACTGAGTCCAAAGTTAGCAAAGGAAAAATTAATAAAGGTTAGAGCAGAAATGAATAAAATAGAGAATAGAAAAAATGATAGAAAAGATTAAACAAACTAAGAGTTGATTCTTTGAAAACAAACAAAATTAACAAACCCTTAGCCAGACCAATCAAGGAAAAAAGAGAAAGGACCCAAATCAACAAAATTATAAATGAAACAGGAGACATTACAACTGATACCACAGGCATTCAAAGCATCATTAAGATGCTACACAACAACAAACTGGACAATCTAGAAGAAACCAAAAAGTTCTTAGAAACATAAACTTACCAAGAATGAGTCAGGAAGAAAGAGAAAATCTGAGCAAACCAATCGCTAGTAAGGGGATTGAGTCAGCGATCAGAGTCTCCCAAAGAAGAAAATCCCAGGACCAGATGGGCTCACCGATGAATTTAACCAAGCATTTGAAAAGACAATCCTTCTCTAATTCTACCAAAAAATTAAAGAGAATTGAACCCTCCTAAACTCATTGATTGGTATCAGGTATTATCTTGATACCAAAACCAGCAAAGGACACTACTACAGGCCAATATCTCTGATGAATATAAATGAAAAAGTCTCAGTAAAATCCTAGCAAACCAAATTTAGCAGCACATTAAAAGATTCATTCACCTTGACCAAGTGGGATTTATTCCTGGGATGCAAGAATGGTTCAATATATACAAACCAATCAATGTGATACCTCATATTAATAGAATGAAAGAAAATAATGATATAATTATCTATAGATACAGATTTAGATATTTCAGTCTGGTTTCAAGATTGTGCTAAAAGTCTCTTAGTTCTTGCAATCCTAATATAGCCACAGAATCTCTAGGATTTACTGAGTTGTGAGTTTAATCAGACTTCTAGTAAGCTGTAGAGGTATTTTCTTAAGGTTTGTCTTCAAAGGACCAGAGGCTGTAGAATGATCTAGCGAATATTGTGTTTACTGTTTTCTTTATCAACTTTTAGGCCCTTAGAGGTTATTGATCACTGTATTGGAGATTCTCTTACTTACCATGTTAGAGGAGGTAGAGTCAAGAAAGTTTGAGTCACTTGGCTCTGTGTTCAAACATCCAGAGGTCACACAGCACTGGGTGGTTGGTAAAACTAACACACTTTGGACTTGGGGATCCAAGTAAAATAGCTGTTTAGCACACTCAACATTGGTCACTCTGGAAGCCAGGGCTCCAGAACTCCTTTCAAACTCCTGTGGAACATCTCATCCACCATACCTTCAAATACTTGGACGAGACTTAAGGAAGAAGCAAAAGCTTCCCGAGGTGAAATTTTCTTTTCTTTTTTTAAATAAGGAAACTCAATCAAATTTTCACATCAATATATGATAAAGTTCTATTGCTCAGCTTTTAATGATAGCATGAATTCTAAGTAAACATGGATGAAATACAACTTGTCAGCACAAAAATACCACCTGTCATAGTCATTTGTGTATAAAATATGACCTGCAGGTTTGAACCATATGGTTACATGAGTTCTAATTTACGTGGCATCTTCTTAAGTCAGCAGAATGCCTCCTGGCCTGCCTGTGGGAGGTGGAGTCAGCACCTCACCCAGTGAAGTGGAAAGGGCTCCCCGGGGCTCAGGCCAATTTCAGCAGCTGCAGTGGAGGCTGGAGATTTGCAAGGCCAGTGGCCCTGGCCCAGGCCCGCAAGGGCCGTCCCTTGCAGTGGCACAGCCGTCCCTATAATCAGCCTGCATAGTCGGACATGCAAACTTGAAAAATATTAAGCACCACAGCTTGTGACTTAGGCATTCCCTGTGTTCGCACTGGTGGGGGTGTGGGGGGGAGGTAACACAACCCCCTCTAGATGTGTTGGGAAGAGCGGACATTTGGATGCCATTTTAAAGCAACGTTTAATGAAGTGAGAAAACGCATCTGCAGCATCGTGCTTCGTGGCCCATATACGCAAGCCCAGAAGTGCACAATGGACACATTCTGCGATTTAGACATGAATTGGAAAAGCCAAGGAAATGCCATGGAAACAAAAATCAGACTCCAAAGTCTAAGCTGAGCCAGAAACAGATGTACTTTTTGCTACTTAAAAAATACATTCTTCTTTTTCCCCTCAAGCTGTGCCCTGTCGCTATCTTAAGATGACCTTTCCACCGGGTCTCCCTGAGATGCTTTCAGGGAACTGGTTGGAGCAAGTGACTCTTGACCTTTCTGCAAATTCACGGGGAGCCCCGGGGTCCTCCGGCTGCCCTCTGGGTGGTCCCCCAAGACACGGTGGCAGATGTCTGCTCCTGATAAGTCTGGAGACCAAAGGCAGGAGGCGACCCATCGTGGGCTGCGCTGGAGGGTGAAGAAGCAGCCGGGCCAAGTGCCGGGCCCCAGAGCAGCTGCTCACGCTGGGAGACTGAGGGCTGCAGCCCTGGGCTCTTCGTTTCTTTGGCAGGTGTGGGGGAGGTTGCGCTTGCTTTTGGTGGATTTCTTTCTCCTGCTCTGTCAGCTGACAATAAAATCTTTCTGGTGTTGACGTTCTTCTGAAGGATACTATCAACACCAAGACCCAAAATAAGGCTCAGATATTCATTCTAAGTAAATCTGAGAGTGAAGTTTGCAATTCACATCGCTTTGGAAGAGTAAACAGAGCAGCCTTCTTAGGAAGGGATGTATGGCCAGCAGGTATAAAAGGGGAATGACTGACTAAGCACACACGACGTAACAGAGAAAATCTATAAATCGTTGTTCCAGTTGCTAATAAATCACCATCGCTACAGAGAAGAGAAGAGGTCCAATGTTTACTGAGTAAACCTTACTTACTTACCTACTAAGTACCAAGTATGACCAGCACTTCCACGGACGTGTGTCTTCATATAATCTTCACCACAACACTGGGAAGGTGGTATGATGGCTCCTGTTTCAAAGATGAGAAACTGAAGTTCATAGAGATGCGGACATGTGCCCTTGGGCACAAAGCTAATAAATGGGTGAGCCAAGTGGCTCCGATTTGTCTGAATCTGCATCCTATGTTCTTTCCCGCAGACTAGCATTGTTAACAGCTGTTCCGAGGGACTATTAGGCTGTTGTTTAAAATTAAGATCATTTTCTTAATTTCCAGTAACAAGCTAGAATTTAGTTATCGTGACTTGAGATGAGCTATTACTATCTGGGAGTTTTTCTGCACAAAGAAGTTCGTCCCTTTTTGTCCCTTCAAAGGGAACCTGTTTGTTTGCCTGTTTGTGTTAAACCCACCCCAGGTGTGTACATGTCGTCTTCTTCTCATCTAGCCCTTTCATTGGTTGTCTGCTCTGTTCTTTTTCGCGCTCAGATTTCTTGTTCTCGAACTTCTTCTGGTGGTTTGGATTCTGTGTCTCAGCCACTGTTCTCTACCTTGGTCTCAGCAACCTGGTTTGGCCTTCCTCTTTTGGTGCCGACACAGACCTGGCTCCCAGGCATCATGAGGGCCTGTGGTGGGCAGGTGGGCAGCCTCTACCCCCTGGCCTTCCTGGTCCACAGGAGGTGTTGGGCCGCCCTTTATCTGCACCATAGTGTTAGCGCAGTGATTTGTTTTTTACATAGAAATAGGCTGATAGTACAATACACATTTCTGCTGCCTCAATAATATTAAAATTATTATAATATGGTGAAGCAATGTCTTAATATGGTCGTATCTTCAGAAGGTCAAGACCAAGAGCCTTTTGACAGTTCCGTTGCTTTGTTTACCTCTGCTTCTGGCTTCTGCGGTTAACACCTTGTCTTTCTGCCGTCAGTGTAGCTTTTCATGTGCAACTGCCTTAGACAAACTTGAAGGTGCTTTTTATCATGCTTGAGGTAGGAGGGTAGGGACTTTTGATAAGTCTCTCTCTCTCTCTCTCTCTTTCTTTTTTAAAGATAGAAAGAGAGTGTGAGCACAAGCAGGGGGGTGGGATAGACGGAAAGAGAGAGGAACTTAGGCAGGCTCCACATTCAGCACAGAGCCTTATGCTGGGCTTGATCTCACGACTCTGGGATCACGACCTGAACCAAAATCAAGAATCAGCGCTCAATCAACTGAGCCATCCAGGCACTGTAGTAAATCTCTCTTGTTTTAAGTAGATCTCTTTTGCTTACTTACCTCTGTTACTCTCTGTTCTACATGATTAACGTTGCCTGAAGGGGGTGATATATTGCCAGTTAAAAGCCCTACCTTGAGAAGGTTGTATATCCATGGTTCTCAAACTTTCGGCTAACTGTAAGCACTGTATTATTTTCTTTTCTCATCAATCCAGTGTTTCGAATGATTTGATCTGCAAGTCGCATTTGTGTTTCCCCATTATTCTATTAATTTCCCAGAAAACCACAACTATTCAGTGGCAGAACAAGATTTAAACCCTGGTGTGTCTGTTGATTGAAACCTGAACTCTTGGCCTCTATGTTACGGGCCAAATTGAGATAGTACTAGGTTGAACCGTATGCAATTGACTATTTTTAAAAAAATTTTTTTAATGTTTTATTTATTTCTAGGAGAGAGACAGCACGAGCAGGGAAGGGTCAGAGAGAGAGGGAGACACAGACTCTGAAACAGGCTCCAGGCTCTGAGTTAGCTGTCAGCACAGAGCCCGACGCAGGGCTCGAACCCACGAACCGCGAGATCACGACCTAAGTGAAAGTCGGACACTTAACCGACTAAGCCACCCAGGTGCCCCTGCAATTGACTATTTTTGATCTACAAAGCTGGCAATGGCTCCACCAAAACTTGTTAGATTTAATTAATATCATTTCAGAAAAAAACAATGCTTTATATGTCAACTGACCTAGGTAGACCTACCTCGAAAAGCATCGAACTTCTGGGAAGACTTTTGTGGTAATGGCAGTAACTCTAACACCACTTTCCCCATTGTGCGCCCTTCCCCCAGTCTGCCCTGCTCTACTCAACCCTAGACTTCCGAAGGCTCCTTGGGACTGGGAACATTAGCTTGGGAAACACTAAATAAGATACATAATACAAATCATGTTTGATTGGTGTTTTTTTTTTTTTTAAGCTTAGCACTCACACCTAGCTAGTATTCAAATAGGATTCTGGGACCTTTTCCACTTAAACATTGTCTAGTACTTTATCTTTAGTCATGAAGTAAAGGAGAAACTTAGAAGAAAGAGAGAGCATAAATTTGGAGGGGAAAAAACCCTCATGACTTGGATTTGTGTACATACTGAGTGAAGCATGATTTTGCTTATTATTTTAACTATATGACGTCTTCCTATGTAGAAGTCATTCATCATCATCATCATCAAAATAGTTAACATTTGTTTTATAGCTTAAAAGGACTTTTATATGCCTTGGATTCTCCTAACATTCCTGTGAGATAGATATTATTAGTTCCTGAATTTTTCAGATAAGGAAATTGAGTGATGCTCAAGTTCATGGTAGTGGGATCTTTGACTGTAGAGCAGAGCTGTCCAGTAGAAACTTCTGCAAGGATGAAAATGTTCTGTCTCTGTGCTGTTCAATATGGTATCCACTAGCCACATGTGGCTATTGAAATGTGGCTCTTATAATTGAAGTTTAAGTTGGAATGGCCACATGTGCCATATTAGTGCACCTCTAAAGCCTGCATTCTTTTCCTCACCATGTTTTCTCCATTTGGGGCAAGGATTCTGAAGACTGAAGGAAAAGGAAGGAACATAAACTCCAGCATCTGATTTGATGGATAAAAAGTTTTTCTAACACTGAAAAGAATTGCAAGAGGTGACACATGAACCTTGTGTGAAGGCTGCTAGACTGTGTGATACTCTGGATTTGCCTGGGATTCTTAAACTATATTATCCCGAAAAAACCCTCCAGGCCATGCTAGAAACCAAACTCTCCCAGTTTCTTTCTAGCCATATGGTCTTATGACAAACATGACTAATTCCTGCTCTGTTTGGTCTGACTCTTGTTAATCTGCCAAATGGTTAGTACCCATTATAAAGCAGCTTTTATCCAGAGATTCTCATTAGCATGTGAAATTAGTCTAAGCCTAAACTCCATTTTGCCAAATCCCCCGTCAGTCTGCTCTTGAAATAGAGTCTGTTCACAATAGAGGTTTTGTTTGTTGAGTGTCAGGCTATCTTCCATGAGGTCAGATCATTTGCTTTAGCATTTTTTTTTTCAGATATATAACACTATTTGCTGCAGCCCAAACTTTGGTAGAATTATATATACACTTAAAACTTTCACTTCTGCTACTGAGAAGGAATATTGTTTATTGCTCAATAAACAAATTTCTTATGGCTTCATAAAAAATAATTGTAAATTATTATTTTGTTAAATTTCACTTTATCCATTGGTGCATCTAATTATTCCCTTGTCACCAAAATCTCTCAACATTGCCAACAAAACCTTGCTTTTCTACACTCTTCCATCAGTGATGATAAGTAATATAAAGAATCAGACATGGATGGATTAAGAAAATGTTTTAAAAATTAAAATTATAGGAAGGAGGATGGGTATGTATATGTGATTCACCTAAATGTTGTGGTTTATTTCTTTCAAAATTACTTTATTAGTTTTTACAAAATAATCCATACCGATCAGAAACAGAAAACTCAGCAGCAAGTTTTCCGAACTTGGGAAAGTTATCCCAAGACTTTCTCGAGTAAGTAAAAATTTTTAAAAAGTAGTTTTGTTTTGTGTTTTCAAAGGACACAAGGCAGAGAACTCTTTATTTGGTCAAATAAGGACAATTTTTAAAAAGAGAGAGAGAGACAAAGAAAATGAACATTTTCTGTCATCATCACTTTCTTAGAAGAAAGGGTATTACAGCACTAGAAAAAGAAGAAAACAATTTCAGAATAAAGACTAACCATCTAAAGTAAACAAATGCAGCCTTATAAGGCTCATTGCAATGTCTCCCTTGCCTCAGTTTGACCCAGACCCGGGAATGTCATGATGGAAGAAAGGCATTTGTATAGAAGAAGATAACAGGCCACTTGAATCCCACCTTGCCTGCTGTTCAGTGATTTCATCACACTGTATTGGAATAGTTATGACTGTCTGTGAAAGAGATCTGCATTTTCGTTGGTATTTCCTGCCCCTCTTTGACTCGGCTCTCTTCCTTTCTAGCATGTTTGCAAAGCCTGTCTAAAGGAGAAGCCTCCAGGAGAAACGATTTCAAATCATACTATCGGTGCAATCTTCAGAGACTCTTGAATCACATATGTTTTTTCCATCTTGTTGACTCTCCTTAAGAAATATTTATTAGTTCAACCAAAACAAGATGGGCGATAAGTTGAGTAAGAAACATGTGCCACAGTATTCTCTGTTCCAGCCAAGAACAGTAACTAACCATTAGGAGGACCTACAATATACTGGTTAAGAACTTGGGCTTTGGAACCTGCTGTTCTTAGCACATCTGTTTACCAGCTTGGTAATGTTCTGGGTGTTAGTTTTCCCATCTGTAAGACGGGGACACCTATGTCTTCCCACCTATTAAAGTTGTCATAAAGATCAGCTGGCAGTTTGTCAGCGTAGGATCTCGACCATGGGCAGGGCACTGTTGTGGATGGTAGCTATTGCTTTTTTTATCTGCAGGACACTGGGCGCTGGGAGGAAGGTAGAGGAGCTTTTGTGTTTCTCATTGTTCAGGGTGCATTGTCACTGCTCACTAAGTATCAATCCTAATCATCATAGAAAGTGGGTGCATGCTTTTTGGAAAGGGCATGAAGGGTCTGTGCAGGGCAAATGTCAGCTTCTTTGATGTGCTGCTGGATCATAGCCTGCTTCTTAGAAACTTGCCTCCCCCTGACCGTCAATATTCTCTGAAGTGAAGAATCCAGGAGGGAGAAGTTGAGAGAAATCTCAAGTGTGGGTGGAACTCCCTGCCGAAAAGCTATCCGAGGTATGCAGGGGGCTGGGGCCCAAATCATCAACCCTTTGTGAAGGGGCCCAAGATCTTGGATGCTCCTTGGGAGGGCTTAGCTTTCAGAGAAGACAAGTTCTGGGGAAAAGCCTGTCATTTGAGGAAAAGTAAATATATTTTTATTTCCTTGCCTTTATTCTAATTTTGTGCTTGTCGAGGGGCAGGGGTGGGATGGGGGAGATGGAGTGGGTCATTGATGGGCTGCAAAACTCCTCTGCAAATTTATTGGGTGAAAGCAACTCATGTTCTAAACAAGTATTTTACTATTTCTCTCCACCAATACCTGGCTTGGTTTTCCTTGGAAGGTTTTTGGTTAATGGGAGAAGATGCTTTTCTGCCGCAGATAACATTTTTTTCCTTTTTTCTTGGGTATTCCAAGAAAGAACGCTTGACAGTTTGCAATGCTCCAGATGGTCTTGTTTGAATCTAGAAGCGTAGCTTGGCTAAAATATTGGGGCTATAACTTAGGCAAATTATTTACCTCCCATAAGCTTCCCTTTGCCCATCTCTCAAATGGGAATGATAATAATGCCTGGCTTATATGGCCTTTGGGAAGAACAAACGTGATAAAGCTTGCAAAAACTTGAGCACAGTGCCTGAGCAGAGTCAGTCCCAAGTAAGTGTCAGTGGACAGTGTAATTGTTGTGGGACAGGTAGAATTGGGCTCTACGGGTCCCAATTTGTTTCACTGAGTTCTTTCCCTCAGGAACTTGTGGGGGGGGGGTGTCTCCTCCAGCCCCCAATGCCAATCAGAAGCAAAACTGGGGGTGGTGGTAAAAGGAATCATTACTTCTCCTAAGCACAATCTTAAAAGAGTGGCATGTTTTCAACACATTTTAAGATGATGTGTTGACTTGAGATTTGTTTATTTGCCATGAAAAGCTACTAGACAAATCTATGAGAAATAGGTCATTAGAACAGAGTCAAGTTAGAGTGGAAGCTCTCTCATGTGCATTCCTTCACCCACCCCTGCTGTAGGTCCTTGCCCCCCACCCCGCAGCCCCAACTCATCCCACTGTTATGCCCCTCTGCCTCCCAGTATTGGGCTCTCAGCCCCCTCTTTTCCTCCATGTGCTTTCTTAGGGTTGAGTCATGCTTTATTTGGGACCTAGGGCTATATAATATAAGCCTCCTCTCCCATAGCTGTTGGAAATGAAGGTACATTTATGCAAAGGTGCTAAAAAATTGTAATACATTTCAAGAAAACAGCCTACCAGTAAGTGGTACCTTTTTTTGAGTTTTCTAAGTCTGGTGATAGTTTGTGTTGCATCTTCCACATTTTCACCTCTGCGATAAACACTTGCTAAATGCGTCATTAGGCTTGGAGAGGCAACAGAGTTTGTGCTTTGACTATTGTCTCTCCTGTATAAGGCAAACTATTCCGCCATGGGGATGCAGTGTATGCCTTTCAATCTGCTTAGTATTCTGTTTTTCGAGTGCCTCGAAAATCTGGCTGCCCATCAGAAAAAAACCCAAAACCGGGGGGCAGTGGTTTTCAAACAGTTCTGGGCCTTGGCCTTGAGGATAATTCAGTGGGTCTGGACTGGCGCCTAGAGATGCCCATGTTTATCATCTGTCCTGCGAGATTCTGATGGAATCAGGTCAAGGACCAGCATTTAGGAATTGCTCTATCAGTGATAATTACCATCCCCCAAACACGCTCTGGCTTCCCCGCAGATAATAAATCCCTTCATAGGATTAGGAGCTCAGGGGCTCCATTTTCCAAAGAAGACAGCCCTCAAAAAGATTTTGAATGATAAGAAGCCGAGCCTGATCAAATTCCCAGGGATGGAATTTAACAGTGACTGATTACTCATCATCTGCTAGTTGAGTATCATAATAAAGATGAATGGGAACTTGGGAAAGATCTCTCCATAACTCACCCGTGGCAGCCAGTGCACTATAGACCACAGGGCAAGCGGCCGGGCCCTGGGAAGGCCAGTTATTAGTTAATAGGTACACACTGAGCTTATAAAATGTTTTATTAAATGACACAATCCTAAACATTATACAGAGTTCTATTTTGTGGTCCGTATGCTGACTAAATTCCCAGAGGACTTTAATGAGCAAATGGCAGCCCATTAAAATTACAGTAGTTTTGCAAAGAAAATAGCTCCCCAGAGGAGGAGAAGAAAACCACCAGGCTGCTACTGTGTTGACAATTGTCCCGAGAGCTCCTTTCTCTTGCCCAAAGCTCGCTGGTGGAGGAGAGTCTGCTGTTCTGAAGCGGTCCCGTCCCCTCTGGCCAGCCCTCCTGCGCTGAGACATACCATTTGCTCTTGCTAGTCACTTCCCAGCCTTGCTGACCTTGAAGCAATGGAGAAAACAACACCTTGTGTGCATTTTGCTTAATAAAGAAAACATTATTAACTACTGGGAGAGGAGAGAATGTATTTGGGTTTTTTTTTCCATTTTGGTCTAGAAACCTCAGCTTTTTCCCCCCAAGAGACAGGACTGTAAAACAATAACCCCCTATTCTACTCGGTTATCCAACTGGAGCCTCTGGCTTATGTTAGAGGTCACTAGAAGTTTTGCTTTGTTTTATCTTCAGAAAAGGCACTGTTTCATGCTAGACCAAAGGGGCAGTTTCTGACTTCCTCTCTATTTTTCTGAGTGCCCATGCAGTACCCAGACATGATTGGGACACGGCTCTCACTGTCTTCAGATTGGCTTCTCTGAGATGGCATCTTGAATATTTCTCTTCTGTGCACATCATCATGCAAACGTATTCTAGAACCCTTGCCATGACTGGTTCCTAAGTAGAGATCAATGTTCAAATGACAAATTCTCAGAGGCAACAGAACAAAAAAGATAATTGTTATATTAAATAATATAGTATCCTGCATGTACTATAGCACATGACAGCACTATCCAATAGAAATTTCTATGATGATGGGAATGTTTCATATCTGTTCTATCTGATATGTAGCTACACATGGTTACTGAGCCCATGGAATGTGGCTAGTATGACTGAGGAACTGGATTTTTTTAATCAAATTAAAATTTTAAGATGTTACTTCTTTTTAGAGCAGTTTTATTTCACAGAAAAATTGAGAGGGAGTTACAGAGATTTCTCATACTCCTCCTGCCCTGACTCATGCATAGCCTCCTTCCTTTATCAACATCCTCCATCAGAGAATATTTCTCATGATTGATGAACCTAATAATGATTGACACATCATTATCATAAAAAGTCCATAGTTTATATTAGGATTCACTCTCTTTATTTTTAAAGTAATCTCCATGCCCAATGTGGGGCTTAAACTTACAACCCTGAGATCAAGAGTCATGTGCTCTACTTGCTAAGACAGGCAGGTGCCCCAGGGTTCACTCTGGGTGTTGCATATTCTATGGATTTGGAGAAATATATAATGACAAATGTATCCATCAGTATAGTATCATCCAGAGTATTTTCACTGCTTTAAAAATCCTCTGTGCTCTACTGTTCATCTTGTCTCCTACCTCCCACCTCCAACTTCTGGTAGCCACGGATCTCTATACTGTCTCCATAGTCTTGCCTTTTCTAGAATATCACATATTTGGAACCATACAATATGTAGCATTTTCAGACTGACTTCTCTCATTTCATAATATCAATTTTGGTTTCTTCTGTGGCCTGATAGCTCATTACTTTTTAGCACCAAATACTATTCCAGTGTCTGGATGTACTACAGTACCTACTACATGTACCTATTATTTTTTTTTTAATTTTTTTTAAGGTTTTTTTTTTTTATTTATTTCTAGGAGAGAGAGAGAGAGAGACAGCGTGAGCAGGGGAGGGTCAGAGAGAGAGGGAGTCACAGACTGAAATAGGCTCCAGGCTCTGAGCCGGCAGTCAGCACAGAGCCCGACGCGGGGCTCGAACCCACGAACCACGAGATCATGACCTAAGCGAAAGTCGGACGCTTAACCGACTAAGCCACCCAGGCGCCCCTACATGTACCTATTAAAGGACATCTTTGTTGCTTCCACACTTTAGCCATTATAAATAAAGCTGCTATAAACATCTGTGTGCAGATTTTTGTGTGGACATATGTTTTCAAATACTAAGGAGCAGTATTGCTGTACCGTAGGATTACCTAATTTAGTTTTAATGAATTAAAATTAAAATAGCAAGATGTGGCTGGTGGCTACTGTATCAGGTAGCCGCACACACACACACACACATGCACACACACATACACACACACAAGCTTTTTCCGGAAAGAATTTGAAGCCAGGTAGGACATATAGTGCAACCTTTAAAAGAAAAGCAAGAGTGAGGCAATGTGCAACCAACAAAAAAGGTTCAAAATATGTACCAGAGTAATCTACTCCCATTATGGACTGGCCCTGACCTGAACTCTACATTTTCTAACAGAGAAGACGTAAAAAAGAAAAAGAGTCAGTTACCCAAACAAGGATGTCCAACAGCCTCGAACGAACCAATCATTTAGGAGAATTACAATGTGGTTCTAAGATTAAACAGGAAGTCTTCCCAGACTGTCTTATTTCATCTGTGCTGTTTTTCTTCTTAAGACCCTCCAGCAGCTTCCTACTGACCTTAGAATAAAATTCAATGTTCTGACTATGTTGTATCAGTCAGAGTTCATAGGTTGCAAGAAAGGGAAGTGAGCTGTGGATGATTCCAGCTGCGAAGAAAGTTATTGGAAAGTGATTGGAGTGGGAAGCATAGAACCCCGAGGAAGGCTGTAGGAGAGGCTCAGAACACAGTCAGGAGCAAGGCCCAGCAGGTAGAGCTGGGACCGGGGCCAACATCTCACTACCAGGCATTTAGTGAACACATTGCCCTTGCCATTGCTCATTGCTCTTGCCTGGAATAGAACATTCCAGGCCACTGTGTGACGACCACTCCTACTCTGTGCGATGCTGAGCTTGGCTCTGCAACTGTGGCCCTGGTTGCCCCTGGAAACTCTTCTAAGGTGATGCTATGTCACTGGAACTCCCGGTGGATTTTCCAGGATTCAAGCTTCTTTGCTTCACTAGCTTCTGGTTTAAAGACTGGGGTTTGTGCATCTGACTGACTGAATGTAGACCTTGCACCAGCACCCACCTGCAAGGGAAGCTGGAAGAGCAAGTCTTCCATGTTTTCAAGTTTTATAACAAGAGTGGTATGCCTCCCGTAAAGACTCAGAAGCTGAGGAATTCCAAAAATTCTTAAAACCTTAAGAAAAGGGTTCAGCCGCTGGGTGGATAACCAAGAAAGAAAGGAAAGAAGGGAAGGAAGAAGGAGGGAGGGAGGGAGGACCCACCAAACAGGCTGCATGATCCTACGTGATCTGGCCCCTACCTGACTCTACAGTCTCTCCTTTGGCCACTATCCTCCAGCCATACTGACTTTCTTTTTGTTTCTACAACATGATTCCGCCTTTGCAGTCACCATTCCCTCTGCCTACAAAGCTCTTTCATGACTAAACCTTTTCATGACTGACCCTTCATCATGTAAGCCTCCTTTACAATGTCATGTCCTCAGTGAAGTTTTCTCTGGCCGGGGGCTCTAGCTCCTAGTTGCCCCTGCTTTTCACTCTCCATCTCCTCACTCTTTATTGTATCATTCTGTCTTGTCTTCACTCTAACACCTGCCACTAGCTGATACCATTGTGTCTATTTATGGACTTGTTTACGTTTGTCTTTTCCATCCCTGACCCTGGAACGGAAGGCCCATGAGAGCTGGGATTGTCTATATCTTGCCTACCACTGCATCTCCAGCACTTAGAATAGTACTTAGCTCAGGGTGAAAGAAGACAAGGTTTGTTGAGTGAGTAATCAACGTAAATCCTTTACAACCTCACATTTGATATAGCAGTATGTTTCATTTAACCAGTTATAACAACTTGAGGACTACTACTACTCAGATCTTTTATATTGGAAGAGTGTTTTACGGCTTTATAGTTTCTTTCATTATTTTATTTATTCCTTAAATAACCCAGGGATAGATATATCAGCATATGTGTGGCCCAGAGTGTGGAGACAATCACATCTATTGTCTGCTATCCATTGGTTGATCTTCGAGACCAAAGACCTGTAGTAGCTTGTACAGTTAAGTTTTGCTGATTGCCATAATGTTTTGATTGCTTCTAAGATGTTAATTATTTTAACACTAAGAATTTTAAAAATAGTGTTCAGTAGGTCCCATATAGAGAACCCCTGGTAAGACTTAGAAAAGGAGGTGGTTTCCTATCTCACCTTCCTGCTCTGATCTGTCTGCTCCAAAGTGGAACTAACTTTTGAGTCCTTAGCTTCTCAGTCTCTACCCTTATCTGCTAAGTTGACTTCCCACAAGTTTTATTTTTTGCATTCTCCTTTTCATTGATATTCTACTTTTTTGAATGACAGAAATGGTTTCCCACTAAATTTTTTTCTTGAGCCATCCGTGCCATATTGTTTTCAGGTTAAGGAAACTCTGCCAATAGCGTTGGAACATTAGTTGTATTTTGGGATTTGATGTCGTCGAATTGGAGGTCGCATCATTGAGACTAACTATAATAAAATATATTGGCCTAGTTAAGTATCAAAACATGGGGCAAAGGAAGAATTCTTTAATTCTTTAATTCCACATCACTGTCCACTTTAAGATTCCCAGGAAGAAAGTCCTGTTGCCCAGGGCGGTGTCTATTAGGA
Source organism: Hyaena hyaena (assembly GCF_003009895.1). Lineage (NCBI taxonomy): Eukaryota > Metazoa > Chordata > Mammalia > Carnivora > Hyaenidae > Hyaena > Hyaena hyaena. The sequence continues at coordinate 634,616 of NW_024080672.1, read as the reverse complement.
AGCAAAAATCTGCATTGGGAGCAGATGGTTCTAGATGCCTCTCCAACTGAGCCTTGTTGAAGGATCTTGAGGATCAACAGGTAAAGCACCTAGATTAGGTGAGCGATTTGTGGGTTCTAAGTTGCACACTGCCTCTAGCTGATAACATATATATAGATATTATGGTGAAGAATGAAGTCCTGGGACAGAAAACCTACTCTGGGGATTTCTTGGAGGCTGTAGGAGATGCCTGGCCCTTCAGACTAGCCCTGTAGCCTAGAGAGTTTAGGATGTGATGATGTATGTGACAAATGTGCAGAGTCACAGTAGTTCTTGACAGTGCAGAGCTTAGCCACTGTCCAGATGGAAACTCTGGCCAAGTTAACTCTACTGTAGAATCTCCTAGATGGGCCCAGAGATGGACAAGTTCTTGAACTATTGCCTACAATAGGAGCAGGACTTCTAGGAGAAAGCACATCAATTCCCTGTGGCTATGATATCACAAGGTAAAGACTACATTTGGCATGTGGTCCTGTGGGCACTTCTTTCTACAAGCTCCAAATGAAAACATGTTTTATTACTATGTAGTTACACCATGCCAAGATCATGATTGTTATTTCCTTTATATCGTAGAAATGGTTATGATGTTTTAAAGGGATCACTTGTACGTGGAGGCATAAGGTTTTGATCAGAAGAAGGCTGGGCAGGGGTGAGAAAGCTGGGCCTTCCTTGATCCTTGCCTCTCTTGGTCCTATTTTGGCTCATGTGCCATGTTGCTTCTGTCTGAGGAATGCCTTCATGTTCTTGATGCCAATGTATTCTAGGACCATTATCTCCACTCGCCATCAGTTTGGGTGAAGGTAGATCTCAAGACTGTAGATCTCGAGAGTGACACCAGGAATGGAAAATCTGGCCTTCTCATTTTATGAGTAAAATCAATTTTCTAAAGAATGAGTGGAGGAAAATGGTTTTTCCCCCTCTGAGGCAACTTAACACAAAATGGAGGGGGAATGTGTGAGCCAGTATAAATTCAGTGTAAATATAGTTGTAGTCATTATTAGGTGCCATCATGTATGGGACACAGCGGTGTGCCAAGGATACAAAATGAATAAAGTAGACATGCCAGGAGCTCATCGGCCAGTGTATAATGATAACTAATCAGACCAAAGGTCTCCATAAATTTCTTTTAGAATGTAGAGGAGGGGCACCTGGCTTAACCTGGAAAGCGTGAGTGAATGAGTAACTCTAACAGATGATGTCAAGTGAGGAGTGGTGGGATAATAGGTCCAAGTCTTTAAAAAGAATTAAGAGAAAGACACAGGCAGAAGGAGAAGGGTTCTAGACAGGGAGAATAGTGCCTGAAAGCGAACGAAATCCAAGCAGTTACAAGGGAAGGGACTGGTCCAGAAAACGCAAGGCTGGGAAGGGTGGAGAGGAAGGTAATGTCATCTGAACCGCCAAACTTTTTGCAGAAGCAAACATGGCAGCATCATGTGAGGTCTGAGTCTGGCTGGAGATCTGTAAAACAATTATGCTGACAATAAGCTCACTTACAAGGGTCGAAAACAAGATGCATGTCTTATACATCAAGCTCATTCAGACATGTGTTGGGGGAAACTGAGAGACTTAAGTCCAAGCAATATTGTTAATATTCTCCATCAAATGCTGGATTGAGGCCAGAGAGAGTTGACCGTAATAAATTTTTTTCTTTAGATTTTATCTTGCGCGATCTATAAAGCTTAGCACTGTCTGTTGAGACACACTCTTTAAACCAGAAACAACTGATATTCTGGTCTTGTCGAAGTGAGTATGTATGGCTCCAATATAAAAGGGATGGAAATTACTTTTATTCGGCAGAGCATCTTTGTTGGAGAGATTATAAAGCCCAGTACAAACAGTAAGTCACTGAGCCTTCCTCTTTGCATGGAAAAATGTGCTCAGTTGGCCCGTGCATAAATCAGTTTTCTTGCCTGAAATGGCAAAGAGGCACTGATATGGGGATTGGACTTAATAGGTTGGGAGACACGCACCAGCCAGGCACCAGGCGCTTTTCTAAAGACTGGCCTCGCAGGTGCTGTCTTCTATAACCCTGGCCTGCAGCAGTCCTTTGGGAATTCAGTAGATGTTTAGGGAGTGCCTTCATGTGCCAGGCGCAGCACCAGCCTGTGGGTCACAGTGGCCAGCAGGACAGAAACAGGCCCCTGCTCTCATGAAGCTCCAGCTTTGGTTGAGGGACTTGACAATCACAAAATCGCAAATGGGAGATTACTAGGGGGTTGTTCATACCGAGGGCACTCTAAGGGGATCCTGGGAGAGAGAATGGCTGGTGGAATATGATGAGGGAAGGTCTCCCCAAGGAAGTGACATTGGGCGGAGGCTCGGACGATAGGGAGGCAGCTACACAAAGATCCAGGGCGAGGGAAGAGCAAAGCCCTTGAAGAAGGAATGGGTTGGCAAGGTCACAGCATTAAGGGACGGTTTGGGCTGACGGTTCTGAGACCAGCCTGTTCTGGTCCCCCGTCTCAGCTCTGCCGCATAAAACTGTATGACTTCAGGCAAGTTACTTAACCTTTCCAAATTTTGCTTTTTTTCTCTGTAAAATGGGGAAATGTTAGAGTAGCTGCCATGGACATTTTTTATGAGAGAAAGCAGAGAGACAGTCTGACAAAGAGTGTGCTTGAGTCAGCGTTGCTCTTCTTTTTCAATAATTACTTCAACACGTTTTTCTTAAGCATCTACTATATTCCAGGCATTATCCTGCAAACTCGTTGCCCGGTGTCTCCTGCTGCTGTTGTGCAGTCCTAAAATTGGGGAAACATTTCCCTCTTTAGGGCTATGACCTTAGGATTGACGGAGGACATATATGTAAGAGAGAAGCTATTTATCGCAACATCACTTGTGGTACTTGTGAGTTAACTGGATTATTGTACCTCAGAACACTTATTTCCCCAATAAATACTTATTGTGTGCCTGCTCTGTTGAGCAACATTTTAGGTACTTGAGACAAATCGTGAATAAATTAAAGCATTTGAGCTCACAAATTTTATAGTTGAAAACTCAGAAGAGACTTTTTCATGTCTAATTTGATTGGAGGTTCCAACAATTCTAAAAAGGTACGAGATGCTCTTATAAGCTTTCTCTGGATACAACCAAACACACACACCCATGTGCACGCACGCGCGCGCGCGCACACACACACACACACACACACAGTATCTCCCTTTTTGACCACCAGCAAAATTGCAGTTATGATTGGGCTCATGATTCATCATGATGATAAAAACTCTGCTGAGGCTAGATTTGAGGCATCATTTAGGGAAATGTTACTTCAGGTGCCTACCACCTACTGACCTGAGTTGTGGTCTTCTCATTAAAAGAAGGGGGAGTGATGGCTGCTGGTAGCAATCACTCAGCTGGTTGTGTGGATGAAGAGCAGTAGTATAGACAGAGGATATAGCGTGGTGCCTGGCACAAAGGAAATAAGAACCATGGCTGTTATTCATATGCAGATATTTTAGACTTACGGCATAATATTCCCGGACCAAACTGTCATTGCTAGATAGTCTCGGGCAAGAACCACACTCATGGACTGAAAACGCCCTTGTTCTAAATTTGAAGCTGAGAATAGGCAGTACAGGCTGTAACTTCATTTCCTCTTGGCCGATGCCAGTGTGCTGTCTCTTGAGACAAGTGTGATTAAAGTACCACTTTGGACATAGGACAGATATGTTGGACAAGTATGATGAAACAGAAACTCTTGGGTTGAGTTTTCCTCTAGGACACCAATGGGTAGAAAGTAAAAAAAAATGAGACTATTTAAGAAAAATTCACATTTTGTTTTTCTAAGCAGAACAATGTGGAAAATTTGAGTAGCATGAGACTTGAGAAACATTCCAAGCATATAACAAGCTTTATAGATACGTATTCATCCAACAAATATTTATTAACACATGGTATATTCAGGCCATATTTTCTGACTTTTCCATTCTAGGATCCTAGTCCTCAACTTCATGGTGTATCTATTGTACTCATCCCAAACTTATTCTGAAAGTATAGCTAAAATTCACCCAACTTCCAAACAAGTTAGCATATTAATAGGGAACGTGTGAGTTTTCTTTTGACTAAACTTTGCAATTTAACTAGTAAGTCCCTGGAGAGTACAGTAGACATTACTGTCGACATTATGCAGTCGCTGATCCAACAGGATCTTGGCCAAATTTGTTCTAATTGTAGAACAGGGGGAAGAAATCTATAGACTTGTCAAAGTCAACATTCCCCAAGCCTGTTCTTCTCCAGGAAAGGACAGAATTTGGTTTGCACAACAGTTTTGTATAGATAAAGACATACATTCAAATTCTCCACCTCTGCTTTTCTATCTTTATATCCTACCCAGACCTGAGACATTACAAGAAAAGGACCATAGACTTCTATCTCTCATGGATATAGATACAAAAATCCTCAGCAAAATATTAGCAAATTGCATGCAATAAAATATAAAAAGGGCAATACATTAGGACCAAGTGAGGTTAATTCCAAGAATGCAAGGCTGGTTGAACATTCAAAATCAACCTATATAGTTTACCCTAGTAACAGACTAACAAGGAAAAGTTATTTGATCATTTCGATAGACAGAGAACAAACATTTGACAAATTCAACAATCATCTGAGATAAAAACTCTCAACAAATTAAGAATAAGAGGAAAATTCTTCAACCTGATAAAGGCCATCTGTGAAAAATCTACAACTCATAATAATAATCTATAGTTATCATACTTGGTGGTAAGAGACTTGAAATTTTCCCCCAAACATTGGGAATAGGCAATGTTCTGCCCTCTTGGATCTCATTTTATGTAATCGAGAAGCAAAAGAAAGAAGGTGTACATCCTAGAAAAGAAGATTTAAATCTACCTCTATTTTTAGACAACTTGATTGTCTATGTAGAAAAGCCTAAAGAATCTATTAAAATGCTTCTTGAACTATAAAGTGACTTTAGCAAGTTTGTTGGACACAAGATCAACATATAGAGTCAATTATATTCCAGCAATGAGCAATTGTAGGTAATGAGAGGTTGGTGTTCACTGTGGATGGAGTTATAGAGAAGTAAAGGGGTGATGTCAGAATGAACCCAGTGGTGCTGGATTGGAGTCAGAGAAATCAACATAAAGTCACATTTGTTTTCACGTGTCTACCATCAAGTAGACGCCGAAGTAAATATATACAGATATATACAGTATACATAAATATGTGTCCTAGCTCTGTCCACTAAAAGTAGGAACACCCCTCAGCAATGAATACATCTCAGAATGTTAGTTTCTCCAAATGTTAATCTCTAGATTAACTGTTAGCTACTACAAATTAATCTCGGGGGCACCTGGGCGGCTCAGTTGGTTAAGCGTCTGACCTTAGCTCAGGTCATGATCTCATTGTTCATGAGTTCGAGCTCCACGTTGGGCTCTGTGCTGACAGCTCAGAGCCTGGAACCTGCTTTGGATTCTGTGTCTCCCTCTCTCTCTGCCCCTTCCCCGCTCATGCTGTGTCTCTCTCAAAAATAAATAAACATTAAAAAAACCCAATTTAAATTAATCTTTAAATTTCTTTGCCATTCCATCAGCGTTCTTCAACTGGCCCTGTATCCGATGTACAATCTCACATTGCATTTGCTACCTACCATCTCTTCTTAATCTCCTCTAATTTGTGATACTTCCTCAGTCTTTCATAACCTTTGAAGAGTACTGGCTAGTTATTTTGTAGACTGTTTCTGAAGTTGTGTTTTTCCGGGTTTGGGTTTGTCTACTGTTATATGCTGCTTTTTGGATCACATTGCTCTTGACTTAAATACAAATATGTAATTCAAAAATCTTTTTTCTCTGAAAGACAGTATCTGGGCAATCTTTTCTGATGTCAACTATACACCTCTATTGGGAATTAGTTTTTATTTATGAAGCCTTTTCTGAGGCTCTTAATGTGGGCTTTGTTTTTTTCTGGTTCCATCTTTGGAGGAGGTGAAGTACAATCCTAATTTTGAGCCCCCTCCTCAGGATTCGAGCTGACAGTAAAGGAATAGGTGTGCTTCCCTCAGGTCTGGGAGACCAACCACAGAGGCAGGGCCACGCTTTGGCCCATGTAGAGGTGCCTCTGGGTTTTTGAAATGAGGGGAAGGCTCTTCAGTCCAAGGTTCTGTCTCCCCTCCCTCCCTTTCCAACATGGGAACTCCTCTCCTGAGTTGCTGAGCATGTAGGTACCCACCTCTGCAGGTCTCTGCCTGTCAAACGCTTGCTTTGGGTTTGGTCTTAGCCTCTTACTCTTTAAACAAAGGGAGTGGAGACCCAGTGACATCTCCAAATGCACTCTCTGCCTTTTGAAGCTTTGAGAGACTTCTTGCATGGGCATAAATCAAAAGAGAGTGAGCTTATTCATTTAGCTCGTCAGAAAAATCCCACTGTCATCATGTCACACACAAGAGTTTATTCTTTTAATACCTCTATTCCTTTCCCGTTAAGAAAGGAATTGTTCCAGGACACTCATTCCATTCTGTATATTAGCCATTTCATTTTTCACAGAGGGAAAAACGTACCTTTCCACACATGATTAATACTGCAGTTGAATACCAGAAGAGCCGACCATGTGCTGGCTTTGGGCCATCCATCAGCAATTTAACATCTGTAATCTAGCCACCGTGAGTCACCGCTAACATTCATGAACAAATCATGGCTGGTCCGTGGTCAGAGCAGTTTATGGACCTTGTGTGAGCAGAACATGCTTTCTCTCTCAGGATCTGAAAACGAGGATGGCCTACAAGGAAAGCCACATATGAGAAGACCCACAGCGTTTTGTCTTTAAAACATTCCTTTTTTAAAAGTTTACTTATTTATTTTGAGACAGAGAGAGACAGAGAGAGAGAGAGAGAGAGAGAGAATGAGCGGGGGAAGAATAGAGAGAGAGGGAGAGAGAGAGAAGCCCAAGCAGGCTCCACATTGTCAGCACGGAGCCTGATGTGGAGCTTGAACTCAGGAGATCATGACCTGAGCCAAGGTCAGACGCTTAACTGACTCAGCCACCCAGGCGCCCCAAAATATTCCTGTTGTATTCTTGCCAATGAGTTCAAAGCCCTGCTCTTTTCCCCTTAAAGGAGATCAGGAAGACAAGAGGAAGGCTCCTGTTCGGGAGACAAGGGGGCAGGCATTGTCAGAATGGGGCTGTCGGCAGGGTCAGAACGGAGGCATAAATATTCTCCGATTTCTCATCTCCATTGTGTCTGAATTGATAGCACAGTGTGCCTTGGAACCAAGTGATGGGTTGGGGTCCCAGTTCACAACTGAGCATTTGTCTTTGGATGAGCTGCTTAACCTCTCTGACTGCCTGTTGTCTCTGGGGCCTGTAACCACAGCCCGGGGCCCGTGTGAGGCTCTGTGGAGCTGCATTAATATAGGTGCTGGTGCCTGACGCATAGTAGGTGTTCACAGAACATATGTTTCTGCTCTTCCCTGCCTCTGTCCTCCTCTCCAAAGAGAACTACGTGTCTCAGTCAGGATTAACCTATCAAGACAACTTTTCTGGAAGTTAGTTGAAGGGCAGATCCTTTAGGGGAACATGAATAGCTTTATAAATTGCCTTCAAAAGTTGCACCAAATCCTTTAGTCAGTTTTAAAGGAACTGTTTACCTCTGCATATGGCAGTCATTATTTGGAATAATAAACCCTCTGAGAATCTGAACATTCATGGGCCAACAGATGGGTCAACCTGCTTCGCAATTTAACAAAGTAATTTATTTCAATCACTGGGACAGGGCATGTGAAGATTACTAATTCAGTTCACAAGCAAAAGGAACAAACACCAATACGTGGCTGAATTGTGCAGTCATTATGGAAATGCACACCTGTTCAATTGGTTCTGAGGCAGTCTTCATTTCGATCAGTCTTGCCTTTCCTTCGAAGGTGTGTATAAATTGCCATGGATTCTTCTGCCGAAACGCATGTGCTAATTGGCATCAGGATGAGATAAAGATCTCAGAGAAAATTTATACCATAGCGCAAGTAAATTAAGGTCATCAAAGTCGGCTTTGGGAAGTAAAACAGGTGTATCAGAAGTATATTCTTGTAATAATTGGGCAATGTGTTGTTCTTTCTTCTTGACACAGTCTGCCCAGGGTTTAATAAGGAAGGAAAAAAGCCAGAATCTTTCATCCTTCATCTTCAAATCTGCTTAAATCTTCCACATCTTGACCTCCTCTCTCTTTCTCCATCCATGCTTTCTCAGGAGCCAAAGGGAGCGAGGAAAAATTGGACAGAGTTTCACAGGAAGATATCTGTATGTGCTCAGAAGTGGAATTTAAGTGTTACAGAGAACTGGAGTGGAATACCCCTGATCTTTCTCTCCCTCCACCCCACACCCTTACACCGAATTGGACAGAACTTCCATGATGTTGTCAGGAAGCTTCCCACAGAAGATGGCGCCTGGCTTGCATTTAAGATCTGCCATATGTTGGATTAGATGATTAATGCTACAGGATGGTTTTGTTGCCCTTTTTGAAAGGAAGATCCCTTTCCTTCTTCTATATAGTTTTCCTCCACTTTGAGAACTAGTGTTATTAATTCAAAGTAAATGACTTCTGTCTTCCTCACCAGCCCTCCCTGAATATTTATTTATTGAGTTGCCTTCTCTCTGCCAAAGGCCAGGCTGGCTATTGCACTTTTAACCCCATGTCATCCCCCAGGCTGTGGGGAGATGGGGAAGGGGGATGGGTGGGACAATTATTGTTCAGCAGAGAGATTGCTACAGTTGGAAGTAAATGTGAGTTACCGAGCCAGAGCTCTTAAAAGACATATTTTTTTTAATAAGTCTCCATGCATATTAGGACAGTGAATAAATATCCCAGGAGGGTTGCAAAATTGCGATATATCATGCAAGTTTATACTTATCAAATTTTCAACACCCCCGCAAACTCAGGGACCGTGTATATAAACTCATTTAAAGGCAATGTGAAGTCTCACTTTGAGAAATTCCATGGATCCAAAGTCTGGGTCAAGTGGCCCCTCCCCCCCCCCCCCCCCCGCCCGTCTGGCCCTCGCAGTCCTGCCCTGTCAGCCCCTCCCCCTTAGCTCCACTGGGACGGCCCACCTCCCCACATCCCTGCCCTGCCTCTCCCAAACACTGCAAGCTCAAAGTGTCTCAAACCCACGTTTTCACCTTCCCCCCAGTCACCATATCAGTATGTCTGTCTCCACTTCCTCTTGAGGTAGCGCCATATTGTCATTCCCCTAGCACTGCTGCCTTGGCATCGTTCCTGACACTCTGACCTGTTTTCCAGAGCTGTTGGCTCTTCCTCTGCGAGTGCCTCCAACCCTGCGGCCGTGTTCCTCCTCACTGCCCCGGCCTCAGCCAGGGCCCTGGGGCCATTCACCTGCACTTCATCAGACTTTGCCAGAGGCGTCTCCTCCTCCAACCTCTCATCCACACCACTCCACTCTTTGCCCACCTGGCAGACTGATCTTCTTAGTACCCAGACCTCCCCCAGCTCCCTCTTGCCCATAGAATTAAACCGAAACTTGCCAGCCTGAGGATCAGCCCTTCTAGAAGAGCCACTTTCCATTCCTGTCTCATATCCCTCCCTTCACACACTTCAGGTGCACGATAAGCAAGAATACTGGCTGTTCCTCAAACTCGTCTTTGCTTTTCCACCTCTGAGCATTCATGTTCGTTCCTCTGCTTGTGCGCCATCGCCGAAATTCTGCTGGGTGAAACTGTACCCTTCCTTTAAAGTCCACTTCAAATGCTTCAGGAAGCCATCCCCCCTCTCCATGCCCCCCTTGAGCCAGATGGAAGGCTCTATCTTTTGAACACTAGTAGCTCTTTGAGTCTTTTACTGTCTTATGGAATCTGTCTTTTACTAACTGGAATTTAGCTCAATCCCAGTACACACACACTTAGCAGGTACCTATTAGGAGCCAGAGACGGTGGTATGTGCTAAGGTTAAGCAAGATAGATATTGAAAGTCCTTTTCTGGGGCACCTGGGTGGCTTAGTCGGTTAAGCATCAGACTCTTGATTTTGGCTCAGGTCATGATCTCATGGTTCGAGAGTTCGAGCCCTGTGTCAGGTTCCACACTGGCAGCATGTAGCCTGCTTGGGATTCTCTCTCTCTCTCTCTCTCTCTCTCTCTCTTCTCTCTCTCTCAAAATAAATAAATAAACTTAAAAAAAGAAGATTCTTTTCTTCATGGCATATATAGTGCAATGGAGAAAGCTGACAGGTCAATAGTCAATTATAATAAGATCATTAAGTAAGATCGTATCTGAGGGTAGCACAGAGATAGGTTGCTCACATAGACTGTAGGAGAATCAGGCCCAGGGTGGGGGGAAGAAGAATGCACACACAACCTTCAGTTATTTGTTTTTTAATTTATCTTTTCTGGATGGACATGTTCTTGAGGGAGCCTGGCTCATACCACTGCATTCCCTTCAGGTCGGAGTATGGTGCCTACACACAGACAATGAAACAACTGTTTTTGCAAATAGCACATTAAGTCTTAAGTGTTCAGGAAGTTCCCTGGTGGAGAGCTAAGTCTTGGGAGAAAAGTAAACTAGAATAAAATGCAAAGAGGACTTCTGACAGTAAAGCTTATACTTGTTTCCAGAGCTTGAATTGGCCAATGTGCCTTCGCCACGTGGAGAGCTGTCTTCATCATTCGTCCCATTTTACAACTTTTCACAAATAAAAGTACAGGCTTTGGAGATGAGATCAGGAAAAGGCATGTGAAGTCCAATGGCTTTGTGGCACCATTAATCCCCTCCGGAAACGGAAACGGCCAGTACCTTTAGTAGAAGGAGTTATGTAGCGCCCACAATAGTGGTTGGATCAGCGGATGCTGGGCACCGAATATGTTAGAATTTGGGGGAAACCTTCTAAATTTTACAACATGTTGGCTGGGGTCTACAGGCTGGCAAGCTGTTGACCAAACCCTTTTCTTTTCCTTCCCGGGATTGGATGTGTGGTTCTCGCCTCACTTGTGGTTCATTTGATCAGGCGACTGAGTTCCAGCCTGTGGAATGTGAACAGGCCTAGTGGGCCCCACTTCTGCCTCTACGCTCTGTCTCTTTGCTGCAACATCCCTGTGGAAGATGCGGAGGCAGAGATGGAAACAGGGTCTCTGGATTCCCATGTGAAAGCTGCCAGCTTGTTAGGTATGCCATGTTGGGCTGTTTGGTGAGCAAGAGGAAAATTTCCACCATGTCAAGCCACTGAGACTGGGGTTTACTTGTTAGACCAGCTGGTGTCACCCTAACTAATACAATCCGCTCTATACTGTGTTCAGGAAAGTGAGGACAAAGAAGCGAAGCATCCCTAATGGGCAAACTTTGAGGCCAGACTTGCCTTGTGCTGGGTTTGTTGCTTTGTCTCTGAGTGCCCTTGGTGGGCCTCAAGAAGCGGTTGCTTTTAGATTTGTTCAATAGTATATTTGAAGTTGTTCTGCATTAAATTAAAAAATCAGTAGTCTGCATGTGGATGCAAATTCCTAATAGCTTTAGCAACTGAAGAAAAATTTCCAGATGTTTCACAAAGCACTAAAATACTGTACATTGTTTTCTTTTTCAATGGGAAATTATTCACAGGGCAATAAAAAGTTGTTTCTTCAGTAAACAGATTATGTTTCAGTCTGCGGTGTGAACACTTAAATGGAACGGTGCAATATGCCGCTTTTTAAAAGAGGGTTTTAAACATGTCAGTACAAACCTTTCAGCCCTCTGTCCCATAAATTCAACTTTTTAAAATGAAATCAACCTGAGCCTTGTGAAAGCTCACACTACTATATCAAAACCAGTGAAATCTGCCTGTTTATTGCCACTGATGGAATGTGGCAAAGAAACATTCTTTTCACATGGGACAATTTCTTCAACTTTACACCAAGTGAAATTTAATTGCTTTCACTTCCTGGAATCATTAGGCATGAGTCCCGCTGGAGGCGGGGCCAAAAGGAGAAGGTGAAAACTAAGTCTGTGTTTAATACATCTCATCTTGGAATTTTTATCCTTCTTCTCTCTCTTACAGGTTATGTAGCAGGTTCCGGCCTGGGAAGCCACTTCAGACAAATTTAAGGAAGAGGGAAATTATAAAGGAAAAGAAGCAACAGGTGTCCCATTGTGACTGGTAGACCTCGCAGAGGTAAATGGCATTCAAAGCAATTCCTGATCGTTACTCTCAGTCCAACAATTGGAATTTCTGATTCTTTCAGGTTCACTTTTGGTGTGTGTTTTTGTCTTCACACACACACAAGCAGTAAGTGCAGTGCCAGGTCAGCACAAAGAAACACAGGCAAGCCTTTCTCTGGGGGGTGCTTATATTCCAGGTGGGACAGTCAGAATTGGATGAGACAAGTGCTGTGCACGATTGGTATTTGCATTGTGACAGATTGTTTCACTTTTCAAAGGGATTCATGGATCCTTTGATAGTTAGTTATAAATCATCTATTAGAGTTCTTTATGGAGTTTTTGAATTGGTATTGTGGTGAATACTTGACAGGAAGAAGGAGAAAGGGTAATATTAAAGGCCTTCGATAAAGTCACTGCCCTAAATGAAGGTGAACAATCTTCATGGACAAGGGAAGACAAAGGGAATTGAGAGCTACTGGGAACCCAGGGATTCCAGATGACACTCACTTTGTAGAGTGAAGTACACCCGTGTTACATGTTGTAAATGTCCTTCCCCACTTCTTAGAACTCTCATCCCATGATAACCTGCAAAGCATTCATTGTGATCATAAGGAAGGACATGGTGAATAGATGTCTGAGATTTGAAGACCCTTCACTCTTGGGAGCCACCAAGGATGGGATACAGAGTTGAAAAATGTCCAAAGGGGAAACATAACAGGACTTTTGGGGGGGAAAGGGGAAAAACAATTAAGTGAGAACAGCAATTTTTTAATAGGCAGGAACTTCAGTTTATATACATGTTGGTTTCACAGTTCAATAGAATTGGATTCTGAGCATCCTGGAACTCAGTTTTGTTTTTCAAAACAGTGGGCACCATTCTTTCCTAATGGGTATCTATAAACTCTGTGTGTGTTGTGTGTATTAGACAATGAAGAAAATAGTTATTTCCTACTAAAGCATTTTAAAATGTGGATAATTTGGGGCACCTGGGTGGTTTAGTTGGTTGAGTGTCTGACTTTGGCTCAGGTCATGATATTGCGGTGTGTGAATTCGAGCCCCACATTGGGCTCTGTCTGACAGCTCAGAGCCTGGAGCCTGCTTTGGATTCTGTCTCTCACCTCCACCCCTCCCCTGCTCATGCTCACGCTCTGTCTCTCTTTCAAATATAAATAAACATTAAAAAAAATTTTTAATGTGGATAATTTGGGTGCAAAAACACCCAACTGGATTGAAGTCTCCATATTTCATTATGTTTGATTACTCAGACTTCCAGTTTACTTTGAAGGTATATTTTTCAGGATAGGAGGATAGAAGGTATTTCATTTGATTGTTCATTAGCTTGATTTTAAGCTAATATATATATATATATATATATATATTAAGTTTATTTATTTTGAGAGAGAGAGATAGAGAGAGAACGAGCAGGGGAGGGGCAGACAGAAAGAGGGAGAGAGAGAATCCCAAACAGGCTGTCAACATAAAGCCTGATGTAGGGCTCGAACTCATGAACCCTGAGTTTATGACCTGAGCTGAAACCAAGAGTCGGATACTTAACTAACTGAGCCACCCAGGTGCCCCAAGCTTATAAGTATTTGGATAGGTGGTTTTGGGGCCTCCATCTGTCCTGTTGAGCCAGGCCCCCCAACTGTTAGGGAAGAACTAACCTAAAAATCCTCAGCCTCTTCCCTTTCTCTCCCTTACATCCAGCAGATAGTAAAGATTTTGACCTCCAAAGCCCTCCTTGAATTTGCTTCACTGGCTTCCACCCCAATGTAAAGTTCAGTTTAGGAGAGGTTTTTCCTTATTAAGAACTTTGTCCCACAAGGGAGGAATGCTTTCTGAGAGCCTCTGTATAGTTTCTCTTCTAGGCTTTGGGGAGGTTATACTAGCCAGACAGACCCAGTCTCTGCATTTATGAGGCTTAGTGGAGAAACAGACATTCAAAAACAGACTACCTCAACTGCCACTTATCTACCATGTGGTCAGTGTGAAGAGGCCTGCAGAGGAAGGTTACAGAGTCTGTGAGTGTGTCTGAGGTAGAACTTGGCAAGGTTTCTTTATTGACTCTTTCTGCCAAGACTTGACACTTGCGTAGGATTTGATTGGGAAAAACATATATGAAGACCATTCGGGGCAGAGCTCAGTTCAGGGAGGCTAGGAATGGGCAGCTAGTGGGAGAGGAGGCTGGGGCAGGTTAGTCATGCAGGCAGGGAGAGAAGAGTGGTGAGAAGTCAGTACATATTGCAAAAGGTTTGGAAGGGGCCTTGCCTAAATCAGAGTTGCTTGCAAAGATTTTAGCCTGTTCTTCCTGGGGGGTTCCAAAAACATTTTTTGGTGTGTGTCACCTGGGCTGAATCTCTTCTTGATGGGGCTGCAAGCAGAACTTTGTGGGCCCTGGTAAGATTTTGTATAGTGATCCGAGAACAATGGGAAGCCACCAGAGGGTTTTAAATCGAAGCATTGTCTTATGCTTACCAAGTGCCAGCAACAAAACTGTCATCTTGACCCAACAGAATAAGTAGCTCCCAATGTTGAGACTTGAAGGTTTTGCAAAGAACATTATAATGTGTGTGTGTGTGTGTGTGTGTGTGTGTGTGTGTGTTTATGACAAGTCATGACAATTAATTTTTAGAAACTGTTTAAAAGGGGAAGGGGTTAGTGAAACATGAAGACATTTGATCTGCCTAATTGCTGTTGAACCTAACAGCACACAACTCCACTAAAAGAGAACTGAACTCAGTATTAGCATCTGACTTATAACTGTTTGAGACCAATTGATTTTTGCAGTAATCTCACTCATAAAAAAAAATTGTATTCTTAAAAGAAATTCATGGTGAGAGGAGCAGAAGCTAACGTTGACATATCAGTCTTTGATATGGAGGTACAGTAGGCAGACATGAATTTTCCCAGATTAAAAACAAATGTGTAATGGAAGTTGAAATATAAAGAATTTCTCCATTTATCTTCTTGACTAAAGGGAGAAAAAAAGCATCATACACATTGTAGATCATTTGAGTTTTAGGCTGATGATTTGAAACATTTTTATAATAATTCAGTGGCTCTTTTTGAATATCCAGATGTTAATAATGGTTCCCTGCTATGTGATTAGGAATGAATCTGCCAAGGAAAAATGAAGCCTTCTCTCTTGGGGAAAGTTGAGTTACTTCTGTTATTTTCGCAGGCTTCCTGGGGAAGTCTATCAACATCCGAATAAATGATGGGAATAGGAGTCTGGCTGGTCACCACGGAATTATCAGCCTTGTTTTTTGAGTTAGACCTTTATTATTTACACACTCAGTTTGAAATATGACAAATGTAGTAACCTTCCAATGATTTTATTTCTTGAAATCCAGCAATCCTTATAGGTTTTGAGATTGAAAAGCCTGCGCTATTTTAAAAAAAAGTTTCTGTTGTCATTGCTTGTGAAAACCATGACTGCTGCCTAAATTAAGAAATAATATGAATAGGGGCTCCTGGGTGGCTTAGTCGGTTAAACGTCCGACTTTCGCTTAGGTCATGATCTCGCGGTTCGTGGGTTCGAGCCCCGTTTCGGGCTCTGTGCTGACTGCCAGCTCAGAGCCTGGAGCCTGTTTCAGTCTGTGACTCCCTCTCTCTCTGACTCTCCCCTGCTCACGCTGTCTCTCTCTCTCTCTCCTAGAAATAAAAAAAAAATATATATTAAAAAAAAAAGAAAGAATATGAATAATATGAATAACAATGGGGGGTTCCTTTCTTTAGTTGAACTTTTTTGGGAAGAGAAATAGCATTTCTTTTAAAAAAAAAAAGAAAAGAAACATTTAGAAACTATAAACATCTCTTAGAGATGTTTCTCAGAGTAACCGGCTTGGATAGTTTTTGTTTTATTGCTCTATGCCTGATACGGCACCTGCTTGAATTTTCTCCTTAGTGTTGAAGGTCCCATGCTAGGTGTCTTCAGTCTAGAATCCCTTTCAGTATATTTATGTTCAAGCATTAAAATACCTCATGGGGTGTTTTTCTATTTTTGCAATCTTCATGTATACTTAGGAGCTGGAGCATTTCTAGTATAATACTTAAAAATGAAGATTTAAATAAAAAGACTGCTAGATCGGAGGTTTTCAAGGCATGGCCCATGGACCACTTCCTGGGAATCCACAAGATTGAAGTGT
This sequence comes from Hyaena hyaena, assembly GCF_003009895.1. Taxonomy (NCBI): domain Eukaryota; kingdom Metazoa; phylum Chordata; class Mammalia; order Carnivora; family Hyaenidae; genus Hyaena; species Hyaena hyaena. The sequence goes on along the minus strand of NW_024080672.1, from coordinate 618,344 downwards.
TTTCATACTAACAGTAAGATGCTATTTGCCTTTTTCACTGTGCTGTCATTTACACTGAAGGTACAAAAACAATGGCGAGTAGGCCTGCTGGCTCCTTAGCATAAGTCAAGGCCAGGCACCAAATAGTACTAGTGCTCATGTGTTCTTCACCTCCTTTGACTTACAGAGGGGAGAGAAAGCCAATTTTATTTAGGAACACCCTTGATGTAGGTGTAAAAATTATTCATTATATTAAAACTTGAGTCTCAAGTATACATCCTTTTAATATTCTGTGTGACAAAATGGGACGCGAGCATAAAGCCTTCTCTTGCACCTTGACGTACAATTGTCTTGAGGAAATGTCTTGTGAGATACTCTGAGCTGGGAGCCGAACAGTCACTTCCTCCATGGAGCCCATTTTCCCCTGCAAGAATAACACACCCACTGTGGATATTTAGACTTGGCAGACGTAGTAGGTCTTTTTATGAGAATGAATGAAATATGCTTATTATGTCAAAGAAGTCACCCATTGCATGTTTGGCTAATAAATAACTAATTTAAGCTTTCAAGAGAAAATTGGAATTTGGAATTGGAAAACTTGTATTTAGCACCATGAGCTTGATAAATTCTGAATAGTTAAAGACTTTCCTGATGGCATCAGAGGTGATGGTAACACATGCAATATTTTAGCTATTAAAAATTAAACGGGATAATGTTTGGAAGAGTGAACCAACATTTCCCCAACACCCAATAGTCAATGTGAAGAGAGCATGCATGGGTAAAAGAGTTACTTAAGGTGCAAAGTATAAAATGAATTTTAATGTAACAAAGTATCAAACGTTAATTTTTATAGTTTCAGACTCTATGCATAAGTAACCTTTAAGAAACTACCACTTGTTGAATTTTGGTGTAGTATCAAAGAAGAAGATCCACAGTTATCTGGTAAAATTATCAAAATGTTTTACCTTTTAACCATTTAATCATAATGGTGGACAATCAAAACAACATATTGCAACAGAATGAAAATAGCAGCAGATGTGAGAATCCAGCTTTGGTAAATGAGACAAAAAGAAACATTAGATCTGAAAAACTGTAAAACCATGCCATTCTTATTACTCAACTTAATTAAAAAAATTTAATTGTGGGGTGCCTGGGTGGCTCAGTTGGTTAAATGTCTGACTTCAGCTCAGGTCATGATCTCACGGTTTGTGGGTTTAGCCCACATCTGGCTCTGTGCTGACAGCTCAGAGCCTGGAGCCTGCTTTGGATTCTGTGTCTCCCTCTCTCTCTCTGCCCCTCCCCTGCTCACACTGTCTGTCTTTCTCTCTCTTTCTCTCAAAAGTAAATAAACATAACAAAATTTTTAAAAATTTAATTGTGGTAAATACATATAACATAAAATTTACCAACATCACCATGTTGAAGTGTACAGTTCAATAATGTTTGGTGCATTCACATTCTTGTGCGGTCAATCTGTACAACTTTTCATCCTGTGTAAGTAAAACTATACCATTAAACAACAATCCCCATTTGCCCCCGCCTCCCCAGCCCCTCACAACTGCCCTTCTACTTTCTGTCTTTATGAGTTTGACTACTCTAGGTACCTTATCTAAATGGAATCACAGTATTTATTCTTTTATGACTGGCTTATTTCACTTAGTACACATTTTTGTTTGTTTTGGGAGATAAAAAAAAGTTATTTATGTTAACACGCTCTCTCTTCTGCTCTCCAGGTGTCTTCTGCCCATCTTGATTGTGCCAGTAGCTGCACTACTGTAATTTCAATTCCATTGTTGTCTTCCCACCTTATTCTGGCTATCATGGCAGGAACTCCATGACATCCATTTTGCGTCTCTATTTATTTTGCATCTATATTAACTGAATATTTAATAAGTGGATGGATGATGAAAGCCAGGTGGTATCCAACAGACTTTGAAAGTTACAGATCAGCTCTATGTCCAAGTGCCTGATGCAGAATTTTAAGGGGCTCTGAATTGAATGTTTTCAATGATTATTATATAGTTTAATGGGCTTGAGAAGAAATAACTTACATGTTGAACTTGTCATTTCACAGCTTTCCTTTTAGTATGAGCTTAACGTTAAATGCTAAGTAACTAATATTATAGTGATTACTTTGGAAAGGCTCAACATTGCGAAGGTGGCACTCCAGTGCAGAAATTTGAAAAGCTTTGTCTTAGTCTCAAATTGTATTGCTTCTGATGAATACATTCTCTTGCTATCCTCCGTTTGTACATCTGCTGATTAGAAGAAATCTATTGATTGAGATTCCTTGAAATTTTTATAATATGTGCAAGTATGAATTAATACAGAATATAAGAATCTTATACTATCAGATTTGAAAGCCAGTACTAATACAGCTTAATACATGTTTTTTAAAACCTCATTTTTTTCTTGACAATGACTTTATTTCTTACTTGTTGAAAACGTGCTTTAAAGTCTTTCTTTTGATGGATGCTCTGTTTCTCTAAAGACATGGAACCACTGAGGAAATTATTTGAACTTGATTAAAAAGAGACTGTGTTAAAGATTAAAAACTCATGGAATGACACATTAAACCCTCACACTCTTCCTGGGTTATTAGTAATAATCACAGTTGATACCTATAGAAGCTGCCATATTAAAGAGATTTTCAGTACTGTGAACATTGTTTTCTGATTTACCATGATTTGGGTATTTATTGATCTAAGACTATTTCCAGCCTGAAATTATTAGGGTTTGGGGTCTAAATTGGGCAAGATATCAGAAGATCTTAAATTCTGTAGGGAAGAGTGTCTGGGAAGTGTGCCTTTTGTTGGTCTCTGTGTAGTAAAGCTTTTGATCTTCTGCATACTTGATTTTGATTTACCTCCAAAGCCAAGTTGACCACGTTGGGCTACAGCGGAGTCTCGTAATGAGAGCGTTAGGACAGGCTTCAGTTCCCGTTGCATTCAGACCAGATGCAGCTCTTGTATCCCCCTCCCCACTTGGAGAGTGTGGGGAGGATGCATGATGAATAATGTCTTCCTCCTGGGCACCCGGTCCAGGGATCAGAATTTTTTGGAAGTGAGTTGGCCTGCTCTTTTATCTAAACCTGTTTAATTCTGAAAATCACCGACTGTCTGAATTGAAAGGGAATCAAAGACAAAGCTATTCAACACACTTCTTTCATGGTGAAGAAACTGGGAACTAGAGAGACTAAGTAATTTGCCTTGGTCAACTGTGAATTGGTGACAGAACGGGGGCTGTAACTCAGGTCCCTCAATAGAAGTTTGGTTTTCTTTCAGCTACTAGCTAATGGAGAATGTTCATGGACTTCTTGGAACGTAGTCCTGGAGTGTATAGTGAAGTGGGGTCAAGCCCATCCCAACTCTCTTCTCCCTCTCTCTCTCTCTCTCTCTCTCACACACACACACACACACAGAGGGGGGAAGAGAGAGAGAGAGAGAGAGAGAGAGTATTCCAGTCTCAGGTCCAACACTCAGCAGCTGTGTGACTATACTCTGGTCACTTATGTAAACTAAGGCTCTAGGAGGTGATCAGCTCCACAGAGATGCTCGTTCCTGCACTGGCCATGGCCTAGATTACACGAGACCATCTACGTGGAAGTCCTCTGTGAGCTGTAATGTGGATGCGTGTACTGTAGTGCCAGAAGCAGAAAGCCAAGCCCTGAAATTCTTTAGTTTGTGCACTGGTACAAGACATCTCGTGAGGTGGTGAGTCCTGCCCTGTGCTCTCCTTTGCATAATTCACAGCTCTGTGATTATAATATTGTTATAACCAAAGAGGCAGCCCTCCCTTTCCTCTCCTCCTCCCTGGCAGTTTCGTAAGCCCAATTCTCAATTTCAGACCTTGCTGGAGGCCCCTTTGGACCTTCAGTTTGTTATTTCAAAGTTTTGATAAAAAGAGTTTAAAGGTATAGACATGTTTAAGAAAAATATACTTATTGCTTTGGGCCTTTTCATTCATTCTGTGATATCTGGCAAGCTTGTTATACTTGCTAGAAGCATGGGCTAGAGGTTGGGGGGGGTGCGGCTGGGTTTTGACCCCTGCTCTGCTCTGTGTCCCTTTGGATCACCGTGTAAAATAAAAAGGCTGGCTCAGAGGACGTCTTAAGGCCCTGTCTCAGCTAGCCCAGGCTGCCCTAACAAAATACCATAGACTGTGTGGCTTAGGCAACAGGAATTTATTTTCTTACAGTTCTGGAAGTTAGATGTCTGACACCAGGGTGCCAGTGTGGCTGGGTTCAGGTCAGAGTTCTCCAGGCTCCAGACGGTTGGCTTCTCTGTGTCCATACACAGCAGAGAGAGAGAGAGAGAGAGAGAGAGAGGGAGAGAGAGAGCAGTTTGAAGAGAGAGTTTTGTTTTTGTTTTGTTTTGTAACTCCACTTTTTATGTCTTGCATAAGTTAAGAGGCAAATGCGCAAATGCATACAAAATAATGGTAACTATGCATGTTACGGGGCACACAATATATAGACAGCTATTTTGGGCCATCAGTAACACAAGGGGAGAACAAAGCTTTACGGGGGAGGGGGTGGTAAGGACTTTGTACCCTGCCGAAGTGAAGCTGGTATCAGCTCAAACTAGATTGTTACAAATTTAGGATGCTAACTGTAATCCCCATGGTAACTCTAAAGAAAGCATTTAGCAGATACACACAACGAGAAATGAGAAGGGAATCGGGCTCACTACAAAAAAATCGACTTCATACACAGAGAAGCAGCAATGGCGAAAATGAGAGACAAAAAAGGCAGAAAACAGGAAACAATATAGCAAAAGTTCTTCCTTATATTAATTACTTTAAAAGCAAAAGGACTACACTCTCCAAACAAAAGACAAAAATTGGCCAAATGGATAACAGACAAAAACAAAACATGTCTCTTTTCTGGTAAGGGCACTCATACAATCATGAGAGCCCTGTCTTCACCATTTCATCTGAATGTAATTATCTCCCCAAAGCCCCACCTCCAGATACCATCATACTGGGGGTTAGGGGTTTCAACATAATGATTTGGTGGGGGGGATGCAATTCAAGGCAGACTTCTTCTAATCTAAATGTTGCGAGTCAACATTACATGTGAAATGTAATGCTGAGTACTGAGAGATACCAGAAAATCCACAAAAGCGCTAACTCCTAGGGAGAACATAGCCCATTTGGAAAGCGACTATAGTACAAAGCCATCTGAGAACAAGGATCTAGGGCCTGCAGAAGTTCAGAAGAACTTGAGAGCACTTAAGGCTGGGAGAATTAGGAAGTTTTCCTGGAGGAAGTGGCATTGAGTTGGATTTTGAAAGACGGCAAGATGTTGATAAATGATGGTGAGTGTAGGGTGGGTGCCAGGCAATAAGTACAGAGATGGAAGGGGGTTGGAGAACAGACGGGTCAACCTGCTTGCCTTGACTTTAGCTGGAGATAGTCCTGGAAATACTGCTTCAACTCAGACAATTCTGAAAGCCAAGCTGAGAGTTTGGAACATAGGTGATGTCTGGAGAACCTCTTTATTGTATTAACAGTCAAAGTGGGCTTTGGGGAAAGGAAACCCTACTGCAGAGATGGGGACTGCCTGGGGCAGAGAAGAGATGAACAGAGAGACCAGTCTGGAGCCTAGAGAAGTCGTCTGCAGTGACTTCTCACTTTCTGTTAAGCGTCTAGAATGTCTGTTGCATAAAACCAGCCTTGCTTCACCGCTGGAAGCTGCAGCCTACTTCTGGTTTTGGCTTCTGCTTTAGGTAATCAGATTTATTTCCTCTTGTAAGCGTTATACTCTGTTGGCATAGTAGACAGAGGCTCTCGGGTACATCCTGATAGGTGTCTGTAGCCAAGAAAAGAAAATGTTTTTAGGAGCAGCTGACACAGGGGAGGGCTGGCATTTCACCGGTCCCTGCAAACCACCTCTTCGGCAGGACTGGACTTGGTGGGGAAGGAATGCATGAAGAAGAGTGTGATCTACATGCCTGACATCTTAGGAGCCGTCCTTCTTCTTCTTCTTTTTTTTAATGTTTATTTTTGAGAGACAGAGATAGAAAGCTGTGTGAGCACAGGAGGGGCAGAGAGACAGGGAGATAGAGGCTCCAAAGCGGGCTCTGTAGAGAGCCTGATGTGGGGCTCAAACTCACCAACTGTGAGATCATGACCTGAGCCAAAGTCAGATGCTTAACCGACTGAGCTGCCCAGGTGCCCCAGGAGGCGTCCTCTTGAAGGATAGAAGACTTTTGGTCCAGTTTTCAGTATCCTTGACTCCTACAGGTTGGAGCAGGCAGTCTGTTTGCTTTTGTAATCCAAATTTCCTTAGGCTTCTCTTGCTCTTGAACCTTACTGCTTCGGGCTGCATGGCAGGAGCACCTGTGCCCGCCTGTCCCAGCTTCGTGATCTTACGTGTGGTTGTTTCCCATGGGTTCCCTCTCAGGGCCCTTTTTGGTGTCTGTTTCCCGCAAAGGCACTGGGGCAGGCTGATTCCTGGGGAGCCCACCCTCTACCACTCAGACCACTTTAGACACTTATTATTGGAGTTTCTGAAGATTTGAGAAGCTGCCAGGCCTGCTTCAGCTCTAACGGTGCTGGAACCACTTTGCGGTCAGGGAGAAATGGGGAGATGAGGTCCACAGCTTCCCATCGGGGTCTTCTTCGGTTCTCTGGCTGGAGCCGAGAGCACAGACCTTCCTCCTTGCAAGCTGTTTACTTCCTAACGACAAACACCCAAACCCGCTGGTCCAGCAGATTTTCAGATGCGGCCAGACCCTGAATCCCAGGCCCTTCCAAAGCCTGCTTGTGCTCCGTCTTGTCTCTGTAAGCTGAAAGCTGGCTGGACAGTGGAGCAGCCGCCAGGGGCACCAACGGCAGCCGCTCACAGGGTGTCGGGGGCTCTTTGGGGGGGGCGCAAAAGGGTGACCAAGAACCGCATGTAGATCTGAAGTATCAGCCAGGAACATTTGGTTTTCACAACCCCCCAGAGATAGGCGGGGTTTTCATGGAATCAAGACAGAGTTGGGGTTCTCAGAGGGATGAGTTTTGTGAACGAGACTGTTGGCGACCAAGCCCCCTGGTTCCCTGGGCAGATTTGATGCACCTGTGCCAGACGTACAACACCACACATATACCGTGCACCCTTCTGATGCCCTGTTTTGTCCTCCTTGACATATCTGCCTCTGATTCCATCTGAGCTCATACCACGCTTCCTCAGCCATTACAGCTTTTTATTATGCACTTAACGGGTGTACCTATTGAAGTATCCCCTATTGATAGACATTTAGGTTGCTTTTAATCTCTTCTTGTTTTAACCGTGGTGCTCTAAGTATATCTCACATACATCATTTCACAAATGAGCAAAGTACTTGTAAAGGGCGATACCTTTCTAGAAGTGGAGTTGCTGGATCGACTGTATATTCATTGAAATTTTGGGTAAATATCACTGAGTTGTTTTCTGTAGAGGCCATCCCTCTCTCCACCTGCACCAGAAATGTATGAGAGTTTCCATTACCTCACGCCCTTACCAACATGTTCTATTTTTAAACGTCTTGGTCTTGCCAAACTGATCCGCGAAAAAATATGCCTTCTCGTAATAGTTACAATTTGTTTCCTATTATCTTGAGAGAGGTTGTGCACCTTAAGAGAGCACCTTTAAAAATCAAGTACCACCCAGTCCTTTCTGAGTAGGCGGAGGACAGAATGGAACAATAATTCAGGAACAAAGGTCTCAGCCAGCTGGAAGATCATTGTAATACGTTCCTTGAGGACGAGCACGTGCCTTTTCCCGTTTCATCTTCGCTGACGCACAAAACTCACCATAAACGTGTGTCAGGTTGAATTTGTGTCACTTTGGTGTAAGAGGGGGAGTCTTTTTCATATCTGCCCTTCAAACTTTGATGTTTTCCTTTCAAGAGTTTGGAAGTGCTTTCCTGAAAAATTCAGTTCAAAGAGTTCAAGTTTCATTTCTGGTTAGAGTATTACCTCTTGAAGGCTCCCTTCAACAATAATACCATTATTTCCACGACTTTGTTGTTGTCTTTCCAGAATCGTTGTGTATCTGTGAGGAAGGTGTCAGAACCACACTGATCCAAGGGCATGGGGAGAAAACATACTATGAACTGCCTGGACTCCAAAGCTTAAAGAAAACTTTCTCAACAGCCTCCATCTGCTACCAAAATTTTCATCTGCACGAACCAGTATTAAATGTCAGTGAATTACAGCTTTTTGGTGCATTAACCTTAACTTTAGGACGTTAGAAAGGAGTTTTAATCACTGGATCCCATGGGAAACAGTATTACCACCTGTATTACAGCCAGTATTGAAAATTTTATTAGAATGCAGGATGATGTATCACGATCTCTAAAAAAGTGAATTATTTTTGCAATTTGTCTTTGCAACCATTAAAACTTTCTACAAACATAGGTCTATGCATCCAATAAAGAGCACACAACATGATGCTTTTTGTACACTCAACTATTTCAAAATTTAGGATAATGGTGCTAGTGGCAATGAAATCGATATCTATGCTCCTTGTTCTGCCCCTCCCCCCGTAGGCATGGACAGATAAAATACCTGTTTTTAGCCACCAGGCTGCATGCTAGATGCATGTAAAAAAAAGATTATGGGTCAGATTTTATTGCCCTCTTCTCCCCTTCCTGCTTCCTCACCTCCTTCTCTTTCCTCAGGTAGATGCGGCCGCCACGTACCAGTCACTGGCATAGAGTCAAAGCATATGTAGTTGTACTTATGATTTTTCTAAGCCTTTGTACAGGTGCATTGTTTTTTTCCTGAAAACCTGTTCATTGGCAACAAACTCGAAGAGACTAGTTGATTCCACCATCCAGAAATACTGGTTCCAACACCACTTTCTTATTCAAATATCTTGTGTGTCAGAGTGCTCACTCAGTATTCTGTCATTAGGGTTTTTATCCATTTAGTTTATTTTTTAAATGTTTACTTATTTTTGAGAGAGAGAAAAGCAGGCAGAGTGTGAGCAGGGGAGGAACAGGGAGAGAGGAAGACACAGAATCCGAAGCAGGCTCCAGGCTCTGAGATGTTAGCACAGAGCCCAATGCGGGGCTTGAACTCACAAACTGCAAGATCATGACCTGAGCCGAAGTCGGACCCTTAACTGAATGAGCCACCCAGGCGGGCCTTGCCTTCTTTTGAATTACTAGCCTTGGCACTATGGATTCAAACCTGGAATGGACTGGCAGGGTCAGAGCAGTGGGTTGGAGTGTCTGTTAACTTAGATGTGGTGTGATGTTGAGGTTGAACCCCATCACATGGAAGCCATCAGGATGGATGGTGCCTATATACTAATGAACAAGTTGGATGGTTCACGTGGGGAAGACACTAACAGTAAATGGGAACACAGCCAAATGAACATATAACACCAAAGAGTTTGGCAACTCCAGGAACAATTACCTGGGGCCAAGAGTAAGAAAACAGGTGGGCACTTGGACTAGACCACCCAGGCTGGGGCGGCTGATGTGCTCATCACGGTGCATGATTATCCAGTCAACTACCACTTCCTGCTCTCCTGGTGAAAGGTCTTGGGTGAGAGAAGGTCCCGATAGAGGAGGCAGAAAGTCACCAGGAGACACACTCCAGTGGGTCACCCTGATGCTAACTTGTTCCCAGTCGAAATGACATCCTGAGGGGTTGTTTGAGGAAATAATTTGGGCCTTTAGTTTTCCTTGGAGAGATCTGAGGGCTTAGCTGAAGAGAGGGGCCAAATGCGTTAGGAATAGATTCTGCTGAGGTGGCAGAAACCTCAATGTAACAGTGGCCTCATAAAAAGCTCTATTATTATTCATATAAGGGATGAACAGATGTGCCAGTCTGGAGCTGGTATCTCGTTCTGTAATGTCGGTGGCTCTTCTACAATGTCAGACTCTTTCCACCTTGTGGAGAATGTGGCTTCTACCATGTGACACAAGATGGTTGCTCCAGCTCCTGCCATCACATCTTTCCAGAAGCAGAGAAGGGAAAGAGAGAAAGATGGGCATGCCCCCTCCCTTTAGACACAGTTCTTGATGTTTAAACATAGCCCTTCTTGAGGTTGCACACCACAGTGGAGGCTGAGAATGGCAGTTTTACTCAGAATCCCAACATGTCCAGCCAAAAATTAGATGTTCTTCTTATCAAAGAACAAGGGGAGAAAGAATTTTATAGTATAGCCATCCGTCCTTGCCACTTGAAGGCAGACAAGAGGAACTTCTTTCGGTAGTTAGGGTTGGGCTTCCAGGGCTGGTCACTCCAGCTCTGCGACTTGGGCATTACCAGGAACTGCTGTACGCTTGCGGGGTGAAGACAAGGTGGGGGTGGGCTGGAGAGGGAGCCCATTTCCTGAAGCCCAGGTCCATACATACAAGCACTTGGATCCCACCCTGGGACAGACTCACCACGTGGACCAGTGACATCTCCTGACACAAGCCCCTCAGAACAGCACTTCTGCAAAATGGTAGAAAGCATGACTCTGAAGTTGGGGTTCTAAAATAAGTTTGTGCAGTGTCGCTCTATAGACACGAAGCAGGGAGAAGTCTCAGGACCTTTGGCCTGGACAAGAGCATGGTGTAGAACTCCAAGGGTAGGATCGGGTATGTGGTATCTTCCCCCGCAGCCCCCACAGTGCATCTCCAGGACCTGGGGGTGCCCGCCCATGGAATCAGGGACCCACAGGACAGGGGGCTCTGCAGGCGAATCTTCTGGCGCTGTCTCTGGCGTTGTGAGTAACAGCAGACTCGTGCTACATGCGATGGGGGGGAGGGGCAGCAAAGAGAGCGAAAGATGCTGACGTCCAAGTTGAAAAAGAAGGAAGTTATTTGCAATCTGGATGAGACAGTGAAGGCATGAGAATTAAAGTGGAAACTCTCAAATAGGACAGGTGTGAAGAGAACTCTGACTGATCCTCCTCCTTCCAGGTGGCAGAGAGAGAGAGAGAGAGGACCTGATTGTTTTGACTCAAACAGATCAGCAGCGCATTCAAAGCGGTAGGAGAGGGAGCGCTTCATGTGTAACCCGTGGGCCGACCATGAGACACGGATAGCTTGAGAAAGACAGAGTAACATTAGACACGTCCTTCCACAAGCCTTTTAGCTTGATGAGCCCTTCAGGATAAAGGGCTCATCATAAACACTGCTTACAAGCTGAGATGTAGCCCTCCAAAAATATGGAAAATTATCTTTCCCCCAGATTTAAAATTTTATTTTAGAGAAAACGTCCCCCCTTTTCCTTAAAGGTGTAGGGAAAATAAACTTCCATAGTAGGAATCTATGGTGGTGGTGGTGGTGGTGTTCATATGTAATGGGGACGTGGGGCGGGCTTCCCTATGTCCCCTTTCCTCTACATGGGCATCTCCATATTATCTGCTACATGGAGACAAGTCTATGTCTTTGCAAACCCCATCTTTAACGGGGGGAGAGAGACAGAGAAGGAGGGACAAGGAAAGGAGGGTGAGAAAATACCATTTTTCCCTCACAGCATTCACCCCTGCCCCTTCACCGACTTCTGTCTCTGTCTTTCCATGATTCCTGAAATTGGCCCATTTGATACAACCTTCTGAATGCCTCTTCTCCCTCTCCATTTTGGGGGTGCCCATTCTGTATTTTGACTTTACAAGAGAAATCAGAGTTTGGCTACTGGCTTCCCTAGATGTTGAGAGCACACAGCCACGGCTGTGTGATAGTGGATGCCCCGTGGAGCATCGCCCATGGTCCAGGCTGGGGCTGGGGTGCACATTCTGGGCTGTGTTTGAGGAGCAAGTGGCGGGTCTGCCAGCAGGTGCTAGGGGAGGCCTGAAGTTCATGTGCGTGCACCCTCTCCTGGTCATCTTAAGCCTCCTTCAGGCTGCCTTTCATGATTATTTTAACCTGATTTTACTGGAATAAATATGCTCAAGATCGAGTTAGGGGTGGAGACAAAGTACAGCCAACTCTCCCTTCTCTCCGTCCATCAAGCTAACCAGCCACTTTGTGCAGCTCAGCAGAGGGGAACTGAAAATTCCTTAGCCTTGTTTGTTTCCATGTCCATTGGAATTTAAAACAGAGAGTGATTGTAATTTCTGAGAGAGCCTCTACTTTCCATATTTGAAGATTAGTAAGCACAGTGTGTATTTCTAGAAGGACTTGGTATGACCTAAGAGATGCTCCCAGCACTCCCCTAGAGGCACTATTCTGTGTACGAGCCCATCTCACGTGGTGTATGATAACTTGCCCCAGTGCTGTGGAAAACTAAGAGGGAAAAATGAGAGAATCCACCGATGTATAATTTAAGTCTAGACAGATATTTATTGGATTCATAAGCCTGAGTTATTGATAAAGAGAAGGGGGAAGTAGCAGAATTGTCAGTGGCATTAATAAGCTGTGCCAAAGGGGAGTGGCACTTGCGTACTTCAGGAGGGCAATAAAAAACGCACACATGTCCAGTGGACGGAGATGCTCAGTGAGCGCTGGCCAGTGCAGCTCTAACCAATCTATACCAGATCCCCAACTTGAGAAGCTCACACCGAGACTTGATAAATGTGCCACTTCATTTCTCTGAGTTGTGTGTTCCCTATGTGGCTAAACACGTCAACACGTCAGACCACATCCTTTCTGACTTTAGAATTTTCCAAACAGAGTGGGTTTTAAGACCTGAACTCTTGGATGCAAGAAGAAAACTTTTGTGGACAGACCAAGCAAAATGTTCGGCTGGCCGTGGCTGCGGAGAAGGAAGACAATATAGGCATTTACAGGCTGGGCCTTCTGGAATCCTCATTGAGAAGTGTTGGATGCGGGCTCCGGAGAGGTCTGCCCACCTCCCCATCCTTACCCTGTGCTCAACCTCTTTCAAATATCACATGTGAACAGTAGTAGAAACAGAGGGCTTCTTTCTTTCCCCGAAGGGGAAAAGCTAGTCTTAAGTTTTGTGATTTGTGTAGAGCAGGGGGCTTTATTTTTTATTTTTTACTTTTGATTGTCATTAAGTGTTTTGGAATTAACTGACGTGCAGTACCCCACCCCCACCCATGCCTTTCTTGGCAGCAATTAATTTTTGGGTCTGGAATACTTTCAAAACCTATGAAGAACTAACTTCCACGAGCCATTTGGTTTTCAATCATAAATGTCAGATACATAAACAACGCATGTAGCACTGTCTCACATAACACAATTAAAAGATGTAAATACAGGGTCTTTTAGTCAAATCAACTGTGCAAATAAATACACTGTGGAATGTGTTACATATGTGCATCTTTAAAGTTATAAACACACACATCTGTTTAAATCCTGTAGGTACGAAGTTTGCACTCAAGTGAAAGTTGGTGATACTATTTTTTCTTCCTCAGGCTGTTAAACTAAAAGTGCATGTGTGTGTGTATAAAAAATGGGGTGCAATCTAAAAACAATGTGTATTTCCAGCATGTGTTTTTTTATAAAATGAAATTACCCCATCTTACCTGGCATTTACATGTCTTACATTCCCCTTTGTTATGAGCAATATTCTGATTGTGTTTACACTGTACCTGCTGGAACTTGAGGGATTCAGGTGAGAGCCGACCTGGGATGTAAGCTCAGACCTTCCCCGAGGCAGCTCTGTGAAGTGGGCAGGGAAGCAACCGTAAAATGAGGTGAGCAGGGATTCGATGACATGGAGGCTGGCTCTGCCTGTAAATATTAGCACATCTGTTGGGCCAGGCACCCTGTCATCTACATGGCAGCTGGGGGGCAGGTAGAGGCCAACTTTCTGTCAGGAAGCTCAGCACAGAAACTCAGAAACTGGGTGCAGAAGGAGGACATTTTAATTCTCACATCTATTCCTTTAAAGTCAACACATTTTGTGGGTTCCAGTTTCTATCATGTTGCAGAATACTTCATGCTGAAAAACACACTTTTTTAATGCCCGAAGAAGTTGAGGATTAGTAACTATTCTTAACAAGCAGCAGCCACAACCACAAGCATATGGGAACTTGGCGTCCTCACATGCAGATGACCTCATGCACAAGAGGGAAGTGACGTCACAGATCTTGAGCCCTGGCTGCAACCATCCAAACCCTTGTGGGGATGACATTCATGGCCCCGAGGCCCCAGCACATTGGGTCTCTCTTTCACTCCTCAACAACGGGAGAAATTTGGGCCAATGTGCATTTTCTCAGAGTCGTGGAATGTCCTGTGAAGGTGGGCCATGTAGTAAGCTGTTGACCTGGAAGATGCAGAGGGACTACGATTTGCTCTAAGAGCTGGTTAGTAACAGGGCCAGGTGTAGAGTCTGGGTCTAGTCCAGTAATCTTGTGTTTCGTTTTTGGTTTTGTTTGTTTTGGGGGGGATAGTTTTAGGTTAGGAAAAAGACTGAGGAAAAAGTACAGAGGGTTCCCATAAGCTCTCGCTTCCACCGACCCCAATTTCCCCAATTTTTAATAATACCATCTTGCCTTAGTGTGGAACATTTGTTACGACTGATGAGTCAGTATTCACATGTTATTGTTAACTCAAGTCCTTAGTTCATGTTTTCACTCTTTATGTTGTACGTTCTATGGGTTTTGACAGAAGTATAGTCCCCTGTACCTACCATTATGATATCATAGACAAGAGTTTCACTACCTAAAGGTATGTTTTGTGCTACCTTTTCATCCTGACCCCCCTTCTTCTGAGGGAATGCCGTCTTCCCTCAGGTCTGCCAGCCTGAACCTTACTTACCCTTACAGTCTCCTTCACATCTTGCCTCTTTAAATAAGCATCCCCTCAACACAGGGGAAAGAATAGTCATACGGATGTGGTTTGAAACCTAGGTCCACTGCCTTACTAGCTCTCTGCCATAGGCAAGTTACTTCTTGGGGCTCAGTTTTCCCATCTGTAAAATGGGTCTATCAACATTGCAGATTGTTGCACGGATCTATGCAAAGTGCCCAGAGTACTTCTGGACACCTCAGTAAATGATGATGCTCTCCTTTTCCTCCACTTCCTTATTATTGTCCTCATCACCTCCAAATGCAGAACTGATTTCTTTTCCTCTGGATTGTCTGTTGTGCATGTCCATGTCATGTCTCTAAACTAGAATGTGTGTGTGTGTGTGTGTGTGTGTGTGTGAGAGAGAGAGAGAGATGTGGTGGGGGGTGGTGTGGTGCTTAACCCCTTTGACACACACAGGGCCAGGGGCAGGGCTTTCGAATTGCATTCCTTTTGACATTAAATTGGCGAGGTTCAACAACAACAATCCCTGTGTCTGCAGAATCTTGTTCCAGCTAATCTCTTGGTGTCTGTGTGGTAGGGGCCAACATCCCTTAACACCATTTTTGCTGTTAGGAAGACACTCTTCTTGGGTGTCGAAACTATTTCCGAAAGACTCTAAGAGGACAACCATCTCAGGTTGGGGGATATCTGAGAGTTTGCAGCTAGTGTTCTTCTATGCTCTTCCCTCCATTACTCAAGGCTAAGTGTCCCTTTGGAGGATAATCCAGACCCTCCTCCCTTCCACTGCTGCTTTCCTGCTCCAGATCCAGGCTAAAGCTGGAGAAGGGGACTGAGATGAAAGGCACAATGGTGAATGTTTTATTGGGAGCGAGAAAGTTATAATGAGTAGAAAGATTTGAAAACAAATAGCTTGTATTGAAGTGGCCTCCTACCAATCTGGTGATATCTGAGAGTACTAGCTGTGGAAATAATGCAGTGTTATTAGGCACATAATCCAGTCATTCATGGGTCCTGTCACCTCCAAGGAATCATCAACTCTGCTGTGGAGGCCACATGATAGGTCTTCGGTTTTATAGGATAGGCCAGCAAACCTTTTCTGTGAAGGGCCAGCTAGTAAATATTCTAGGCTTTGTGGATCATACAGTTTGTCTCAATTAGTCTTCTGCCCTATTGTAAACGCAGCCATGGATAATATGTAAATAAATGGGAGTTAGTTGTGCTGCCTTGAAATATAAATCTCGTATACTTTTCACATGTGACAAAATACTGTTTTTATTTTAATTTTTTACATGTTTATTTATTTTGAGAGAGAGGAAGACAGAGACAAAGAGAGAGAGAGAGAGAATGAGCAGAGAAGGGGCAGAGAGAGAGAGGGAGAAAGAATCCTAGGCAGGCTCCACACTCAGTGGGCAGCTGGACACAGGGCTCAAACTCATGACCATGCGATCATGACCTGAGCCAAGATCAAGAGCTGGACACTTAACTGACTGAGCCACCCAGGCACCCCTGTTGTTTTTATTTTTTTTAATTTTTTTTAAAAAATATTTTTATTTATTTCTAGGAGAGAGAGAGAGAGAGAGAGACAGCGTGAGCAGGGGAGGGTCAGAGAGAGAGGGGGAGATACAGACTCTGAAATAGGCTCCAGGCTCTGAGCTGGCAGTCAGCATAGAGCCCGACGCGGGGCTCGAACCCACGAACCGCGAGATCATGACCTAAGCGAAAGTCGGACGCTTAACCGACTAAGCCACCCAGGCGCCCCTGTTTTTATTTTTTTTTAATTCAACCATTTGAAAATGTAATAACTAGTCGTAGCGCATTGGGTGTACAAAAACAGGTGGCAGCCCATTAGGCTGTAGCTGGTGGACCCCTGGATCCAACCTCACAGAGAAAACTGGTTTAGGAGCAGTTGGAGTGAATCAGGCGCAGCTCTTTGGAGGGTGAAGTGGAGATAATGAAAGAGGAATTGGGAAGCCCTTTGTCTCATTGCTTTCATGCTGAACCTAAATCCATAGATCTACCTCTCACCTCCAATTAAGTTGGTCAAGTTAGTGCAGTATTTCCCAACGTTGGCACTATTAACATTTTGGGCTAGATGATTGGGGGCGGCATGTCCTGTGCTTTGTGGGACGTTCAGCAGCACCGCTGACCGACGCTAGACGCATCCCTCCTTTCCCCAAGTCCTAACAACCCAGAACATCTTCGGGTATTGCTAAACGGCTGTTGAGGGCAAAATCGATCCCAGTCCAGAAATGTTGCCTTAGTCAAACAGTCTCAGAATGACAGGAGATTCAGTGACCCCTTAGCAGCCAAGTAATTGGGATAGGGAAGCACGTGCGTGCGTGTGCATCCTCTGAGTGCGTCCCCTGACAGGGCAGTAGTCTGTAGATTCCCATGGGGGAAGGAGAAGTGGGTAGTTTGCCTTCTCAAAGACAAAGGTGTAGTCACAAATAATGAGGGGGCACTCCCCCAGGGAAGACGATCCTCTAGTCCAGTCATGAGCAGGGTGCTTCTGATTATGCAGCAATCGAGTCAGGCTCCACAGCAAGTAAATAGGACAACCTGCTTTTAAGAAACCCTTGATGTCAGGGCTACCCTTTGAATGACAATTGAAAGGTCTTCTGTTTTTAGTGGGGAAAAATACTTCCTCCGTTTTATAGAAAAGGAGTCTCAGCAGGAATAGAATCATTTCACTTCTTGACCAGGAGGGGGGAAAAAAGATAAAAGAAAGAAGGGTGGGGGGAATGAGGCTCTTTCTTAGAAGGTGGGGGGTGGGTGTTTAAATTCAAGGAAACTCTGACCTGATTTTACTTGGGTTTCCAGTTTAAAAACGTTAACTCAAAACTGCTATGGTGTAGAGATTGGACCCTGTTCAGGATCTGGCACACTGTTCTACCCTGGCTCTTTGTCGTTTCTGGTGAAAACTGACATAGAGGTGCATAAGGATTAGTTTTGCCATTGAAACAAGTAGACACTTCATTGGCATTGCCATTCGCTTTTCTACCGGGGTAGCTGTGACTGGGAACACAGGTCAAGGTTAAGCTATTTGCCAAGAGCCTCCACATCTCCCCTCCCCACACTCTGCCCCAAACCCCAAATTCAAAACCAAACCCAAATAACCTAAAGCCCTTCAGTCCTGTGCAGGAAGTTAATTGGAATCACCCAAGTGGGTTATTGCTCCTCCTTCACTCGTTTGCCACAAATCAGTTTGTTTTTATTTGCCTCAAAACCCCCATTAAATATAATTTGTCTTGTAGCATACAAATCATTTCCCATGACCGAAATGCAGATCTGTCTCCTTTTCCTAGTAAAGAATCTGAGCTATGTTTCTTTTCAACAAATCCCTATTCCCCAATCTATATTATACATCTCACCATGTTTTGTCTACTTGTCTTCTGATTCCAGCTGCGTCATTTTAGTTATCATGCCTCTGTGTCTCAGGACAAATATCATCGAGTAGGAGCAAGGTAAGGATGCCGGTGATACACTTTAACCCAGACTCAGTTCTTACAAGCCGGCATCCCTAACCAATGACCTACACCCCCTCACTGTTGACACGAGCATTTTTCTTTCCTAATGCATATTTTAGTCTTGATTGACCATCAACCATATGGCATGATTGTCCTGTGGGTAAGTTTATTATTAACAGCTCACAGCTGGAGTTAGAATAACTACACATGGCTGTGACATTGCACTAATTGACCAAGACACGTCTGAGAACAAGATGCAGAA